>NC_060124.1:293306366-293615708 GCF_021461395.2 Schistocerca americana
GGGACTGAAAGAAGTATGTTTATTACGGTTAACACAAATCATATACGCATATCCTGTAAGCTGACTCGTTCCACGTCATTTCGGTAAAATATTTGTTCAGATGATGTCTGTAACATACTACCTAAGTAATTAATTACCTAAAGGGGAGTGTCTAATGCGTAGATATTCTCCATTGGCCCAGACGGCCATTGTCGGCGAGTATGGCAGCGACCTACGGAGAGGTCTTGGTCTTTCAGTGTTTTGGACAAGTACAACATTGTTATTCTTGGCTTTGTAGGACGAGGAGCCATCCGCTACGATTTCAGGTCACGGGCGGCAGCGTTTGTGGGAACTCTTACGGCTGTGCGGTACGACACTGACATTCTGCGCCTCACTTGCGACGATATCGCGGTGCATTTTTTTTAATTTTTCAACAGAACAATGCTGGTCCAAACATGGCAGATTATTCTCTGAACTGTGCGATGCTGAAGTACTCCGGTTGCAAAACCCCCAATTCTGTCCCCTCTGTGTCACTTCTGTGTTTGACAGGTGCTGCTCTGCATCTGGGTAGCACAGTTTCTTCATTAAAACTGTAACACAATGAAGGCGTCATGTCATAAACATGAACAGTGACACGAAGTGTGTTAGTGCCTTTGATACGCAAATGACTGACGTTTCAACCAAAACGCAGACCGGATGTAGGAATAACGCTTCTTCACCCTCTACCACGGGAAAATATTGCCTAGCGGATGCACCTATTACATTTGCATTTGAGTGTTGATTGTAAGTGAGAAGATCGTGTTACGCTTCCCTAAAAAGGAGAAATGTCTACCAAACCACTATGATATATCGTCATTGCTATGATCCCGATCTGCCGTGACTGCGGCTTACCTTTCTGCCACATTGCTGGTCTGAATGGTTCGAATGTCAGAGGGATATGACATTGTGGGTTCTGGAGAGCCGTATTTAACGCTATCGAGGATATCAATGCACCCACCACGCTACTAGTGCTCAAAAGGACAGACTTACTGTTCGGTCAGCCGTGACGGATAGTAGGGTCACGTCATCCACCTTGTAATATGATATGATCATGTCTGTCGTCTGCACGAAAACTCTTCCTTAATCAATTTGTGATCCTTGCCAGGAGCTGGCGTATTAACTTGTACACCGAACAATAGAATCTCTCTGGCGGTATTTATGCACTGTGAAATGCATGTCATTATTGCTGAGCCCAGTCGAACGAATGTACCTGTACGTCGCCATCCGTGTTCATCAGACTTACGGAAGACATTCCTCGATTTTGGGAAGGTCTTGTTACACTCATAAGTCACCATGCTTTTGGAATTCTGAGATCATAATCGAGATTCACGACAGCGCCCAATAATTTTGTATTCTACCTCCAGAGACAATATTTTCGTATCGACAACATTACCTTTTGTACGTCCCTTGATCAGCGCATGCTCACCGCATGCTCACCGTAATGGACGTACTTCTGATCAGGTCCGCAGCTCGTGGTCGTGCGGTAGCATTCTCGCTTCCCGCGCTCGGGTTCCCGGGTTCGATTCCCAGCGGGATTTTCTCTGCCTCGTGATGACTGGATGTTGTGTGATGTCCTTAGGTTAGTTATGTTTAAGCAGTTCTAAGTTCTAGGGGACAAATGACCATAGATGTTAAGTCCCACAGTGCTCAGAACCATTAGAACCATTTGAACTTCTGATCAGCTGTGTGTACTTGCTGAATACCAACTATAGTGAATGCGTTGACGTCTTCAGAGTACTAGTTTGCACCAGTGGTAGCAGAAATCCGCAATGAAACGATTGGTATTAGACGATCATAAATGGTTTCATCTATGTGACAAGTCGATGTCTCAGACGAATACGTGACACCTCCATGTCCTTCACACTGATCACTCACCATCTGACACTTTTCACGGCCCTCACATATCCTACCAGGCCTCCATGTCCTTCACACTGGTCACTCACCATCTGACGCTTTTCACGGCCCTCACATATCCTACCAGGCCTCCATGTCCTTCACACTGGTCACTCACCATCTGACGCTTTTCACGGCCGTCACATATCCTACCAGGCCTCCATGTCCTTCACACTGGTCACTCACCATCTGACGCTTTTCACAGCCCTCACATATCCTACCAGGCCTCCATGTCCTTCACACTGGTCACTCACCATCTGACGCTTTTCACGGCCCTCACACATCCTACCAGGCCTCGAAGAAACACTGAATACGAACAACGCCGACGCAGTCTGGTGGTCATCCTAACTGCCACAGGGAATTGCAGCTCTAATAACTTACATGGCGGCCGATGGCGGGTGCGTACACGAAGTTACATTGATATCCCATCATGTCTTCCTGGTGCTACATTTCAATTCCCACGCAGTGATGCAGAAATAACGAAATGCTTACGTAAGTGTGAAAACAGCAGAAATACCAAAAGTATCAAAATTCTCTGACTGGTTCGTGAACCCATGGCTCACGGGCGCAAATACCCGTGCAAGGCAAAGTTAGGTATTTCGAATTCCCCGTCCGGGGAGATAGGCGGAGACCTTTACATTGTCTTATTCGAATTTACTGTCCCCGACGACGGTTGAGGTCCCTGCCCAAAGGATGAAAGTGTGTGTGTGTGTGTGTGTGTGTGTGTGTGTGTGTGTGTGTGTGTGTGTGTCAGCATTTGTGTTTGTTGGATGGGATGGGAGGGGGAGATCGGTTTCGCACGGCGATACTTGTGAAAGCAGATCAACGTCGTAATTATGACTGATTACAAATAACTTCGTTTAGTTCCCACAATTGTCCGATTTCGGCTTGAAGCCATATTCGTGTGGCCATCTACTAATCGTAACCAATGAATTTACGCGGATTTCGATACATAAACGACAGAAAACAATGGATTCAAGCCGAAATTGACAATTAAAGGATGAGTAACTGCCCCTCTGCTAGCAAATACAGCCGAGGAGATAAATGAGTTGGAGTTCATACTTCGCTCCAGGGTTGACTACTGTACTGCTACGCATGCTACGTCACGTTCTTGCTACGGAGTTAAGGCGACACCATGTTCCTAGTACGGACATGCTGGTTCAACGAACCTATTCTCGTTCAGTGTCGGCGCGCGGGCCATTCACTGTGGCGTAAAAGTCGTTACGTATATTTCGTCGTTAGCAGAACAAAGTAGGGCGCTCATTAACAAAGTTGCCGCTACCAGAGCCCTGAAGACGGCCGACTGTTGTTTGATTAATGAGAGCCCGCAATGCGACGCTTTGCAGCTGCTTCCGTTCCCCTTTCGCCTTTGCCCTGGGCGACGTCACCCTATCCGATCTACGGGAAAGCAACTACATTTCGCTTCCCCCTGAAATCAACCTTCTGGAGTACGAAACTAAACGAATACCTTCAATAATTCTAGTGAGTGTCACTTCTCAGGTAGGTTTCCTCGGCTTAACTGATAGCACTCGCTGCCTGAAAATCTACAAGCGTAGTTGCATATTCATCAACAACCACTCGTCAACCTGGCTGTGAAATGCCAACAACACAGGGTTATTCATAAATACCCATCGAGTTTCATGAGACGACTACGAGTGAATTACAAGATATACCATACAGCATACACACACACACACACACACACACACACACACACACACACACACACACACACACGTCGATGGACGGAACACATCCATATTCATAAATAACATTGCAGTTGCTCCATACGGGAGCAGTAAAAAAGAAAAAGAAAAAAAAATTCGAACGTAAATAAATGGGTACAACTGACGGAAGACACTGACGGGAAGGCACGACAGCAACCCGCTTTTAAAATTTGTCCTTTTGGTTGCCAACCTTCGAGCGCGATCTAATTCGATGGTACAACAAGGAGTGGATGTTTTGTCTACATGTCCTGACACGCCTGACAACTAATGAAACTACGTCGTGGCGCGTTTACGAATCAAGAGTTGGACAGTGCTTTGTCCACTGATATGTGCCACTGTTGTGTGTGTCTTGTAGTTTTTGCGCAGTCGTGTTCTGAAACCTTGAGGGTACTTATGAATAACCCTGTAGATCGTGGAGAAGCAATTAACCTCCTAACGTAATGAAAATGTGCAAACGCTGAGGTGAAATGACTTCGAACCCTGAGGTACTTCTGGTGGCAGTCTTCTTTCCGAACAGTTACTATGAGCTTAAATTCCTTTTCTGAGAACAGAAAGCTGTTATACACAGGAGATGCGGGTGAAATGGAATCGAACTCGAGAAAGGAGGAAACCTGTCCATGGCACATGAGACAAGCGAAATAAGTCACGGACGTTATAGCTCAAAAGGTGAGGTGTCAATAATAGATTGGGAGGTGAGCTATAGCTCCCACATCACTTAATTGATTTGTGTATGCAGTACTTTGGTCATGTACTAGCTCCGTGACTCATGGTTTCCCGCACATATGAGAGTTAGCATGCCATAAAATGATTTCTTTGGAAATCTGATACACAACCTGAAGCGTCTGTGAAACGAAATTGTTGAAATGCTCTCAACATGTTTTGAATCCAGAACACTTGCGGACAAGTTTGTGTTGGGGGCAAGACCCCCGGAAAAAAAAAAAAAATCGTTTATGGAGGTCGAATCTACGACCCGCTGAGACTGAATGTATTGATTTAGATTCTTTATAACTTGCACAGAGACTTTATTCCCACAGTATAGTCGTGAATTTAATGGGCAGGAACGTTATGGTGTTGTGACACAGTTCTCTCTGGCGCGAACTTTATAATTATTCGTATATTGTACATAAAAGCTGAATAGCCGATCCGTCTAGAATCTCGGAAACACATATTGCAGTTCCAGTGCAGAGTTTTTGATGTTACGAGAAGCGGCGACTGCAACAGAAAGTGTGTTCGTGCACTTGCTTATTGCCGTATGAAAATGTCATCTAACATAACCGAGGGAATATGAGGATAACATTGCTGAAGAGCGACCATGACGTAGTAACTTCAGGATAAAAGATGGTTTTGTTTAGAGTCGGGGGAATGGTGACGGTTGGGGGAGAGTGGACAGAAAAAAGTGATAGCATTAGCAAATAGTTAGAGGAAAGCTAGACAAT
Source organism: Schistocerca americana (assembly GCF_021461395.2). NCBI lineage: Eukaryota > Metazoa > Arthropoda > Insecta > Orthoptera > Acrididae > Schistocerca > Schistocerca americana. The sequence continues at coordinate 293,311,441 of NC_060124.1, forward strand.
GTCTATATTGATGCTACAGACCCGGTATTCACCTTGAGTGCTCTAGGCTCGGAAGTCTGGCATGTGATTGTCGAACAAGGACTGACTTCCTCTCGTTACCGTAAGTAAGACGCCTCTTCACTCGGTACACATTAAGGTATCGAAGCTGTCTGTGTAGTAAAGGTTAGAAAGGGGTTAGAACGAACGACCATGGAGTAGTTGTGGGAACACAGTTTGTCACTTTTGATAAGAAACCACTTAGGAGATTGCTTCAATCTTTAGCACTCAATGGAAATATACTGATCATGGTCACCAATACAGTTTTTATTAACATCTCATCACTACGCGTTTCAGGATACCCCACCATCAGGTTTGTGGTATTAACATACAAAATAAGACTAGAAATGAAATTTAAAGATACTTATTTCAGCGCAGTAAATCAAAAACTGCACCCGACAGAAGCCATATACAGTCCTATGTTGCCTCCTGCTATATTTTGGCAGATCGTCAGTGCCCAAGCTGACATAAGCAGCACAACGTGGCAAAAAAAGCCTGTAGGTGTCATTTGTCACAGTATGATTATAGCGACGGAGTATGTTATTGTATGACAAGGCTTATTGAAACTTGAATTATTGAATCGACACACACGCATATTTTGTTAATACAATTTTATTAAAACTTTCTTATCATAAAAGAAGCATGTTGTAACAAAACCGCAGCTGTTACATTCCAAGCTGCTGGACTTTAAATGTAGGAAGCCACACAACAGAATTACTAATAGTTCCACATACAAGACTGTATAAAGACTTGAAGGATCAGTGTAAACTGTCATCTGTCTCCCCTTACATGAAAAACTGTGGGGCTCAATTTTCTTTCCTGTTTCAAGGATTTGAAGACGAATGGCAGCGAGTGAGTGAGTTTATGCCACCTTGCTGATACTGCAACAACATTTACCTTAACATAAACAAAACCTTTCCAGTGATATAAAAGTGGTCATCATCCATTTCGGCTACGCACAAATAAACATGAAATATATATTTTCAATAATTATACTACCTGACAAAGTGAAACCTGCAGGAGGGGAAGCGGAAAGGAAATCGAACTTCACGGGTTGAGAGGTCATGTGATTTTATAGCACTGATTTCAATATCGACTCAAATGTAAAAGAACTTGGCAGTACGAGCCCACTTATCAGTATAAAGTTGCATCCCCGTTTGTCCCGGATGTGTGCGCTGATACGGTTGGGAAAGGTGTCGCAGAGTCGTTGTACCCTCTTCTAATGCAAGCTGACCCACAACTCTTGTAGGTGATTCTCGATATCCTGGATACTGGTCCTGGCGGTCCCATTTGGTACCACAGATGTTCTGCTGGGGACAGGTCAAGGAATCCTGCTGGCCACGGGAGCACGCAGAGGGCTCATTTGTACGATGCCGAGCGACAGGAGTTCCCTTAATCACTACCAACCGAGACATGAGGGCACACCCGATGGCTCCCCACACCACTGTGCCTTTCCGAAACATTTGAAGAACAGTAGCTTTCCCAGTGCCGCCGCCGCTGTTGCCGGCGATAGTCATCTGGATGGGGATACTTCAGAATCAAGATTAATTTCTGAATACAGAATGAGGCCATTCATCAGCAGTACGTGCCACCCGGTCTCGGCGCTACTCCAAGTGCAACCGTTTGTGCGGTGGAGTTGGTGGAAGCCTGTTCACTGGACAGTAATTCCACAGACCGAATGCTGGTGGTCTCCGAACAATGATACGGAATTTCTCACTGAGTCCCTTACTCGGTCTCGGATCGCAGGAACATCTGTGAACCGGTTACGATGTGCTTGTTGCACACTACGGCAAATCTTCCATGTCGCGCAGAGACGTGGCCGACTGGAACCTTGAAGACGACCGTGCCTACCCCCACGTTCTCGTGCACTCCAGCGTCGGACCACTGACGCATCCGAATGCCCCACAAATCTGGATATTGCACGATTCACCCAGCCAGCCAAATGGGTACACACAATTAGGCTCCTTTCAAACCCTGTTACGTGCTGATAACGCTGTCTCACACGAGTACACGGAATCTCCGTGTCCCTCACAGTGACCACTCAACCTCTGACGCTGTTCACGCTACTTATTTACCGTATGAGGCCTAGTAACAACACTAATGCACTCTTGGGGTGTTCTATCTGTCACTGAGAATTACAGCTCTAACCATTTACATACCCATCGACTGTGTGTAAGCGTACAAAGTTACACCGACATCCGTGAATGTTTTCTGAATGCTAGACTTTTTTGTCAGAGAGTGTATATCTCTTCCTTCAAGACGGAAGTCACAGATTTGCTTCATTAATAGGATTCATAAAACCACCAACGACCCCCTCCCACGAAAAATGTTTTAATTTTAACAGTTTCATAAAATAATACCTTCATTATTCAGTCCATTCAAAGGGTTGTTTCATCAGGATGTGAGTAATCAAGTCTTTCAAAGTGAAGTGGGATAATGGAATCACTTTCGAAAATGAATTCATTATCGAAAATGAGGAAAATGCATCTGAAATGTTGTATCCTGCGTCCTTTCTTTTTTGTATCATGATTCACGCTTCACGAATTCTATATGCTAACTAAAAACTAAGAGCACTCTTTTAATCATCGGAAATAAAACAAATGCTCAGAGTATCGACTGAAACATTCCCGATATGATGGCCTCCCCTCTTATTAAGTTGAAGACCACACACAAATTTCAGTTTTTGTTAACGTTTTTCTGCAAACAATGGCCTTCACGTCCTCCCGTAGGAATAAGATTCTAAGTCTAAAATGGGGCCAAAGCTAATGGTAAGAATAAAGATTTATGATCTCCGCAACTCTCTCTCTCTCTCTCTCTCTCTCTCTGACTCTCTCTAAAGAATTTATTACAATTCTGAGAATAACATAGCAGACTCCTGCTGCAGATATAATCCTCCACATCAGAGAATTCACGGCCTCAATCTGACTTCCGATTAACAATTATGCAGCTGTGAAAAAAGGAAAGCATTAATCGTAATACCTTTTATAATCGCTTGAATTTTTGAACCATCATTCAACTGCGTTCTTCCCAAGAAGGTAATCAGTATTACATACATGTTTGCTGGAACCACTGTTTTAAAACTTCCAGAAATGAAGTTAAGTGAAACTGCTGTAAACTGGATCTAGCTAAATATTAAAATTTCCTGACAAACACACGCGCACACACACACACACACACACACACACACACACACACACACACACACACAAAAGCGCATGCGCACAATACAGACGTTTAAACAATGTTACCAAACTTCATGAAGCTATTCAACGTCCACGCTCACATAACAAAAACATGTGTTTTTGGGCTGCACAAAATTCCACTGTCCGAAATTTTAATAAAGATTTAAATATGGCTGCGTTGTCAGCGACCGTTACAAAGTAAAATTAAAACAATTGCAGCCCTCGGTCGCGAAAAAGAAGTCCTTTTTACCTATTTTTCGGCCACTTCTTAGAGTGCCTTTTTCGGAAATAAAACAAAATGGCATGTCACGTATAAAATAACTATGAAGCGATAACGCCTTAGTCACAAAATATTAAAATAGAAAACACAGAGGCAGCCCACCAAGGGCTGCACCACATGTCGAGCTTACGCAATATACCTTGTTTACAAATTTCTAAATGTTCGTTAATCTGTATCCAGAAATCGTCAACATTAAAATTGTAATTAGTGCGGAACATAATTGTGAGCTCTAAATACAAATAATATGCCTTTTTATTGAGAATATCATTTTACCGTATAACTTTTTAACATGACCGGAAATGAGATTTTTAACTATATGTCTAACAAACTTGCGACCTTTTTTACAATTTGCGAAATTAATACAGGCTTTTACATAATTAGGGACCAGCCGCATTTTATCACATTGCTTATTAAACTGAATGGCCATACCTGTACTTCTTTAGATCTTCATATTTAGAGGCAGCCTGTGACGCTTGGGCAGGCAGAAACTTTAAAGCTTTAAAATCTTTTAATCTTTGTCAGAAAACTGTACAGAACTATTTAACACAGAGGCGTAACACACAGCGTAGATCATATTTGATCTCCCTCATTTTCTACCATCCTTTAGCAGCAATTGAATGTCTACAGGCTACGCAAGAGATATGAGAGCTTTCAGTAAGTACACATCCAAGAATAGCTGCAACAGAGTAAAAAAAAAGTTTGTTGAATTGAATATATTCGAGACTTTCACTACTTTGATTTCATTGTACGTATTAGTGCAATGTATTCCTATTTTCGAGTTTTTGTTGCTAGTTTCCGCCTGAAGGACATGTAGCTGAGAAACAACTATTTATATCACTCCTTAGTGCTTTTTAGGATGACATTTCTATTTAGAAGAAATACTCCGCAGTTTTGTTATTTACATTGTCTTCTTATTAGCACATTACCACAGTAATTACTTTGAAATATTTGTCACACTGTATTTTAAAAGCATGTTAATGAAGATTAAAAACTGAAATAGCCAGTATTAATCTGTACCAAGTATTGACGGAATATTCCATACATGTTATGTAAGATTATTTGCTACTGGTAAGATGTATACAGTAATGCCTATAAGAAGCGTCAACATTAAGGACCGATTGTGAAACGAATAAAAATTATCCATAGGTGACCAGCATTGAAACAGAAGATTATTATCTGAACAGACGAACAAGGCAACATCACGCGATATCATTTACTGTGATTCAAACCATCACGTGATACAACAAAACACACTGTGAAATTAAGGTAACATATTTTATATTATTCGTCTGCAGAACGGTACACACTTGTACAATATGCTATCGGACGCCGATCAATGCTAGGGACCAATTAACAGAAAGTGAATTTTACCAAAACTAGTTTTCTCTGTTCGCATTTAGACTAGCAATGGTATTGATGCCGTGTTTTTTGTCTTCCAGAAAGCTTTCTTTAAAATCCTGTGACGTCGCCAACTAAACAAAATATTGTGTATTCGGATAATCCGTTAGCAATACGATTTAAGAGTAAAACTCCAAGCAAACAAAATTGTGAACGTCGTTATTAATGGACAGACGACCTAAGCCCTCGTTTACGCCGGAGCGAATAGAAGTGAACGAGTATCAACGAACGAGAACTCTTTCTGGCGTAAACGGTAGGCGACCGCGAGCGAACTACATTCGGTCGTGTTCGGTTCGCATTCGGTAGTGTTCGCTCATGTTCCGCTGGCTACTGGTCTTTTAGCGAACCGTCAAAGAATGTTCGCGTCGTCTGCGCTTCGACGGTAGCAGCATAGGAAACTGTCGTCTGCCGTCTAGTCCACAGAGTGCTTTGATGCCTGCATCAGGCGGGAACCGAGAGAATAGCGGCAAGCTTTGTATTTCTTTTTATTGGCAAGGAATCCACAATAAATTCCTTCCAAAGTAAACAAGTGCGAATGTGTGCTTTTAAGCCGATTAAAATTAAAAATACACTAAAGCAACGATCTTCCTCGTTGCTTATTCCAACGGAAACTGTAAACACATGGCGTAATGGTAGCTCAGTTTCGGCAGGCTTGGGCCTTTCTTTGTATTTCAGAATCAGATGTAAAATATTCACGAAATAATGATTCAATTTGTTGTGAGCACTATGGGACTTAACATCTGAGGTCGTCAGTCCCCGAGACCTAAAACTACTTAAACCTAACTAACCCAAGGACATCACACACATCCATGTCCGAGGCAGGATTAAAACCCGGACTGAAGCGCCTATAAGCGCTCGGGCACAACGGCCGGCCACGAAGTAATGCCTCATCACACGGACGACAGCAAGAGAACACCAAAGTGATGAAGAAATAGGCTCTAAAATGACTGAAGTTAAGTGAAGATTCCCCTACTGCATCGATTATTCAGAGGGTTAATTAAATACCTGATACCTGCATAATTCTATACCAAAAGGCACAGAAGTCGTCGGTGGAGAGTTAAAAAAGCTTGGTGACACAAGACCGTATCAATATAGGGTAGCTTCAGTGCCACGACATGATTTGCATGACAACACCAGCCATACTTGGAATTCGTAAAGAACATTAGATTGGATATTCGACAAGTAAAAGTGGAAATGTGTGAAAGATGATGCACTGATGGCGCGCAATATTTGCGTCACCGAACCAGTCACTTGCAACATATTTAGCAAACTGAAACACAAATTCAAACTTTAGAAATTGTTAGTAGAAAAGAGTTTCACGGAACTAATAAATAAGAACATATTTAAGCTCAAACAGGTTACTATTTCGTGTGAAATTACAAAACGCATTACATATATGACCTAATAGCATGGCGTTCGGAGAAAAAACTGTAACAAGAGGAAGACTTATCGTTTTTTGTTTTTTACAAAAACGTAATACGATAGAGAATCGGAAAGGGTATGAACTGACTGTACAGAGGTAAGTTCTATTCAAAACATAGTGGTTCTGCCGCTGACATAACGAAACATACAGGTTTCTTGCAATGGCCGATGCGTCATTGTTATGTTAAAGATTTTTGATGACAAATGAAATGGTTTACCGAGGATCACGCTACTTCCACTGTTACAAACTATAAGTAATTACAGTTGATCAAGTTCTAAAATGGTTCAAATGGCTCTGAGCACTATGGGACTGAACTTCTGAGGTCATCAGTCCCCTAGAACTGAGAACTACTTAAACCTAACTAACCTAAGGACATCACACACATCCATGCCCGAGGCAGGATTTGAACCTGCGACCGTAGCGGTCGCAGGGTTCCAGACTAGCGCCTAGAACCGCTCGGCCACTCTGGCCGGCAGTTGATCAAGTAGCCTATGTATATGTCTCATTTCATTAATCGTATTTTATTGGCGTTATCTTCCTTATACACACTTTAATAAGATACTTATAGTACGTCGGATGTCACTGCATGTATCAGAAAGTAAGACGTAGCAGCTAAGTGCGCTGAAACCACCGGGTGTGTCAGCACCGTAACTCGCCGTCCCTTAGAGCAATGATCAATCTGTGTTTTCTGCATGAGATCTATCACCGAAGTTAAAGGTTGTCAAGAACATCGTCCTGCTGCTCATCGCGCTGCGAACTGTCGTATTCGACCGCGAAATGTGCGGCAATCAAAACCACAGGGAATGTGGCGGATTCATCGACGCACTATGGCCCTTTCGCGTTGATTCTGAGCGGCGGTGTATTTGAAATATTTTCCTCGGGCACCCGTACAACACCGATTGGTTTCAACGCTGGCCACCACCGCAGAGGTGTCTAATGAAGGTGCGAAATGTGGGTAAGACTGGGCTGTGACCACCTACCCTCGCACCCACACGTGCGAGGTGGCTTCGGGCAGAATTGCGGTGAAATTTGGTGCCAACGTGACAGCAACGGCCCACCTTACACGACACATGAGCTTCTGAGCTCTGACCTTTTGCTCATATGCGTCAGAACATAGCTATTTGAAGCGTCTTCCAGCCCGAGGGTGACGTCACAAGGCGCCACACACACACCATTAGAAAGGAAGGTTGCAGGCGTCTTTGAGCCGAATTCCAAAGTTACAGCGTTTCGAAAAAGTGGCCTTCCACTTGTGTCGAGCATTGTATATAATGCTGTATCCTGTCTGCCGATCATGAGTGGGAAAAAAAATTCTTACGTTCTCTAATGTGAAATCGATCTTTCACAAATACAAGAAGGTGGTGTTGGAAATTGGAGAATTGTCTGCAAATTATCATTAGCTCTGTTCGCTTGCATTCGGCCTAGTGTAAACCAGGATTTACAAGTAACGGTAGTGACACGTGCACGCGAACTAGATGTGACAGGATAGCTGTTGTTCACTACGTACACAAAACACCGCTATATGAAGTTTGTCACAGTCGTAGTAGTAATACTAATAGTAGTAGTAGCTGTAGTAGCGGCGGTGGTGGTGGTGGCCTACTAATTTAGCTACTTTTTCAATTACAGAAAATGGTATTAAATGTGTATAGTATTAATCTAAGTCAAGACTAGCTTAGAGCCAGCTGCTTCGCTCACGTTTGCGTACTAATTAGAACAAAAATGATTTTGAAATGGTGTATTAGGCATACTGAAAAATTAATGTATTAAAGAGCCGTTTCTTTTTCTACACAATTCTGTCAAATCCGATATGTCGTCGTGACGGTTGAATAGCTTTCTTCGATTTAGTTCACAAATTGCAACACCTTCTAAACTTTTCATGATAATAATGGCCATACAAGCAAAGTTTTTTCCGTATGTTCCACTGACCAAACAGTGATTTTGGTAGCTGGAGTCGGAGGTTTCTGTTAATCTCGCTTTTCGAGTTCTTGCGGTAACACATCCATAGAATCTTTCATCCCGTAACACGTATTTATTCCTAAAGTAGAATCGAATACCATCTTTCATAGTTGTAGCTTTAAAAATGCTTTCGTACTTCTGAAAATAAATCTTTATGAAAGAACAAAAAAACTTCACCTTCTCTTTCATCCCATTTTGGGCTGAATTTTCAAAAATGCAGTAACAAGAATTTTTTCATTTCTGACCGAGAAACCAACTACCAATTTTCGTAGTTCTAGCTTCAAAAATTGCCTTAATAGTGACATTTTCAAACAACGTTTCAATCCCTAATTGGGCGGAATTTCTAAAAACCCCTTCTTAAACAATACCTACAGAAAAAGATCAACACCCTCTCCAAATTTAAAGTTTCTGTCTTTAGCTGTTTGAGCTGGGTGATGATGAGTCAGTGGATCGTCAGGATATTTCCTTTTACATACAAGGTGTTTCTTATTAACGGTTAAAAATCCACGAAACTACTTAGGTTACGCTGAGAGAAGTGATTCAATACACATCGAAAAAAGTTTTGTATCATCTCGGTTCCCAGAGTTCCGGAACTTCTATAGAAAATTGGAAATAGAGATCAACATACACATCATTTCCGCCCTTTTTATTGCTCATGAAAACCACACATTGCATGTTGTACCACCATACAGCGAGAGCTTCAGAGGTGGTACCTTAATACCCAGTATCACGTACTCTTCCATTGATGCATGCCTGTATCCGTCGTGGCATACTATCCCCAAGTTTATAAAGACACTGTTGATGCAGACTGTCCCACTCCTCAACGGGGATTCGGCGTAGATCCTTCAGAGTTGTTGGTGGGTCACATCGTCCATAAATAGCCCTTCTCGATATATCCGAGGCATGTTTGATAGGATTCATGTCTGGAGAACATGCTGGCCACTCTAATCGAGCGATGTCGTTATCCTGAAGGAAGTCATTCACAAGCTGTGCACGATGGGGCCGCGAACTGTCGTCCATGAAGACGAATGCCTCGCGAATATGCAACCTATGTGGTTGCACTATCAGTCGGAGGATGGCATTCACATATTGTACAGCCCTTACGGCGCCTTCCACGACTACCTGTAGCGTACGTCGGCCCGACATAATGCCACCCCAGAACAGCAGGGAACCTCCACCTTGCTGCACACTCTGGACAGTCGGTCTAAGGCGTTCAGCCTGACCGGGTTGCCTCCAAACACGTCTCCGACGATTGTCTGGTTGAAGGCATATGCGACACTCATTGGTGAAGAGAACTTGATGCCAATCCCGAGCGGTACATTTGGCATGTTGTTGGACCCATCCGTTCTGCGCTGCATGGTGTCGTGATTGCAAAGATGGATCTCGCCATGGACGTCGGGAGTGACGTTGCGCATCATGCAGCCTACTGCGCACAGTTTGAGTCGTAACACGACGTCCCGTGGCTGCACGATAAGCATTATTCAATATGGTTGCGTTGCTGTCAGGGTTTCTCCGAGCCATAGTCCGCCCTCGGGCGGCCTGAGCGAGGCGTGTAATCGTCAATTCCTGTCTCTCTGTATCTCCTCCATGTCTGAACAACATCGCTTTGGTTCACTCCAAGACGCCTGGATACTTCCCTTGTTGAGAACCATTCCTGGCACAAAGTAACAATGCGGATGCGATCGAACCTTGGTATTGGCCGTCTAGGAATGGTTGACCTACAAACAACACGAGCCATGTAACTCCTTCCTAGTCGAATGACTCGAACTGATCGGTTGTCGGACACCCTCCTTCTAATACGCGCTGCTCATACATATGATGCAAAACATTTTTTTGTGTGTGTATGAGGCTCATGGGGCGCAAACGTCGGGAAACATCCCAAAAAGCGGATGACAAATGTTGAACGTGTAACGTCACCCGATGTCGTACCTAGCTGCACGTGAAAATGTTGAGCATGTCGATCTGTCGCATCTCATCATCCCACCCCTGTTGAAGTACTCGCATCAGTGTGGCCCCGGCCCCACGTGTGCGATTTTAGCGCGTCGGGCTTAGGGTTAGAGTACTGTTTCTGCCAGGCAGTATTTTCTTTTCCTTTTGCATTACAGTAGGCAATTATTTGTTTACAATGCGGTAAGATTTATTATTTTCTTCGCCGTCTCGCGGTCTCCGCTGCTTTACTGCGAAGTACAGTTCAACTAAAACCTACCGTACTGCGTCACAAGTAAATGTGTATAAGCTTCCGAAGTGAGTCGTTACCAATAAATGACCTACGTTTTCTTCATTAAATAAAGTCTGTAACCCACAAAATAGGGACAAAAGAAAAAAAACACAAACAAGAACAGGTTTTGCTTGGTTACAGCGTAACTTCTACGTTTACGACAGATCTTATTTATAAAATGTGTTCGAAATTTTCACTGGCTGCTTGAATATAAGTACTGCATCGCTCAGTCATCTCTTCATGCACGTGTTTTGGTATACCCCCCGTACTTTGGATCTCCGCTGCAGCAACGGCTGTGCGGACTATGAGGAACGTTTGGGAACTTCTAAGGTGCTTTAGACTAGCCCCTACTAAAGACCAGCAAAATATTTCGTGTCGCCAAGTCCACCTATCTGGATACACCTGATTTAAGTGATTTCTTGCTGCGATGGCATAACGCGGCAGATCTCCATCCTGCTTTAGGCACACGTTTTTTCTTACTTCCAGAGGAACAGCTTGAAGTAGCTCAGACACAAACTCCCTCAAAACGGCCACTTACGTTATCAGGTAAAATGCAATTCCAGCCCATACATTAATCTTTAATTTGTGGCGTTACATGTTCAACAATTGTTGTCTGCTTTTGGGGTATTTCCAGAAATCCGTAGCCTCACGTGTCACATATGAAGTTACTTGTCTCAGTGTCATCTACGTCGCTCTGCGGATTTTTACACGTCAATGAGAGTCACCCTGTCAAACGTTTAATAGAGCCTGTGTTTACAATCAAGGTGACGGCGTGAAATATAATAAAGAAATATGAAAATCGTCGCAGACGATGCAGTTGCCTTCAGGGAGTTAATATCACATGAAAATTGCTGTGAAATGCAGAAAGCCTTGCAGGCAGTCACTGCTTCTTACAAGGACAGACAATTAACCCTGCACGTCAACAGATGTGATATGAGTAAAGAGAAGACCAGACGGCAACATGATACCGGTTGACTTTATTATCGCCGATAAGCCATCGGACAATACGAAGTAGCAGCCATTTGACATATACCTGGGCGCAATCCCAGACAAAATGTCGGCACGAAATTGGGCAGCCATGATAAACAAAGAGCCGACATCGAGTTGCACTGCGACAGGCAGCTGAAATTCTTACAAAAGTGTCAAGGTTAACAGAATCTGTGTAAGTATACAAAGTTACTTGGAACAGATACTTACGGCGCGTGCTGAATAGAAGATAACATCGAAAGAGCACTGTTTTGCCATGAGGGGAGACATTCTTAGAGCACTTTACGACGCCTAGACGCTGCCAACCACGAGAGGCGTTTGAAACTCACGGACTTATGGCAAAACAGCAAATCTCTCGTTAACTTCCACATGCTTTAAAGTACGGGAAGCGGAAACCATAAAACTGGAACATTTTAATCAACAGATGGGAGTGTTAGCAGATATTTTTTCGAGTTTAGCTACATCCACAAGAACCGCAATTCACAGCAGATCTCAACAAACAAACAGATCTGTGGCTTCCCAATGAAAGACAGAAAAAATTCGTCAAGAGGAGATCTGCCCTCAGATAAACTGGATCATCATCTAGAGGAATCTACACAGCAACGGTCTATCATTCAGTGTTAAAAACCATGTGGTGCACGAAGGTCAACGAAAAAATAGGAGCATATACCTCTGCGCAACTTTCACTTGTGGAACATGTGGTCGCGTTCATACGTTAATTCAAGGTTCACCTGCAGAGCAGTATCTGAGTTGTGGTCGTACATCCGAAGGAGACTAGCAATCGAAGACCGCAGAATCCCAAATTTTGTCGACATAATGGAAATGTCACAGCCGCAAAAGGTGCTATACCCACGATCCAAACCGATGTGTGATCGGACCCCCAGCAATGCAGAACTGTAACTAGAAAAGAAAGAGGCCAGTTTTATATGGCAGCGGTATGGTTGTCCACTGTCCTCTGCCCTCTCTCCAAGCTCACTGTTCTCCTCGTCCATGACTGGATAAATAAAAATAAGTAAAGGAGATCTTGCAAGTATAGTCATATTTTCTTGGATATTATTACACCGCTTCAGCTTTATTTAGTTCTTTATTTTCAGATTATTAACGCTTTCAAGGCAATAAAAAATTGATCTTCAGGTTAACATCAACATACCAATAAACCGAGAACGAATAACAACCCTGAGAGATGCACTGATGTGCTAATTTTCTAAAATTATTTGAAAATCAATGTTCATTCCATGGACACTGTCGGCAGATCTGTTTCGTTGTGTTCCCCTTTCAAATCATTATAATTAAAGAATTCCCATATTATAGGATTTTTTAAAGTTTCTGTACTTGTTATCCCACTATCCCTTATTCTCATTCACAATTTGTGTCTTCCACCAAGGCCGCCGATCGTACATCTACATCTACATCTACATCGTTACTCCGCAATTCACACTTAAGTGCCTGGCAGAGGGTTCATCGAACCATTTTCATACTGCTTCTCTACCATTCCACTCTCGAATGGCGCGTGGGAAAAAGGATCACCCAAATCTTTCCGTTCGTGCTCTGATTTCTCTACCCTACGTAGGTGGGTGTCAACAAAATATTTTGGATCTAATGTTTTAGTTACGTGAATAGAAATATTTTAATAATCTCATATAAAAGTTTTTACATTTAAAAAAATTAAGAATCTTAAAATAATTTTAGAAAATTATCATACCATATCCGGATTTTTATTTTTTCTTGATTTGTTGTTATGCAGATGTTCACATGAATATGTGGCTTTTAGTGCCGGTAGTGATCTAACAATAAAGGACTAAATACAACAAGCAGTTTATTAATTCCCATGATGATAGCTCATAGCTGTGATTGCCCTTCCTACAAGATTGTCTACATAATCATACCTAGTTGCACAGAGGATTTTATTAGATTAATGGACGTAAAAACTGCAACGTGATCTGAATAACGGATCACGAGATATTTACGTTTTAATTCAGCTGGTCGATCTTAATTCACGAAGGGCCCAAGCGAGCAGACTCCACCAAGGCCGTGGAGTGGGGCGGCAACGGTCGAGAAAACCGAAGTCGGCGGGCCGCGGCCGCAGCCAGCGCTTCCGGAAGTTTCGAGGGCTAGCGGATGGACGCAAAATGTGTTTCAAACACAAATACTGCGTATTTTCAGTAGCAGACGCCACTATTTTCGACAAGTTCAGAGTAACATACAAAGTCAGGACAAAGTAGGGCTCTACAAAGTTATGGATTGAAATAGTTAGGAGAGAGATAAAATTATGGCAGGTATAATTTTAGAACGGTATGAGGGGAAGGTATTCTAATACCGGAAAAATTCATAATCGTTAAAAATGGTAGCGTGACGACATTTTCGCCGTGGTGAGGCAGGAAACAGGAGGAGGCGGCATTGTTCAGTAAAACGATGCTGAAGCGTGGAGCGAGCTGACATGTCGAGAGACGGCTGCTTAGTTGGCTGGTTCAAATGACTCTGAGCACTATGCGACTTAACGTCTGAGGTCATCCGTCGCCTAGAACTTAGAACTAATTAAACCTAACTAACCTAAGGACATCACACACATCCATGCCCGAGGCAGGATTCGAACCTGCGACCTTAGCGGTAGCTCGGTTCCAGACTGTAGCGCCTAGAACCGCACGGCCACTCCGGCCGGCGCTGCATAGTTATGGCAAAATACGCTACGTCTTGGCGCACATTACTCACATAACGTTGTTAAAAGTAAAGTGGCGTAGGAAGTGAATTTATTTGGTGGTCTTAAGTGGTTTTTGCTTAGTGATCCACACGCAGACTTATATGATGTCAGACAATGATCAGTAGCGACGCCATTGGTGGAATGCAAGTAGAACTACTTAAACCCAACTAACGTAAGGACGTCACACACAACCATGCCCGAGGCAGGATTAGAACCTGCGACCGTAGCAGCAGCGCGGCTCCGGACTGGAGCGCCTAGAACCGCACGACCACCGCGGCCGGCTGTAAGAGTCAACGCCAATGTGGAAAATCTTATAGTGGACGGACATGCCGAACAGTGCAAGACCGTTGCGTCGAACACCATTGTCATACACACCTGTGGCAAGCTGATAAATCAGCGGTAGCGGAGCATTGCCTAGTCACGGGGCGTCGCATGTTTTATGCAAAGACTGAAATTTTATCCGCAGAGTCATCTTTCTGGGACAGTGTTGTTACAATTAAGCGCCGCCTGGAATCCAGCACTGGCTGCCATTAAATCGGAACAGGGGAAACAAGAGCTTCCGATTTATGATTGTACTGAACGCACTGCTGAGATTCAATTGAGCTTTTAACCACAGAAGCGTCCGGCAGCACAGTCATTGCCCACAGCGCACACGCCGAAGGCCTTTTTTCGGCTCCCAGCAGGGGGCACTATGAGCGCCGCTATTCTCCATGTGTGAGCTTCCCGCACACCCGAGTTGCCTCATCCCGAATTGATAAATATCGACGCCACCGAGCGACTATCATCAGTCGCGTCTTGCAGCAGCAGAAGCAGCAGCAACTGCCACCACTTGAAGATGTCGAGCAGTTGCATCGATGAAATATTGTGAGATTTACTCAATACAATTCGCGGAAAACGCGAGAGGTGTATTTGCAACGGATCAGTGGGGAATGCCTGAAAAGTTACAACGTATCAGTATTTTACCACATTTGTCAGCGGTTTGTTTACGTGGGTAACGCGTTCCCCAGAGTATTATTTTTGTAGTAGGAGGGGGCGATCGATATGTAGTGCAATTTTTTTTTTTGTAACCAGGTTCGTTTTGTAGAGGATTCCAGTACACCAAATTATTCCCCATGCTTTTGGCTACAAAACCATAATTTTCAACATAATCTCCGTTCAATGCGACTGCCTTATGCCACGTTACTGGGAGGGGCTATTTGCCCCCATGGTACCATTTTACTGGCCGACGTGGGATACAACGTCTTGCTGAATCAATAACGTCCCCATAATCCGTGTACAGCCTCCCGCGGAGTACATCCTTCATTACTCTTTACGGTCTTCTGTTCGGCAGCGAGTAAGCCCAGCGGGCACAGACCTTTGAGAACCCCAACTGGTGAGCGAATGTGTCCGCACTATCGATACAGCATTTCTGCAGCAATGTTTTTGATTGTGTTCTGTCGATCACCTCGAATGACAGCGTCCGCACATTCCAACACTACAAGAGTCGCAGCTGCGTGCGACCGGTCAGCATGCGGGAGATGGGAAAGGTCTGCGCGATCTTGCTGCGATGATGGCAGACGCCTCGCCCAACCACTGTTCATCGCCCGAACTGCGTAGACATTCTGAAAAATCCGGCGAAATCTGCGATGCTCTGGTTTTCCGCCAGAAGAGAATCAATGACAGCTCTATGCTTGGAACGCACTTTCATTACAGGCGCCATTTTGAAGTCAACGTAAAGCGCCGCCACACTTCACAATTTCATGAAACTATAGGGGCTGATGAGGTAATATTCCACGATGTCCTACAATGAATTCCGTATTTCTTCAGCTGGAATTTGCCGAGAAAAAACGTGTTGTATTACTTACTGGACGTTCCTCGTTCTTTCGTAACCAGAATTCACAGGCTGGTCTCCATCATGCATTAGCTATCTTGTGGGTAAGTCAGGTAAGTTCGAGAGGTTTAGATGGTGCACTTCGATTTCCATTTGCAGAAACGCAAAGGTGGGTCTGCTAAGCACCTGATCCACGTGGACTGCGGCGTCCTGGTACAGGCAGTTTACGGGTCGTACGTTGTGGTTCATAATTTGGACTGTCGTCTTTTCTCTCATTTTATTTGATTTGATACGAAGAAGTTAGCATGCCAAGTACACTAGAAATAAGAGAGGGGATATAGAATAGGTTTCACATGGATCACCCTTCTCACTCTGCAACCCTAATTAATAACCTGAGATTCTCTTATGCATCGCACTGTAATTTCCTTGTACCTTATTAAACGTTCACAAGCGCGGAACTCTTTTCAGGAGAAAAAGAAAGCCCCAACAGTAGTCTTTTAACAATGAAAAATGGGTGGAGCGTCCACTTCAGTATGGCCTTAGCGAAAAAAATTGCAGAAAGAAACTTTCGAACGTGTCGCAAGAAACCGTAGGCCACCAAGATGCGAGCCCGCTTTCAGAACCGATGTTCGACCAATTTCTAACTACAGTCCCTCGAGGTGGAACCTTATGAAATAATGAGTACTTAAGACCTAACAAAACATCTACATCTACATCTACATGGTTACTCTGCAATTCACACTTAAGTGCCTGGAAGAGGGTTTATCGAATCGTTTTCATAAAACTTCTCTACCATTCCATTCTCGTATGACGCGTGGGAAAAAGGAACACCTAAATCTCCCCGTTCGAGCTCTGATATATCTTATTTTATTATTATAGTCATTCCTCCCTACGTAGGTTGGTGTCAACAAAATATTTACGCATTCGAGAAAAAACTGGTCTTCGAAATTGCGTAAATAGATCTTGCCGCAAAGAAAACCACCTTTGTTTCAGTGACTGCCACCCCAACTCGCTTATCATATCAGACACTCTCACACCTATTGCGCAACAACACGAAAAGAACTGCCCTTCTTTGCACTTTTTCGATGTCCTCCGTCAATCCTACCTGGTATGGATCCCATACTGCGCAGTAATACTCCAGCAGCGGACGGACAGGTGTAATGTAGGCCGTCTATTTAGTGGGTTTGTCGCATCTTCTAAGTCTTCTGCCAACAAAGCGCAGTCTTTGTTTCGTCTTCCGCACGGTGTTATCTATGTGGTCTTTCCAATTTAAGTTGCAGAACAGCTGTCAGCATGAGTGACATACAAGTAGGTATCTTAGGTGTTGCGAAACAACTCAAATCACTTAAGAAAGGCAAGTCCAGATGGTATACCAATCAGGTTCCTTTCAGAGTATGTAGACACTATAACGCCTTTCTTAGCAAATCATATACAACCGCTCACTTGACGTATGGTCTGTTCCTAAATACTGGAAAGTAGCACAGGTCACACTAATACTCAAGAAAGGATATAGGCGTAACCCATTGAATTACAGACCCATATCACTGACCTCGATTTGCAGTAGGATTTTGGAGTATATACTGTACTCGAACATTTTGAATCATCTTGAAGAAAATGACTTATTGATACATAAACAACGCGGATTCAGAAAATATCGTTCTTGTGCAACACAGCTAGCTCTTTATTCCCATGAAGTAATGAGTGCTGTCGACAAGGGATCTCAGATCGATTCCATATTACTACAATTCCAGAAGGCTTTTGATACCGTTCCTCACAAACGACTATTAATAAAATTGCGTGCATATGGAGTATCGTCTCAGTTGTGTGACTGGACTTCCTCTCAGAGAGGTCACAGTTCGTAGTGATTGACGGTAAATCATGGAGTAGAACAGAAATGATATCTGGCGTTCCGCAAGGTAGTGTCACGAAACATACTGCTTCACTAAACATAAATACCACAGCAATTGTGGAGGTGTTCAAGC
Organism: Schistocerca americana; assembly: GCF_021461395.2. Taxonomy (NCBI): domain Eukaryota; kingdom Metazoa; phylum Arthropoda; class Insecta; order Orthoptera; family Acrididae; genus Schistocerca; species Schistocerca americana. The sequence goes on from NC_060124.1 coordinate 293,329,408, forward strand.
TTCAGATCATCTGGGATAACGCACACCTGATACAGCACGGATGATGGAGAAACACGGCTAATGTAAAATTATCATGAGCTTCAGTCCGTCAGGCTACAACTCGATGGGCACGCCCTTTCCGTAAAGTCAAATTGCATGAGTGGTATAAATATGTTCGGGGAGAAAAGTGGTCAGTTCGAAGTAACTGAAGATTTCATAGGAAAAATCATCAGCTGCGTCTTCGTTAGAGTTGAGATCTTCCTACAAAATGTGGGTCACTTTGTTATTTCTACTGAGCCTGAGCGCATAAGGATGACATTAGTGGCGTCCAGTGAAAACGATGATAACGCTGTTAAGAAACCGTGAAAGCCCTTGGAAAGTTGAAGACTAACGTTATAGCAAATATAGGATAAAGTTAACGGTAGTTCCTGACTGGCAGCTTGTAAAGAACGTATGAAGAAACCCGAATTCAATCAAGAAATGAAGAATGTAATACTCCGCAGTCTACGAGACTGAAGTTGTTTATGATGCCAACTATCAGAATTGAGTGGTGAAGAAGAACGAACGGTGAGCTAAAGACACATAAAACATTTCCGCTCGAAGAAGATAATTAAAGTGATGAGGCTCGCTATTATGCCTGAGTCTTTAAGCGCAATATCTGGCCTTTATCACCGGTTAAGGGCACGGAGCGTGAGATAAGGTAGCTGTCAAACGTTGAGATTTATTCTCGAACTTGAGTGGAGGTGAACGCCTCGTCTGACAGGTCAATTTCTGTATGTAAAATATTTCCCTAAGGTTCAGCGATATTACGAAATATACGCTCAAAAACTTAATACGATTACGGCAGATATATTGGTACATATAAAAAGGGCAATGAATGCAAAATGCGGTAGTTAATTACGTAAAATGTTTATTATGTTCATTTTTATCACTTATGTAAGACAGTAGTCGATCCACAGCGGTACGATGTAATGAAACCTAACATGTATGAAATTTACAGTACACGGGTCCACACTACGAAATGCATACAGGTATTTACACAACCTAGCGATGAAATTTAGCTAGCATGCAGTTTTCTCAACGTATATATTTAATTCTATAAAGCTTCATATCGGAATGCGTATACAAATAATCTTAAATAACATATATTGTAGTTCATTACTATCTTCTTGAGTGCGCTTGTTCTTCCGACCAGGTGTTCAACAACGTTATCATTAGCGCCCTTGTTAAAAATCCGAAGACTATTGCTAATTAATTAAAACATTGATAAATTGCAACAACAAATTTCTAAATACGTTGACATGAAGTATTATTCCAGGTTTTTAATCGGCTAATCAAATGTAACCTTTTCCCATGTATTTGAACTGCGTACTGTTCAATTTTTATTTTGGCGTTGTTTATCGCAAATGTTCAAATGTGTGTGATATCTCACGGGACTTAACTGCTAAGGTCATCAGTCCGTAAGCTTAGACACTACTTAAACTAAATTATCCTAAGGACAAACACACACACACCCATGCCCGAGGGAGGACTCGAACCTCCGCCGGGACCAGCCGCACAGTCCATGACTGCAGCGCCTGAGAGCGCTGCGCCAACCCCGCCCCGCGTTGTTTATTAATTTCTTTGTTCTTATACGCTTTTAGTCCACCTATCCTCATGCCAACATGTTCCGAACATGATTTTTATGTGAACACAACACAAATTTTGTGAGGGGTCCCCAAATACTATTTTCATTCGGTGAATCATGCTTGAAAGTGGCCTTCAGTATCAAATCGTATAAATGGCGGCTTTGATTCAAAAGATATTGTGTAACAAGAGGCGAGAAAAAAGGTGAAAACACCAAAAACGTAACAGATTTCCGTGTTTAATATCGTGTAGGAAAAATTTTGCCATTCAGAACATCTTACACCCGTGCCAGAATAGTCAAATACGACCCCTGGATGGTTTTCTGGAGAATCTTATACCATTGTTCCTTCAGTGTAGAGTGACAAGTTCGATAAACGGTGACAGAGGTGGATAGCGATCGCACAGCCTGCTCTCCCCGGTGAAACACAAAAGATCGGTAATAATGAGATCTAGTGACTGTGGTGGACAGGGGAGATGCGACAATGCATCCTCGTGCTCGCAAAACCAGTCCTGTGCGATGTGAGTTTTTTGAATAGTAGCCTTGTCCGCTTGGAACACAGTGTCACGATCTGGGGGACAAACACTGTACCGTAGGGTGATGGACGTAATTAGCTAAAATGGTCACATAATCATTGGCAGTAATAGGACGTTGCAGTGTAACCCCTGGAAACATGGATTACCACGATATGGCTGCGCAAATCATCATTAAACCTGTGCCATATTCCACTCGTTGAAGGTAAACTTCTCCAAAAATTTAAAAACAACGTACAACAAGACTCATCCGATGAAATGGTTTTCTTCCTGTTGTATCTACGGACCCAACCAACCAACCAACCAACTCGCGCACGCGCGCCCTGACCGTGACATCGCAGGCCACAGTTCCTGTCGCGGCCGTCGGCGTCTCAGGGCGTTACCGCCGACGGAAGAGGTCGCGCCATGGCTGCGCTCGGGTCCGCAGCGCCCTCTGCCTTTTGCGTATAAGGAGGAGCGCTGGCCCCGAGACGGACAGTCTATTGTCGATTGTCTATTGCTAGCCTTTCGTGAAGTTTATAGCGGAGCCATTGCAGTGTGATATTTGCTATTGTATTCGACTAGGCTCAGTACACAGATTACTCTTGGCAATTGAATCTCAATGTAGACAAGTGTAATGTGCTGCGAATACATAGAAAGATAGATCCATTATCATTTAGCTACAAAATAGCAGGTTAGCAACTGGAAGCAGTTAATTCCACAAATTATCTGGTAAAGATGCCAGATGCCAGACTGAGATTCATTGGAAGAATCCTAAGGAAATGCAATCCGAAAACAAAGGAAGTAGTTTACATTACGCTTGTTCGCCCACTGCTTGAATACTGCTCAGTAGTGTGGGATCCGTACCAGATAGGGTTGATTGAAGAGATACAGAAGATCCAACGGAGAGCAGCGCGCTTCGTTACAGGATCATTTAGTAATCGGGAAAGCGTTACGGAGATGATAGATAAACTCCAGTGGAAGACTCTGCAGGAGAGACGCTCAGTAGCTCGGTACGGGCTTTTGTTGAAGTTTCGAGAACATACCTTCACCGAGGAGTCAAGCAGTATATTGCTCCCTTCTACGTATATCTCGCGAAGAGGCCATGAGGATAAAATCAGAGAGATTAGAGCTGACAGAAGCATACCGACAATCCTCCTTTCCACGAACAATACGAGACTGGAATAGAGGGGAGAACCGATAGAGCTACTCATGATAATCTCTGATACACACCGTCAGGTGGCTTGCGGAGTATGGATGTAGATGTAGATTACTTGGACTTTTATTGCTGGTGCACGTTTCGTCAGAAATAAAGATAAGTTATCTCTTCATTCTAGCTGGCGCAATTCTTGTCATTAATTATTTTTCGGCCAACAGACATAGCTACATCCTGGTCACTATCCACGCTTTATACAATTTGTGGTGGTTGCCCCAAAAGTACCGCCGAGGACCTTGGGTTAGGAAGGCGTCACAAAACTTCTATTGCTCCCTAAACAATTCGGAAGCATTTGCTTCACTGATGTGTGATTATGGAATTCCTGCTCGCCCTGCATTTCTCAGATTAGGGAGCTCGCTTGGTCTTGTTTTGCTGCTGACAGGGTTCGCGAGTGCGACATTCTGTTCTGCAGTGACTTTTGCAGCTGTCACCCTCATATTCCTCGTCGCGTTCCTCTTGCACTAACAGTCTGTAACGATCACTTGACATTCATTCTCGTCCCCGTTGTGGCTTAGCGGATGATGTTACTCCGCGTTCCGTACGTGTATAAATCTACGATTTTGCGCCTCTTGGAAACACCAAACAGGTCGGCTACCTTCCTTTCGGAAACGCTCACCGTATTAGCACCAACAATTTGCGTACTTAACTCCACTGTAATGCCCTCACAACTACACAGAACCCTGCTCTGACCACGGCTCACACTTGCGAAGTACTGAGGACATGGCGCAGCTGCCGTTCGTGACCACATACAACAGTGCAACGTCAGCATTTTAGTTCAACCGCACATTTCTCGCGGAGTTTCCATATATTTTTAATCACTGTATGTCTTGGTTGACGCCATAATAACGATGTCACAAGCCACCACAATAAATGCAGATGCCCCTGCAGAAGGTGGCCAATTATTATGAGATTAAACGGCAGTTCCTGGCAACGGCCAACGGCATTGTATGTACTAGTTTTTGAGTACTAGTATGTGGCGACACTGGCGACGGCCGTAATAGTGTGGAGGAAATACGTGTTTCCGTATTTTGTACTTGTGGTAATAATAAGCAAATGTCACGCAAGTGCCAATTTCTTATTGACATCATCTACATCGCCTTCTAGCATGATGGTGTGGATGTGCAACCCCTGGACGGAACGAATGCAAAATGCGAGTATATCAGTGGGAACTCTGAATTTGAGAAACTACTCAAGGGGCTCGAATTATATTCATAAAAACGAAACACATATAGATATCGATTATGAGCCCAGTTGACTGTGAACTTCAATGTGACATCTATCCAGAATTCCCATGCAGCATTTCGGGACAGTGGTGGAAAAATCTGTAGTCAAGTTATTACTGTTCTGACCGTATAGCGCTATAGAACATCCACATATACTTAAACAATGAATTTGCGAGTTATGTTTCAGTTTTACAACCATTTCGCACCACTCGGCGTTTCTTCATGCAAGTCTCTCAGACTACCTTTACAAGTAATGGAGTGGACAGTTCTGAACAGTTAAGTCCTTTGTGTAGTCACAAAGGGCTATTTCACAGAAACTCCACTTTTTTAAGGCATGACATCTTCTTTGTCCCATTCAGACGCCGTTGAGTCCCGACTACTCGCTAAGGATAAGATCAAATTCTGCAACCTTCGTCTTCAGGCTTTGAAAGAGGGGGAGGAGGTATTGCGATTTCTCAGTGGCACTTACGGCATCTCTGCCCAGGAAATCGACTCAAAGAGGCTTGCATGACTTCAGGATTCTACCTAGTACATTCGGCAAAGCAATGTTTAGTACCGAGTTCATGTAGAACTCGTTCTTCTTAAGAATATGCCTCTAAGCAGCTTCATTCTGAGGTCTCGAGTAGAAATGTTGGATAGCACAGGCAACCACTGAATGGTAGCACATCTGAAACTGGAAGTAATGGTCCTTATGGCCTCAATCAGACGTACATCAATCTTATTCATACATTTTTACCACGCAAGGACACAACATGTAACAGCTGAGTGTGCAAGTGAAGTTGCACCACTGTGTAGCGCTTTTGAATTTGCTCCCCAGTTACTTCCGGTCATTTTTTGTAGTAACAAGATGGTCATTTGGGATGTAAATAGCCTGTTCTATGGTTAGGACGTACGGTGTTATCATTGGGAAGAGTAATCTGTAGAGCTTCGTCACACTTTATGCCACGAATACAGCTGCACGAAGAAAAGCAATTCCTTAGGTCTGACCTATCTTCTACAAAGCTGTGAGTAAAAGGGGGGGAGGCGACTGTAAACCGCCACAGGCTCTAATCGAAATTCCCTCTTTGCGCAGGGAGCAGATCAGAAAGAGTCACAACGAAATAATGTACTCAAAGTAGGTGCCAAGCAAAGGGCAACGAGGGAGTAGAGGTTATATAGGGCTTCTCCGTTGGCGCTACAAAAGCTGGGCTTTCGGTAAACAACAGTGACGTCAATGGGGCAACAAAGGAACGGGATTCATTAAGTAGGTAGAGGCCACGCCCCTAACACTTCTTCTCTCCGTCAGTGCCTGGTGTTCCAGATAAGACCAGAATGAAGACCCGACGCAGCCCGTGTGTAATTTTCGTTCGATGAATGCACGTCATGAATACTTGACAGTGATGAGTAGTATAAACTATTCATGCATGCAAGAAGTAGCTGTCAATGCCCGTTATAGTTACATGACTGTAGAATGTGGTAACTTCGCAAAAAAGGATCAGGTGGCTTGAAAACTTAAATAGTAAACAGAAGGTTGCAAAAATGGCACGGCTTAGCGTCTTAGCTAATGCGAGCAGCTGATGCATCCCTGAAACAGAATATTTCGATCAGAGCGATAATTGAGTCGTGTAATATAACAAATGAATGTCTCCTGGAAAGAGTGGGGAACAAAAGCCTCGATTACTCGAAACATTAAAAGCAGTCATATAGAAATATTTTATTAATAAATTATTGTCATTGTCTGCTTCATATTCAGAGGGAGTAGTACTATATGATCATCGCTTAGGAGAAGAACGAGAAAAATAAGTTGTGACGCAAAAGAAAGAAAGCTCGACGAAATCAGTTTTTCAGTCAAATGCTGTTTTCAAGTAACCAATTCTTCGTTTTTAAGGCGACGCTACGTAATTAGAACTAGGGTGACCCAGTGAGGTAATAAATCCTGTAAACTGCACTACTTCAATACTATGAAGCTTATATCGGTGTATACAGGTTTACTGGGTATTTATGTGGATTAGAAGTGTGAATTTTCGTCTGTATATTTTATGTCACTATTATAGTCGTTGGTGAATGCTATGACTGCACTTAGCTATGGATAGGTTTTGAAGCAACAAACGTATTTCTTAACTTAGCGTCCTAGCTTGCTTAACAGTGGTTGTTTTCGTTCTCACTTCTCGTTTTAATTACGTAACACGCCTCGCGTAACTATCGACGTTTCTTCATCATCATCTTCTTCTTCTTCTTCTTCTTGACTTTCAGGGATTGGGCGCTATGTCTGTTCTCTCTTCGTGAGTCAAGCACCTCTTCTTGGGTCTTCCAATGTTTGTTTCCCATGCCCATGCCCATGCCACGCAAGAGATTCAGGTTCGATTCCCGGGCGTTTCCCCTTTGTCTCTCTCATTCTCTCTTTCTTTCCTCTTTCCGAAAACTAAAACTATATTTTTTCCATTATCCAGTGTGTCGTTTGCTCCATTGGTATGCATGATTTTTTTTCTTTTTTCACATGCCTAAACGAAATATGTTTCCTCTTTTTAGTTATTAATCCGTATGTAATACTTTATATATAGTTTACCTCATTGAACTGAATCCAAACTTGCTTCGTGCATATAAGTATATTTTATCTTATTATTATTATTATTATTATTATTACTGTTCACGTGTATGTTTCATTTTCTATAGTGTCATCAAGTCTGTAAAGTTTCTAATTCACATACTTAAACAGAATATGTTCGCTCTTCCTTTCAGCCTTTTCATCATATAATAAATGCCACTACGCAAAAAACAATCCAAACTGGCAAGGTATGTAATCTAAAACGTTTAAAGTCAAAACAATTAAAATGTCAAAATATTTCAATCTTTTGAACGAAAGTCATCAGAAGACAGCGCAAAAGCACTTGAAGGACAATCGAGGAATAAAGATATTTATTATTTAATAAAAGATGTTTACAAAACTGGAAACCAAAACTAGAATAAAAAGATGTTTACAAAACTGCAAACCGAAACTAGAATAATGTCTCCTTCCCTTTAAAATGTATCAGGTAAAAAATAATAATTTCATGAAAACAAGTGTAATTGTTAAAAATATGCAGCCTAAATAGATATATATGTACGTTACAAAAAAAAGTTGAGACTTCATACGTTCGGAGACTGGGTGTCGTGTTGTCTGCATTATCATTTCATCGACATTCAAGTCGCCCTACGTGGTGTCAAATACAAAGAATTGCACTAGGCGGCTGAACAAACCCAGATGGGGCCTTCCGGCTAATAGCGCAATACGATCATTTAATTTCTTTTCTAGTTTTGTACATCCTTTCACAGGTCTTAGGAATCTCAATTCAGACGCTTACTTCGCCGTCGTTTGGGAAGTACCCGCAGAGAAGTACAAGAACCGCCAATATTTTATAAAATTTTAGCTTCTGCCTTGAACTGACTTTTTTAATGTTCTGTTTAAAGTGCTCTCACTTGATCATCTGCATAACTTATCTAATTTCTAAATAAAAATTCGAAATGTTTACTTGATCTGTGATGTCACATACAATTCTTAAAAGGGCAGTTAGTGAAGTCGGTGTCGTGTTAAAGCAGAAGGATGTTGAAGTACTTAACTGTCATAGTAAATCTAAGCACCGCACGCGAGTCTGAAACAGAATGGTGTACTCTGTTACGTCGTCTAATATGACAAGCAAGAAAGTTATGAATGGAGGAAGTAGCATATATGTAGACCATGCATGTGACAGGAATGATAAATGTAATTTCTGCAGAACCCAATGCTTGTTTAATAAAATAATACTCTGTCAGGACCTTTACATGAGTCTTTTCGATTTAACGGTTGTTTTATCACCTATTACAACGGCAAACCATAAATCACTGCGTAATAAATTTCCCGTTTCCTTCCAAAGACTTCCAGTTTTTGTTCTGCTAGTGTAAAGTATTTTCATTATGCGTCGCCAGAACTATATACGAAGAGGTGTTATTTCTGTCCCTTCAGATTTTCTTTGAGCCTCAGTTTCCACCCCATACCTTTGAGTACTTCACATAACGCTTTCGTTGGGCCACTTGATTATTGGGATGGATATGCCCTTAGATGTTATTAGCCTTTTATGCAGATTATACGCTTCCTTTGCTTGCGCTATTTGAGAGCTTGGCTTCTTTCCCCTGTGACCGTCAGGGGTGATATACTGAGATACTGCGACAAAAAACAGTGAGACGACCATCTGCGAACATCTTATAAAGGTCACGATATCTAATATTGAATTTCTAGGTGTGTTTATGTAAATAGGTTTAAGATGAAAAGAAAACACTACAGATTTTAACTGACACTACATATAATTAAAAGTAAAAGAACTCTAATCCATCTGCATGGAACTAAAAGTATCATAGCAGCCTGTCTTGATCTGGGGATATACATGGTGGTGTTTTTAGAATATACCAGGCACAGAGTAACCAGTAAAAGAGAACATCATCCCAACGTATTGTTTGTTGCGGTTTACGGTAGAACAGCACTCCCAATTTGCCAAATGTTTTGAGTTTCTCTCTCTTTTTTTACACATGGGAACAATATTTTCGCTTGTTCTTGCCAAAACAAAAACATTTTGAGACACTGCTTGAGAAAATGGCAATTTATTAACCAAAAAAAAAAATTTCTCTGAGCACTATGGGACTTAACTTCTGATGTCATCAGTCCCCTAGAACTTAGAACAACTAAAACCTAATTAACCTAAGGACATCACACACATCCATGCCCGAGGCAGGATTCGAACCTGCGACCGTAGCGGTCGCGCGGTTCCAGACTGAAGCGCCTAGAACCGCTCGGCCACTCCGGCCGGCAATTTCTTAACATTTAGAGTTTAGCCAAAGAGGCTGCAGTGATTTTACGCCAACGTCTGTAGATACCACTTTATTTAGCCTAACAGCACATTTGGTTGTTCATGTTGTTGCCGGTATAGTGTAAAAAAAGCTAGCATTTAATACTTTTTTCTGTTGTTGTCGTTGGTGGTGGTGGTCTTGCTGTTGTTGTTGTTACTGCTGCTGCACGTTGTGGTGGTGGTGACTGTGGCCCCCAAAATAATTCACTGATCAACAAATTTACAGTTTTTATAGATCAGGTTGCTAAGTGGGTGAATTTAACTAATTTAGGATGCTCAATTCACTGATGCAAACAAATTTTATCTACCTCGTCACCTTCCTGAGAAATGGGATGACGATCTTTTGCTGGATAACGTGTTGTCAGTGTCTCTAAAAACAACCTGCAGTAAGTGGAGCTCACTGAAGAGGTCCAGCACCTTCGACAGCGATATTCCAAGGAATGAGTGTTTTTCTGGAAGCAGTCAACCAGTTTTATTCCGAATAACCCGCACGGTTTTCCGGAAAAACCGAAGGTGCCGATGTCAAAATCGTATTTATAGCGACATCCTTCAACCCATTTTCTTTGAGTTGTCCGACGGTTCAGCCACTATAAAACACATTTCTCTTATGTTATCTTAAAGGCTTTGATCACTGCTCTTGAAAAAAGTCGAAGCAGTTAATTCGACATTTGTGCGTTCAGCGCGAGAAGTCTCAGAGATCAACAGTTCTCTGATTTCTTGTCCGATTAACACTGCTTCTTGGAGTTTGTTCACACTGTCCTTGCGAATATCTTCTTTTAAATGGTTGAATATAAAACTCTAATCAACAAGAAGCTTGTCAAAATTTTTATCAAGCCTGCCTCAAAGTGATCTGCTGGCAGCATAATTTTACTTGGCATAACTGCCAGGTTGTTCTTATATTTTTCTTTCCAGTAACATACATTTTTCTCATAAGATATCCACTGACGCACATGTAATTTTTCAGATCTCAGCTGTGTCACAAACAAAATAACCAGTCAACGGTAAATCTAGACCTTCCGTGGTACCACATTTCTAAGAGTAAAAAATGATTCTACGATAAAGAAAATACGTTATGTATTATACACTCCTGGAAATGGAAAAAAGAACACATTGACACCGGTGTGTCAGACCCACCATACTTGCTCCGGACACTGCGAGAGGGCTGTACAAGCAATGATCACACGCACGGCACAGCGGACACACCAGGAACCGCGGTGTTGGCCGTCGAATGGCGCTAGCTGCGCAGCATTTGTGCACCGCCGCCGTCAGTGTCAGCCAGTTTGCCGTGGCATACGGAGCTCCATCGCAGTCCTTAACACTGGTAGCATGCCGCGACAGCGTGGACGTGAACCGTATGTGCAGTTGACGGACTTTGAGCGAGGGCGTATAGTGGGCATGCAGGAGGCCGGGTGGACGTACCGCCGAATTGCTCAACACGTGGGGCGTGAGGTCTCCACAGTACATCGATGTTGTCGCCAGTGGTCGGCGAAAGGTGCACGTGCCCGTCGACCTGTGACCGGACCGCAGCGACGCATGGATGCACGCCAAGACCGTAGGATCCTACGCAGTGCCGTAGGGGACCGCACCGCCACTTCCCAGCAAATTAGGGACACTGTTGCTCCTGGGGTATCGGCGAGGACCATTCACAACCGTCTCCATGAAGCTGGGCTACGGTCCCGCACACCGTTAGGCCGTCTTCCGCTCACGCCCCAACATCGTGCAGCCCGCCTCCAGTGGTGTCGCGACAGGCGTGAATGGAGGGACGAATGGACACGTGTCGTCTTCAGCGATGAGAGTCGCTTCTGCCTTGGTGCCAATGATGGTCGTATGCGTGTTTGGCGCCGTGCAGGTGAGCGCCACAATCAGGACTGCATACGACCGAGGCACACAGGGCCAACACCCGGCATCATGGTGTGGGGAGCGATCTCCTACACTGGCCGTACACCACTGGTGATCGTCGAGGGGACACTGAATAGTGCACGGTACATCCAAACCGTCATCGAACCCATCGTTCTACCATTCCTAGACCGGCAAGGGAACTTGCTGTTCCAACAGGACAATGCACGTCCGCATGTATCCCGTGCCACCCAACGTGCTCTAGAAGGTGTAAGTCAACTACCCTGGCCAGCAAGATCTCCGGATCTGTCCCCCATTGAGCATGTTTGGGACTGGATGAAGCGTCGTCTCACGCGGTCTGCACGTCCAGCACGAACGCTGGTCCAACTGAGGCGCCAGGTGGAAATGGCATGGCAAGCTGTTCCACAGGACTACATCCAGCATCTCTACGATCGTCTCCATGGGAGAATAGCAGCCTGCATTGCTGCGAAAGGTGGATATACACTGTACTAGTGCCGACATTGTGCATGCTCTGTTGCCTGTGTCTATGTGCCTGTGGTTCTGTCAGTGTGATCATGTGATGTATCTGACCCCAGGAATGTGTCAATAAAGTTTCCCCTTCCTGGGACAATGAATTCACGGTGTTCTTATTTCAATTTCCAGGAGTGTATGTCATACACTAGATGGAAAATGGTTGTTGACCGGTGGCAGTCAGCATAACCAAGCTTAAAACTGTTTGATGGTCGATGTTCTTACAGACTGAGCTATCCAAGCACGATTCACGACTCGTCCTCATAGCCTTCAGCCGAGAGGATTGTTTCCAGAATAGTATTTCACTCTACAGCGGAGTGTGTGCTGTTTTGAAACTTCGGACGCTACTCAACACCCACCATCACAGGTTTGTTTCTGCGAAGTACTAGGTAAAACTTGTGTGATGTTTGAAATATAGGAAGAAGGAGAGCTATACAGGTCGTGAGTCGGTAACAGCATAGCTCGAGGATGGCGAAGTTCCTGGTTCGAGTGTTGGTGCCCCACAAAGAATCAATTTCAAATCAGCACAAACCCGGCTGCAGAGTGAAATATTCATTCTCGAATCAACGCTCATTTTGCTGTAGCCATGTAGGGCAGATATCAGCCTTAGCTTCGGATGGACCCCGTGGTGACATTAGTTCCTGTCCGGAATACAAGAATTTACGTGGTGGAAGACAGCACAATCGAAAAATTGAAACTGAAAGAATTTATAGTAGACTAAAAATGCCGATAACACATACCTGAGAACAGGAAGTGCTTGTGGAGACCAGGGAAAGATACTATATTGCCAGAAGTCTGTCTTCTGGAAATCACACTTGTCGAAAGCGTGTTTGGGAGGTCGAATTCACTGTGGTAGGCACATCTCCAGTTCGAGTTTTTTACTTCTGCTCAGATTTTTCCAGTCTAGTTTCTCCCATGAGGCAGGACTGTATATTCGTTTTCGAAGAATTATTTTTGTCCAATACACAAGAGTTACGTCTCTGAAGTCTTTTCTCCACTTTTCCCGTATGCGGTAACTTATATGCTAATCGATGCCAGCATACGTTCCGTGTAAGCGGATAAGCTGTATGCTGAGAACTGCGTCAAAGACTGCCGTTAAAGAAACCGCGTAACCTGTTGCTATCGTACCACTGATGAACATATTAGCCCACTCTCGTGCTAAAATAAATGAATGACAGATGGGAACTCAGGACTCAGAATTGATTGTGCATGTCATAAGCGCTCTCACCGACTGCCGTCGGTACGTTTGTGCTACGAGAGGCTTGCCGTTGAACGAGCTGTCACCAAAGCACGTAGTATTTTTTCGTGATGTGTGTGCGTTTCCTAAGCCTGTTGTATCGCGAGTGTCATTCATTTCTGTGATCGGTTTCAGTGCCGTACAATTTTCCAGTGTGTTTTAAGGGATTAACGCTGACCCTAACAAATGATAAATGTAGCGCATAACGGAAAGAGCTGCCTAACGTCTGCGATGTAATTCCCCAATTACAGCCAGTGTTTCTGACAGGGGAGAATATGCTAATGAAGTCACACAAGGTCCAACATTAGCTCCAAAAAATTAATTGCGTACCACATAAGATGTTTTTCTTTGTAACTTAGAAAATAATAGGCGAAAACAGTATTAATTTACGTAAGTAACCATAAGAAGCGTTACTCTTCTTGTCTAGTTAAGAACATAGCTTATTTATACGAGACAGTCAAGTGACAATGAGACAGACAGAGAAAAGTGAGCAAACTGTTTATTATTTCAAAAGGTATTCGCCATACGGTTAAAACGTTTATACCGCTGTGAGGCAAGACGACCAATGACTTCATGGAAATCACGATTGTGCCCAGCCGAGCACTTCTTTGTTTGAAGCAAATCGACGGCCACGACATCTTTCTCCAGGGCTCGAAAATCACGGAAATCGTGTGGCTACGATTGAGAATGGTTGACGGATGGCTAAGAGCTACCCAACGAAGTTTCTGCAGCGCAGTCATAACTACCACGGGACCATTTGGGTCTACCCAAAGAAGTTCCCCTGGGAAGCCCTAACACATCCTCCATACAGTCCCGATCTCTCCCCATGCGATTTCCATATTTTTGAAGCCCGGAAGAAAGACATTCGTCGCTGTCAATTTGATTCGGACGAACAGGTGAACACATGAATACGGCATTGTTCGGCACGCAACCGCAAAAATTTGTGTGTGACGGTATTGCTAGTCTCGTGTCACTGTAGGATAAATGTACTGACAGTTACGGCAATTACTTTTAAAATAATGAACTGTTTAACTACCTTTTTCGATCTTTAGTTTTTATTCGACGGGCCCTAATCGGTATCTATTCAGAGAGTTACAGCTAGGAGTTGCAGTTTTAGAAATAGAACGTTAGTTTTTTCTAAGATGTAGTTGATGTATTAATCCAACTGTGCAGAAATAAGTTTCAATCGAATTTCTATGCAGTTGGGGAACTAGAAACGTTCAGAGTTTTAGTAGTGGATGCAACAAGCTGAACATAATTCGCTGTTACGTGGATGTTCTAGTCCTGGAATGTTCACTAAACAGAGACGTTCAGACTAGAGTCCATTTTCCTGAATGCAGAACTCTGTGCGTGTTCTGAATGACCTGCCACGAGGAGACAAGCTTCCTCGATGCCCTTTATCAAGTCACTGCCTAAAGTGGTGCTCGGTTAGACTGTAGAATAAAGCCTTGCAGTGGCGTGTACAGCGCTGATCGGAATGCACAAGCAGACGAGGTTGTTTTTGCCACGCATTCTGGCATAAACATGACATATGTATGTCCCACGAGTCGGCTGACATGTTACTGCTGCTCTGCGAATTTTGCCTAAATGACAGTGAAGTAGCGATGGTTTATGCCGTGAGATATTCTTTTCGAAGAACTCCATCAGTCATCAAGTTCTTAGGTGCCTAAAAATATTTCCTAAAGTGAGTAGTTTGAGAATGAGCAGCAGTAATAAGTGAAGACAACAATGAAGTGGCGATTTGGAGGTGTGTGTTTTAGCTGCAATACAGTACAATCATCATGTCTGCTGACGAGAAGTTGCTGAAGTCACTAGCATCAGCCTTACATCTGCGTGGTGAATAGTACACAGTCACAAGATACACACACACCACATGTCAGTGCGACGGGAACACTTTCAGTTGTTGAGTTTCTTTTCTGCGAATGAGCAACGAATGTTTTCATTTTGGCCCCCTTATAAATTGTTATATTCTCTGATGAACTCATGTTCACAAATCAGGGTGCACCGAACCGTCATGCTGCGCATTACTGGGTCACATAAAATTCGAGATACGCATGTCACGCTGATCATCAAAGGAGAAGGTCAATAAATATGTGGTCTGGAATACTTGCGGATGAACTCACCGAACCACATTGCTTCCCACGTACTCTGACAAGTGAGATTCATCGATCTTTTATCGTCAACAGTTTAGGTGCTCTCCTTGCAAATGTCAGTAGAGACATCACGCGATGAAACACGATGATCACAACCCAGTCCGTATGTGACGCTGCGTAACTTTCAAAGCAACCATCCCTACATTTGCCTGGGATGATTCGGGGACATAACAGGAAACCTAAATCTTGATGCTAAATGCGCATTTGAACCGACGACCTCCCGAATGCGAGTTTAGCGTACTAACTACTGTGCCAGCTTGCTCAGTCAGTCGCTTGATATTACACCAGTAGATTTGTTTTTGTTGGGATATCTAAGGAATCATGTTTTGTCGCCTAACCGACAACACGAGATGACTTCAAAAAGCACATCGAGGAAGCTTGCCGGCCTTGGTGGCCGAGCGGTTCTGGGCGCTACAGTCTGGACCCGCGCGACCACTACGGTCGCAGGTTCGAATCCTGCCTCGGGCATGGATGTGTGTGATGTCCTGAGGTTAGTTAGGTTTAAGTAGTTCTAAGTTCTAGAGGACTGATGACCTCAGAGCTTAAGTCGCATAGTGCTCAGAGCCATTTGAACCATTTTGATAATGAGTAACAGACTGAGCATTCAAATGAAGCTGAAAAGTTGCTTTTCGAAGGGACATGTTGTGGCTGTTCTGTTGCCGATCCTTTGTATAACTTATATACCTGGAAGTTTGGATATTCGGACGACTGGGCATTCACAGTAAGTTGATAAAGATGCGGGAGCAGTTAAGGTCATCCTGAGAAAGGACCCAGAATGTCGTCGACGTAAGGATTCAGCGGATGACAACCAAAGGGATCCTGTCATGGAAAGAGGTGCCGCCACAGACCATCACTCCTGGTTGTGGGACCGTGAGATGGGCGACGGTCAGGCTGGTACCCCACCGCTGTCTGGGGCGTCTCCAGACACGTGTTCGCCCATCGTCGGGGCCCGCTCGGGTCGGGACTCATCACTGAAAACAGTTCTGCTACAGGGGATGGATTTTCAATCCGAAGGCGTGTCTGGAGGCGCCCAGGGCAGCGGTGGGATACCATCTTAAGTGCTGCCCGCCATACGGCCAGAAAACCAGAAGTCATAGTCTGCGGTGCCATTTCTTTTGTAGCGGGACCCCTCTGGTTGTTATACGCGGTACCATTACAGCACAGCGTACGTCGACTATATTCTGCGCACCGTTTTGTCATCCTTCAGCGTACGCAAGCATGGGCTTACATATGAGCAAGATAGTACCCGTCCGAACGCGTCCAGAGCTTCTACTGCTTGTCTTCGTGCTTACCTAATCCTATCTTCGCTAGCAAGTTCACCAATCTTTCCTAAATTGAGAATGTTTGAATCATTATGGACAAGACCCTCCAGCCAGTTCAGGAATTTGGCGATTTAATACGCCAGCTGGACAGAGTTTGGCACGATATGCCTCAGAAAATATCAAACAGTTGCGTCAATCAGTGGCAAGCCGAATAACTGCTTGCAGAGGTGGACCAACGCGTTATTGACATGCTCGATTTGTGGAGATTCTTCTCGTGAACAAACTATCGAATATTTCTAAAATCGTAATCATTTGTTTGCCTGCACATGTACATCACATCTACCGATTTTGGTCTCATTCGGATAATTACTTCGTGGTGTGTCGCTTTTTCTTCTTTGCGTGTATTTTATGCTTCCTGTATTTTTATATCTATTCCTTTTTTATGTGACCTATATCTTTCAATGCATACAAAATGTTTGTAATGTGGACTATTTATATTTAGTTAATTCATGTGACGTACTACGTCAAACATTAAATAATAAATAATAAGCTCCGTTATTTAACGTTATTTTGTGTTATGCAAATGGTTAGTACGCAGTCATGAATATGATTTCATTTAATAATCCGTGAAAATAGCTGTTCGTCATTACGCTATTTCGTGGCCCACGCTGAATGTAAATAATTAACAAAATGAGCTAACGATTTGTACATTCGTGTAGCACTCAACGTCGTCGTATCGTTCTGCACTACGGTAACGATCCATGTTTGTTTAAATTATATTGAAAACTACGTTTCTATTCATTGAGACTGAATTTGGCGAATTAATGACTCTGTACACTTTATCATCTGCCAACATCAATGACAGAAGACCAGCGTATATCACCTTAACGAGCTGTGACGGCGCACAGCAACAAACTGTGAACGCCCGAGATGGTGTGGCTCCTGTGAACCAAGGTACGAGCAACTTCTTCACGCTGAGCCGGGTGGTGACAGCTATCAGCCTGTTGATACAAGTCAGTGTGAGCAGGGATCCTATCATCAGTACGTCCTGACGCAGCAAACTTCCTCGTTTCCGACGCATCAAGGAAGGGAGCCCAGCCATCGTTTACCACCTCCATCGTGAAGTGAACATTCGGATGGATCGAATTCAGGAGTTCTAGGAAGTCTGACACTGTTACTGGCATGAGGCCAAACAACGAAAGTATCGTCTACACATCTGAAAAAATAAGAAAAAAAACATGCAGGTTTCAAAGTCGCCGACTCCAAGACACGTTTCTTGGAGTCTTCCATAAGAAATTTGCCAATAAAAGATCAAAACTGGCTTCCCATCTCAGCTCGATCTGTCCGGTCATAGGACCAGCCACTGAATAAAATTTAAGTTCAAATCGGCACATGTCGAAATGTGTTCGTTAAATAAACGCCAAACGTAGTTTCAATTAGCCGTAACGAAACAGACGGAAAAACGCGAATGAAGAGAGGCAACATCAAAACTGATTATAATGTCAGAGTCTTTCAAACGCTTTCCGTCGACGTAACGAATATGCCGAGTTCTTAATGTGAAGCTCACACCGACCTACTAGTGGGCTAAACAGAGTAGCAAGGTGTTTTGATACACGATGTGTCGGAACACCAATATCGATCGCATTTGGCTTAAGAGGAACCTCTTCCTTGTGGACCTTCCGAAGGCAGCTTCTGGTGCTGAAAATGAATGTATATCCATTTTTTCTTTCAGCTTCAACAACAAAACAAAAATCGTTAGGTGATAAATGTGGTGAATAGGAGCAGCGAAATATGAAATCTGTGTCTTTCTTCATTTTCATCATGAAGGCTAATGCGATTTTCTCTACTGTCTTTTTTTTATTTCATACGACTTCAATCTTGTGAAGCCTTAGTTGTGTAATCCAAGAAATAAATTATAACTTTCTGAACGAATCCGTTTTGTTGATTTCGGTTCTTCCTGCAACATCCAAACAACAGATTGGTGATCAGTTTCCAGCTCGTACAAATACACTACCTGATCAAAAGCTTCCGTACACCCCTGTGTAATGCGGAATTGACTGCTAGATGCTACGACTGGCGGACCCGCCGGTATAAAAGGAGGCGAGCGGTACAGTGTTGGCAACAGAGATGCAGTTACAACAACAGAGTGGGGCAGTCGGAGCGTAGTTTTGTCATTGGGTATCACCTGAGGAACAAGTCCGTCAGGGACATTTTGCACCCTTTAAAGTTGCCCGAGTCGACTGCAGAGATTTGCTTTTGTAGTGGCCACGCAAAGGAACGACCACAGCTAATCCATTGGACTGACGGACAGGAACTGCCGAGCATTGCGAAGGGTGGTTGTGAAAAGTGACATGAAATCAGAGGAAGAAATTACACGTGCGTTCCACAGTGATAGCAGCAGTTCAGATAGCTCAGGGACTGTGCCTAGGGAGTTGCGGAGAGTGGGATAAAATGGACGCACAAGTCCTCATAAACCACATATTTCTATAGTGGATGCTAGGCGACGCTTGAGGTGGAGGTAAAGGGTGACACCATTGAACACTGGAAGACTAGAAACGAGTGATCTTGAATGACGGATCACGCCATACCTAGTGGTAGTACGTTAAGAGGATTTGGATTTGTCGAATGCCTGAAGAACGTCACCTGCCGCGATGTCTAATGTCAACAGTGGGCTATCGAGGACTTAGTGTTACGCCGGCCGGAGTGGCCGTGCGGTTCTAGGCGCTATAGTCGCTACGGTCGCAGGTTCGAATCCTGCCTCGGGCATGGATGTGTGTGATGTCCTTAGGTTAGTTAGGTTTAATTAGTTCTAATCTCTAGGTGACTGATGACCTCAGAAGTCGCATAGTGCTCAGAGCCATTACTTAGTGTCACTACATGAGGGTATTTTGTGTCGTTATTGCGTGGTCGCCTTATTGCGCTTAAGAGAGTGCTAAATGCGGAAGGATATGAAGAAACTGCGCAGCATTGCGTGCTCTCTACAGTAGAGGTATAATTCGGTGTCGATGACTGTTTGTACCAGCGTGACAATCCAAACGTCATAAAGCGGCATCTATCAGGCGAGATTTTGTGGAAGATACAGCCTCAGATGTGACTGCGAAGGCTTTTCTGGCGTAATAATTGATAATATTCTTCTCGGGTGTGCAGCCGGATCATAACGCCGGCGAGATCGTGGACCAGAACTCTCACCTGAAGATGACGGCCAGTTGGACCGCGGAAATATTGTGTCAAGAAGACGTTATGATCCAGCAGCACACCCGAGAAGAATATTAATTATCACATCCTCAGATGCATTGGCCGGCCCAGAGTTTCAACTTGAACCTAATCGAAGACCGCTGAGATGAGCTACAGAACTTCGTTCCATACCCCAGCGCCCGACATCACTACCTTCTCTGGCTTCGGCTCTTGAGGAATAATGGAGTGCCATTCCTCAGACACCTCACTGAAAGAGTCCTCTGCAGAGTTGAAGCAGTCATATAGAGAAATAGTGGACACAGCCAATATTAAATTCCCCTAATAGGTGTCCAAATTGTTTTGATCAGATAGCGCATATCTAAGTTGCGTTACCTGTTACGAGACTGGATGCGGAATTTACGTTTGTTTCGTAGAATCCTTTTCTACTGTTTCCTTACATCAGTTGACAGAGGCCTGATTATGGGCTTCGGTTAAACTGTGTGGCATCCATCGAGACCATATCATTCCCACAACTAAATGCTCACGACAAACTGAATGAGCTGTGTTATTCGACGTGTCTGAGGATTGCTTTCTATTATCGTAATTCAAAAGACGGCCCTGAAATAATCTTACGCCTAACGTCGGTATTTCCTTAGAACACGAAAGGATTTGCTAGGAGGGACGTTGGTAAAAGATAATTGCTTATGGGGAAAATTTTTTATTAAAAACACTAAAAAGAACGTCGTGACACTAGTCAGCTAAGGAGAATGTTATCTTTCGAAACTTAAAAAGCTGACCATATGTCCGCGAGACCTAAAAAGCAGTAGGTGGATGCCGTGTTACTTGACTCTCTGACGGCGTTGCATACAATTCCGCACCGCCTCCTAGTGAAAAAAAAAAAAAGAGCTTACGTGTTGTTAGATAAATTGTGTGACTGGACTGAAGCCGTTCTAGTAAACAAAACAGAGTATGACACATTCAGGGGAGAGAAGTCTTCAGACTTAAAAGTAATTCGGGAGTAACGGAAGGGAGTATTATAGGAAATTTACTTTCGTCAATACATGTGTGACCCTATGGATGAAGTTGGAAGCTGCACGAAGCTTTCCGCACACGGTGCTGTAGCATACAGACGGGTCGCAACGTCCGGAAATTGTAGCGAAACGCAAGAATATCTGCAGAAGATCGATGCTTGCTGAAAATATCAGGCACGTAGAAAGACCCTAAACAAACGTAAGATGTAAAGAAAGAGCCATCATTTTATTATTCCAAGATTTCAGAAGAATTACTGGAAACAGTTTCTTCCTTAAAATGTCCAGGACTATGTGTTTGGAACAATGTAAAGTGGAGCGATTACATAAAAATAATTGCAGGTACGGAAAACTCCTTGGAGGGTAGCTTGCAAAACCTTCATTCGACCAATAATTGAATATTGCTGCTGTCCATACCAGATAGGATTGACACAGGAAACTAGAAGGAGCGAAAGCGTCACAGAGACGCGACTCCAACTCTAGTGGCAGGCGCAGCAAGAGAGGCGTTCTCCATCACAGTGTAGTCCACTGCCGAGGCTCCAAGAGCGTTCAGTCATAGAAGTGTCAACCAATTTATTGCTTCCTCCTACATACACTACTGGCCATTAAAATTGCTACACCACGAAGATAACGTGCTACAGACACGTAATTTAACCGACAGGAAGAAGATGCTGTTATATGCAAATGATTAGCTTTTCAGAGCATTCACACAAGGCTGGCGCCGGTGGCGACACCTACAACGTGTTGACATGAGGAAATTTTCCAACCGATTTCTTATACACAAAGAGCAGTTGACCGGCGTTGCCTGGTGAATCGTCGTTGTGCTGCCTCGTGTAAGGATGAGAAATGCGTACCATCACGTTTCCGACATTGATAAAGATCGGATTGCAGCCTATCGCTATTGCGGTTTGTCGTATCGCGACACTGCTGCTCGCGTTGGTCGAGATCCAATGACTGTTAGCAGAATATGGAATCGGTGGGTTCAGGAGGGTAATACGGAACGCCGTGCTGGATCCCAACGGCCTCGTATCACTAGCAGTCGAGATGACAGTCATCTTATCCGCACGGCTGTAAGGGATTGTGCAGCCACGTCTCGATCCCTGAGTCACCAGATGTTTGGAAGACCACAACCATCTGAACCAACAGTTCGACGACGTTTGCAGCAGCATTGACTGTCAGCTCGGAGACCATGGATGCGGTTATCCTCGACGCTGTATCACAGACAGGAGCGCCTGCGAAGGTGTACTCAACGACGAACCTGGGTGCACGAATGGCAAAACGTCATTTTTTCGGAGGAATCCAGGTTCTGTTTACAGCATCATGATGGTCGCATCCGTGTTTCGCGACATTGCGGTGAACGCACATTGGAAGCGAGTATTCGTCATCACCATACTGGCGTATCACCCGGCGTGATGGTATGGTTACACGTCTCGGTCACCTCTTGTTCGCATTGACGGCACTGAACAGTGGACGTTACATTTCAGATGTGTTACGACCCGTGACTCTACCCGGCATTCGACCCCTGCGAAACCCTACATTTCAGCAGGATAATGCACGACCGCATGTTGCAGGTCCTGTACGGGCCTTTTTGGATACAGAAAATGTTCGACTGCTGCACTGGCCAGCACATTCTCCAGATCTCTCACCAATTGAACGTCTGATCAATGGTGGCCGAGCAACTGGCTCGATACAATACGCCAGTCACTACTCTTGATGAACTGTGGTATCGTGTTGAAGCTGCATGGGCAGCTGTAGCTCTACACGCCATCCAAGCTCTGTTTGACTCAATGCCCAGGCGTATCAAGGCCGTTATTACGGCCAGAGGTGGTTGTTCTGGGTATTGATTTCTCAGGATCTAGGCACCCAAACTTCGTGAAAATGTAATCACATGTCAGTTCTAGTATAATATATTTGTCCAATGAATACCCGTTTATCATCTGCATTTCTTATTGGTGTAGCAATTTTAATGGCCAGTAGTGTATATGTCGCGAAAATCCCATGAAGACAAAATTAGTGAGAGTCGACCCACATGGAGATTTACCAGTAATCATTCTTGCCTCGAACTTTTCGCGACCGCAACACATGCAGCAACTTAGCTTCCGGCGTATAAATGTAGAAGTAGTAGATGTAAGTCCTCCGTTACCTAACTACACATTAATTTTACCGCGATACTGAAGGTGTCGGACGTTGAGCGAGATCGTTGACAGCAAAGAGCTATTATAGTCTGTACGACTCTCAGCTATTAATCTCGGAGAAACTGCGCAAAGGGCGCAAGGCCTGAATAGCGTTTTCGTCCGACTGCCGTTCCAGAAGCGGAGCGGCTCCCTGCAGCTATCACCTCAGGCAGCCTTTGTTGTCCTAAATTACACGGAGACTTATGGCTGAATCGCGTAATTGTTTTCCGATATCCCGCTCTAGCCGAGGCGCAGAAGGAAAGGCAGCCGGAGCTCAGTTATTGTCACACCACGCAGGGAGCGACCAGCCCGTGACTTACGGCCACTGCCTTTTCTCCAGAGGCTATTTCCTGTCCACACTTCTGGAGGAAGCGGCAGTAACGAGTTCGCACTTCGGTCCAGTTGCTGCTCTACAGCAGTGTTGGCAGCCGTGAGTAAAGTAATTTACGCTTAACAGTTTTGCAAGAAGGACACAGAAATAGGCTTACACCAACGATACACACTGACCATTTAAGCGCCTATCTCCTTCGTGTTGAGCTCTGGAATCAACACGTAAGTTACGTGGCAGCTGGAGTAAAGCCAAGTCACTCTCATTACACACAGTGCAACATATAGTAGACAGCTATACGGTATCTCGTTAACAACTGAAGCCAAGCACTGATTTTAGCAACTGAGTGATGCACTGTGTTTGTAAGAAACAAGTGGAGCTACAGTTAACGTGATATCTACAACACCCTCAATCTTACTGTAATGGCTCTGTCACGTGGAAGTGCAGCAAACGTTTTATTTATTTTCTCACACTGTACAGTTTTATACGAGCTTCAGAATTACATTTTATTCAGTCACTTCCCCCTTTTTACTATACTGTGCTTCATTTGTCTCACCGCTTCCACAGGACTGGACTAGAAAACATCAGTTTCGTTGCAAGCACTCAGTTTATAGCTGATGTCCCAACGTAAAAATGAAACGTTTCTTTATACTGTTACCAAAAATTTCATCCGGTTTCATCTTTCATGTCACGTCCATAAAAGTGACTGAATGCATCTTGCACTTCATTTTTCGTTGCAGATGACGCTTCTTGCCTGTTTATCTCAATTGGTGGTTTCCTTTTTTTTAAAAAATCTGTAAGTGTACAATGCGGAAGAAAAAAATGAAACTAAATCCATTTCATACCACGTTGCTGTAGTTCGCTTCCCAAATCAGAAGGCCTAAGTGACAAAATTCTCAGTAGAAAAATGTTTGCTGCGGTTCTTTCTATGGCAGTTAGCCTTAAAATTCTTCCTTTCCATAATGACCGTCCAAGCATTCCTCTGCATATCCACATCCCGAAAACTGTTGCCACCATGATATTACGTGAGAATAGTTGATGAAACTGCTGTTCTTCCAGTCATTGTCTTGCCCCATCTGTACAAATATCGATACAAACGCCGCGCGGGATAGCCGCGAGGTCTCAGGCGCCTTGCCACGGTTGCGCGGCTCTCCTCGTCGGAGGTTCGAGTCCTCCCTCGGAATGGGTGTGTGTGTGTTGTCCTTAGCGTTAGCTAGTCTAAGTTAGATTAAGTAATGTGTAAGCCTAGGGACCGATGACCTCAGCAGTTTTGTCCCATAGGAACTTACCACAAATTTCCAACGAAAAAAAGTCGATAACTCGTTCCAATCAATATGGTTTATTTTAAACAGTTGTTAATCGTCTTAAAAATTTATTTTCCAGTTGTGTTAGTTGGCAGCGATGCGCACATGAGTTTATTTTCTTCTAGTGAGGTGTATATGGATATCGTCCAATTATCAGAGAGATGGTCTGTCCTGAAACATCAATCGGCTTATACATTTTCAAGAAGAATTTCTTGTGTCGAAGGCCACCAACTGGCCTGCAAAATCTTAATTCGATGCGAAACAGTGTCTTTCAAAAGCAGCGCTGTAAACAGATCATTTTCAGACTTTTTTACCGTGCATATATTGTGCTATCTCTGACATACATGGTTTCGTTATGTCCTTGGCGATAGAATGCACCTCGACCGCTTGTGCGGTGCGATAACTGGCAAAATACGATTCCTCCATAGCGTTTTCATTCAGAGTTTGGATAGCATACTTAGTAGTTACCCACCCGGGTATCCGCACGTGTTAACACGACCACTGCCAGGACGAGGTGGTATGCAGCCCCCGGATTGAATCCACCTGGTGGATTCACAACAACGGGTCGGTGTGCAGGACAGTCTGGATGCGGTTTTTACGCGGGTTCTCTCATGCCAATAGGTGAATATCGAGCTGGTTCCCATGTTCCGTTTCAGATACTCGCTATGCATACATTTCGAACCCTTTCTCAGACTGGAATAGAGAGTTTACTCTATACGTAGACAGAGTATATACACTGCTTGTGTTATGGGGGGGGGGGGGGGGTGAATACAAGACTGGTGAGTTTAGCTTTTAGTTTAATTTAGTTTTAATGTCGAAGATGAGGTGGGTAGATCACATAACTAATGAGGAGGTATTGAATAGGATTGCGGAGAAGAGAAGTTTGTGGCACAACTTGACTAGAAGAAGGGATCGGTTGGTAGGACATGTTCTGAGGCATCAAGGGATCACAAATTTAGCATTGGAGTGCAGCGTGGAGGGGAAAAATCGTAGAGGGAGACCAAGAGATGGATGCACTAAGCAGATTCAGAAGGATGTAGGCTGCAGTAGGTACTGGGAGCTGAAGGAGCTTGCACAGGATAGAGTAGTATGGAGAGCTGCATCAAACCAGTCTCAGGACTGAAGACCACAACAACAACAACAACAACAACAACAACGAGTTTAGCTGTTTGGTCTCCTTTAACATTTACACAGTATCAGCATCAACACTTCACAATTATTTTAGTACTTAATAATTGTTCTTTCTTACACATACAAAACAGGTCCAATTGAACCATTCAGAACTAGCCTGCTATATAACGTTCAGGGGGATGAGACGTTAAAATGAACAAATACGAGATTATTGTAGGATTCCTCATACTTCCTTTTTTTCACCTTCAGTTAGTTACTGCTTGAAACTACGGAGCTTGATGTCCTTACATCATCTTCTCGAATCTCATGGTTTTGATTGGACACCTTTGAGGTCGATGCTACCTTTTCCAGGCGAGCCACCTTTGAAATATCGATACAATATTTTGTTCCCCCACGTCTAAACCAACGCTCCACTCTATGTTTTAAAATTAACAGTTTCGTTTTACAATATCACACAGAATAATATCACCACAAGATGTTGAATTTTGTAACTGTAGTCAACAACAAACACAAATCGAATATGCTGTGGTCCGAGAGCGGCGCACAGATTCACCGTGTCGAGTTGGACCGCACACTGCAAGTGCAGCTTCTAGTGGGAGCTGTATACTGTACTGTGCGGATTTATACAGCCGCGGTAGTGAAGCGTAAATAGCAAGGCGACAAAATCTTTCGAAGCAGTTCGAGGTGTTTGTGGATGAGAGATAGATGGAGAGTGCGTAGCGGAACGTTCGCGGCGTGTGTATCTGAGACAGCGTGCCGCGAGAGAAAAAGAAAGAAAGAAAGAAGTAGATATTGTAGCGACGAGTATTGAGTCGCCACATACCTACTCCCAAAAGCTAAATTCTTTTGTTTGTGGGTTTGATCGCAGCATTATTGTATTTTTATTATGCTGCTTGTCGCCTCAGTTTCGTCTAGTATGCACTGAGAAAAAAAAAATAACTTCCCTAAGACTAACATTGATACGATATTTACAACAGCTGTTTTTCCAGGTATGTGACAGGACTTGATGTACTTTGTTCTTTAGGTTGATGTTAGTTTGGCGGAGTCCTCATAAAGGCCTTGCAGAGCCCCAAACCTTCACTGAGTGTTGCTGGACTAACGAAATACACTCCTGGAAATTGAAATAAGAACACCGTGAATTCATTGTCCCAGGAAGGGGAAACTTTATTGACACATTCCTGGGGTCAGATACATTACATGATCACACTGACAGAACCACAGGCACATAGACACAGGCAACAGAGCATGCACAATGTCGGCACTAGTACAGTGTATATCCACCTTTCGCAGCAATGCAGGCTGCTATTCTCCCATGGAGACGATCGTAGAGATGCTGGATGTAGTCCTGTGGAACGGCTTGCCATGCCATTTCCACCTGGCGCCTCAGTTGGACCAGCGTTCGTGCTGGACGTGCAGACCGCGTGAAACGACGCTTCATCCAGTCCCAAACATGCTCAATGGAGGACAGATCCGGAGATCTTGCTGGCCAGGGTAGTTGACTTACACCTTCTAGAGCACGTTGGGTGGCACGGGATACATGCGGACGTGCATTGTCCTGTTGGAACAGCAAGTTCCCTTGCCGGTCTAGGAATGGTAGAACGATGGGTTCGATGACGGTTTGGATGTACCGTGCACTATTCAGTGTCCCCTCGACGATTACCAGTGGTGTACGGCCAGTGTAGGAGATCGCTCCCCACACCATGATGCCGGGTGTTGGCCCTGTGTGCCTCGGTCGTATGCAGTCCTGATTGTGGCGCTCACCTGCACGGCGCCAAACACGCATACGACCATCATTGGCACCAAGGCAGAAGCGACTCTCATCGCTGAAGACGACACGTCTCCATTCGTCCCTCCATTCACGCCTGTCGCGACACCACTGGAGGCGGGCTGCACGATGTTGGGGCGTGAGCGGAAAACGGCCTAACGGTGTGCGGGACCGTAGCCCAGCTTCATGGAGACGGTTGCGAATGGTCCTCGTCGATACCCCAGGAGCAACAGTGTCCCTAATTTGCTGGGAAGTGGCGGTGCGGTCCCCTCCGGCACTGCGTAGGATCCTACGGTCTTGGCGTGCATCCGTGCGTCGCTGCGGTCCGGTCCCAGGTCGACGGGCACGTGCACCTTCCGCCGACCACTGGCGACAACATCGATGTACTGTGGAGACCTCACGCCCCACGTGTTGAGCAATTCGGCGGTACGTCCACCCGGCCTCCCGCATGCCCACTATACGCCCTCGCTCAAAGTCCGTCAACTGCACATACGGTTCACGTCCACGCTGTCGCGGTATGCTACCAGTGTTAAAGACTGCGATGGAGCTCCGTATGCCACGGCAAACTGGCTGACACTGACGGCGGCGGTGCACAAATGCTGCGCAGCTAGCGCCATTCGACGGCCAACTCCGCGGTTCCTGGTGTGTCCGCTGTGCCGTGCGTGTGATCATTGCTTGTACAGCCCCCTCGCAGTGTCCGGAGCAAGTATGGTGGGTCTGACACACCGGTGTCAATGTGTTCTTTTTTCCATTTCCAGGAGTGTAGATACGTCTAAAACGATCTGTATCACGTATTGTCTAGGAAATATTTGTGAGCAAAACGTTTAATGTATGGGACCATCAAACGAAAATGAAAGAAGAACTGTACGTCTACTGGGTAACAGTCTTTTACAGAACGCAGTGGGTAATTAGTAACAGAGAGAAATCTTCAGCGAAAAATAAATTGCGTTATTCGATGTGTGTGTGTGCACATGTGGTAGCCAATAAAAGACGACAAACTAGAGCAGCTGTAATGTCTAATAACTTCAATGTAGTCACAGAGAATGGTGTTCGAACTCCGAACCGGGCTGGAGTAAACCAGTAGAGTACAGTAAATTTGTGACTCAAGACAGAAAATTACGTCGGGTCTAATGGCGAAGTGTGGTAAAGTGGCTGCCTGACAATAGAGCCGTCGTGGACTCGAATCCCGGTTGGGTCGTGGTAATCTTCAGCCTGCCTTTAATCTAGCCTTCACCTGTCAACAATGTGGAGTCGCCGGGGCCGACACGTGGATTCCACGCAAAACTGAGCGCCCGCTTTACCTGGTTCGATAACTAGGGTAGTTTAGGACAATAGAGTCACCAAACTGGCCTCACGAAATTATTATTATATAGTAATAGCAACAAATATATTCTTAACTCAAAAGTTACAGCGAAACATTCTTCCACGTCCGTTGTCAGAGCTTCCAAGACGTCGCCCGAAGCCACCGCTGTCTGAATCCTCGACCTCTTGGCGACGTGCGGAGCGCGGGATAGAATTACACGTCTTCTTGCTCTGCAGACTTACTTGAAAACGTTTTTTAGCGGACCTAGATGAATTCTGTGCACCATACACATGTAGAGGGTTTACGGCAGCAAAAAGGTAGCACATACGTACAGGAGGTGGTACAGGTCAAATCTAGAACAAAAGTTCCAACAATGATATGTCCGGTAGCAATAGTTGTTGAGGTACGGGCCACTTTACTTGTGACCAGTAATGTGCAGTAACCCGTAGTATATGTCACTCTTCATGCGTGCTGCGCAAGCCACAAGCACAAGCCAAGTATCGCGGAAGATACCACTTACCACTACTAGTCATTTCCTTTCCTGTTCCACTCTCAAATAGAACTAGGGAAAAACAAGTGTCTATAAGCCTACTTACGAGCCCTAATCTCTCTCACCTTGTCTTTGTTGTACATACGCGAAATGTACGCTGGCGGCAGTAAAATCGGTCTGCAGCCGTCGTCAACTGCCACTTCCCTAGATTTCCGCAAATGTGCATCGCGAAACGAGCGTGGCCTTTCCTCCATGGATGCCCATTTGAGTTCACGATTTTCGTGATACTTGTGTGCTGATCGAACCTACAGGTAATAAATCTAGCAGCAGGCCTCTGAATTGATTCGACGTATTTCTTTAATCCGCCCTAGTGGGGATCTCAAACGCTCGAGAAATACTCAAGACTGGGTCTCAACAGCGTTCTATACGCAGTCTCATTTATAGGGAGCTACACTTTCCCGAAATTCGCTCAATAATTCGAAGTCCTCTATTCACCTGCTCGAGTACCAACGTCACCTGCTCCTTCCATTTCATATCGTTTTGCGACGTTGGGACTAGACTGAAGTTATAAACATGGGTGCATGGTCAGTGACCGTATACGGAGTAAAATTAAAGCAAGTACAACCATCGGTCGTAAAAATTGAGTTTTGCGACCGAGGGCTGTGACAGTACGAAACAGCATATTACTGATGCTGCATTGGTACGTTACAGAACTATTTCTCTGCTCATTTGTATTAACTTATATTTTTGTGCATTTACAGCCAGATGCTATTCGCCACACCAACTAAAAATTCCCTTTAAGTCATCTTGTGTCGTCCTATAGTCACTCAAGAACGACATTTACCGAACAACTCAGCGTCATCAGTAAACAGCTGTTCACTCTGTCCGACAGATCATTTATATGTACAGAGAATAAGGGCGGCCCTACCGCACTTCACTGGGGCACTCCTACGCTTGTTTCGGATGGTCACTTACCATCGAGGATCACATACTGAGTACTGTTACTCAAAAAGTCTTCGAGCCACTCACGTATCTGGTAACCTAACCCATATGGTCGTAACTACGTCAACAGTCTGCAGCAGGGCACCATGTCAAACGCTTTTCGGAAATCTAGGAATATGGAATCTGCTTGTTACCTTCCAACAATGGTTTGTAGGAAATGTGAGAAATGCGCAAGGTGCCTTTCGCACGAGACCTATAGGTAGCAAATTACCACAATACGCACATGTGAGCAGATACAGATTCTCGGGCAATCATGGAGGTGAGGCACCAGAATCGCTTCAGTAGCAATGTGTGGGTTGGAACTGTCGGTGACAGAATGAGAAGGCCATACACTTTAGCAAACAGATTTACAAGTGCTGTGCGTCACCAGTTTCTGCGTGGCGAGTTTCCAGCGCTACTAGAAAATGTTGCGTTTGAAGAAGGGAAAAAAAAAATCACTGCTATATGCAGGACTCGGCGCCCCCTCACCTTCTACAGATGGTACCTCACCGCAATGTTTCAAGTATGAGAGATTGGTCGAGGAGGTCCGGTATTATGGCCTCTCCTACCTTTGGACGTGATACGTTGAATTTCTGGCTTTGTGGACACTTAATGTCATTAGCGTATCCCGCACCCGTCGACAATGTGCAGACGTTACAGAAGCGTGTGACCAATGTATGTGACACAATCTGAATGAACCAAGGTGTATCTGAAAGAGTGCGTGATTCACTGAGAAGGACGTGTCAAAGTGCGTGGTTGCACATTCAACACTGCCTACAGCGTCAACTTCTGCAATACGGACAGACGGGAATGGGAAGACATATTAGCCCGTATCTCAAGACGTATTGGTTTCCGGACATATTATCATAGTAACTTTTCTTCTAGCTAGGACGAACACTAGGGTACTATCAGTGTAAAGAGTGCAACCAGCTTCGCTTGACCCTTGGGATGTGGTAATATTGTCGTTATTGATGTGCCACTAATAAACGCTCTGTAGCGATCTAACTACTTGTAAGACTCACCAATGCGACAAATGTATTGGAAAACAAGCACCACAAACAGCCACAACACCATCTCAAACTGGTTTCTAGTCTCTCTCGGCATTAGTCTCCTCCACAAACATGACAGAATAAAGGTCTTAACTTCTTTTAAAAGAAAGGGGGAGGGGGCGAAGTAGGCAAATGCACAGGAAACAAAAATTTCAAATTCCCATTGTAAGTAGGCTGTTTATGTTTTCTCTATGTAAGTAGGCTGTTTAGGTTTTTTTATTGGTAACGCCACCTCTGTATGAAAATCACTGGCTGTGCTGTGTGCAGTCTGTGGCTAGTTTGCATTGTTGTCTGCCATTGTAGTGTTGGGCAGCGGCAGCTGGATGTGAACAGCGCGTAGCGTTGCGCAGTTGGAGGTGAGCCGCCAGCAGTGGTGGATGTGGGGAGAAAGATGGCGGAGGTTGGTAATTTGTCATGAACTGCTATATTTATATATGATGATATCAAGGTAAATACATTGTTCGTTCTCTATTAATATCTTTCATTTGCTAACTATCCCTATCAGTAGTTAGTGCCTTCCATAGTTTGAATCTTTTATTTAGCTGGCAGTAGTGGCGCTCGCTGTATTGCAGTAGCTTGAGCAGCGAAGATTTTTGTGAGGTAAGTGATTTGTGAAAGGTATAGTTTAATGTTAGTCAGGGCCATTCTTTTGTAGGGAATTTTGAAAGTCAGATTGCGTTGCGCTAAAAAATATTGTGTGTCAGGTTAAGCACAGTCGTGTATAATTGTTCAAAGGGGACGTTTCACCATTGAAACAAAATATAATTTGTTACGTTCTAATAAACCTCACGAAGTCCGCATAGTTTTTTATACACCATCTCTAATTAGTTAAAATCTACACGCTCTGCTATGTGGCCGCTTCGTACAGTGAATCCGTATACGCCCACTACACAAAGACAAGCGCCTTCAAAACAAGCCATGAATACATTGGATCCCGTTCCCGTGCTCCGGGACGCGCATGCGACGGGACTGTGTTGGATTCCGCTCCCGTGTTCCGGGACGCGCATGCGAACTCATTCGAAACTTTCTGCACTGAGGGAAAAACTTTATTGATCACCGCGGATCAGAGACGACCGACTTTCGAAGTACACTCCTAAACACTACCTTCCTCCCCAGAGGTCACAAAACTCGCCTCCGTACGCCACAACGGCTGTTGGCTGATCCCAGATTCCGCCTGCTGCAAAACCACTCCACGAATATATTTTAACGTTCGCGTCTTTCCGTCAACCAGACTCCTGTTCGCAACGTCAGTACTTAAACTGACACACGCCGAGTACTTACTGTGAGGTGGTGCTTCCTGCCAAGCCTTCCTGTAAAGGGTGTACAGAGTAGCTGAGACGTCAATATGAAAATTTCATCTCCAGCACTGACAATGTTCAACATCAATAGACAGAGCTCAAAAGTATTGTACAAACAGTGACAAAATATTCCTATCTAGGCGCAAAACATTCCAATATTTTCGTGTTTACTTAAAAGCCTCTGACCGAAAACTGGGGTACCAGTTGCCCAATTCCGGCTTTCTCAGCACCTTTAAAAATTTTGACATGGGAATATATTCGCGTTCCTTTTAACATGAAACTGACCAGTCACTCCCACAGGCTCCCCTAACTGTAAGTCGCTCGCACCCACCAGTCAAACGCTGCAAGTCTCACATAACCTTTCGCTCACATATACCCATTCTTACTCACTCATTCAGCCCAACTCACCGTCATTGTCTTTTGTGTCTCTCTAACTACCACTGTCTCCTGTGTCACAGCGACAGTATCCTTCGTTCTGTGCTGCTACTACTGTCTCCTCTCACTTCAATGTTTCCTCTCTTTCTCCCTATTATTTTATTCATTGCTTTCCACTGCTGCTGTCTCGTCTCACTACCACTATCTCCCTATTCCTCATTATCATTGTCATACAATTTGTCCCTTATTATCAATGGATCTCAGCCACATCCACCTCCTCCTCATTATCCGACTCCCACCGGCACAGCCTCCTTCACTCTTTTCCTAGCACTGTTCGGTACTATGTCCCTTTTTTTCTCTCTCCTTCTCTCTTTCTATACCACAACCATTGTCTACTATCTTACAGTATTTATTACTTTTCCGACTCTTTCCGGATGCCACTGTCTTTCTTCTCCGCATAAAAAGCGCGATTATGTCCGTATGCCAAAATTTTTGAGGACATTTTTAAAGGTAATGAAGAAAGTAGAACGAGGCAGCTGGTATCCGACTCTTCAATCAACGTCTTTTAAATAAGAAGGACCATATTGGCCTTTCTTGTGTCTCGATAGCAGCACTACTCCGCTGATTCCCTTCTTTTCTCTGTTGCAGCAGGGCAGGTCGCTCATGCGAAAACAAGTCTATTGGTTAATAAATTTTGATAGTTTACTTATGTGAAACTGAAGTAATGAAAAACTAATTTTACAGCTCAGACTGGATTTTTCGTGCCATATACTTACCGTGTGCTTAAATACTACAACATGTTGAGTCCATATGATGATAACGCACTTTACAGCATATTTGTCGTGTTAAATCACTTCATAAACTACGTTTTCGCCTCAAACCGGATTTTAGGTAGGTATTTTACGTCTACAAGTAGTATCTTTGTACTCGGAAACGGATAAAGATATCAAGAAAATTTTCAAGGGTGATCGAGGTTTGGACTTTGGTAATATATCGTAAAAATTCCAGCCACTTGCTGTTCGTAGCTGTCTTGGAATCCGCGGCTCGGTTTTGCTACGAAAAATCAAACTCAAATAGAACCAACCGATTTCATTTGTTTCGTTTGCTGGAGAAAGTATATAGTTTTGATACTTTGACCCTGTACTGCAGTGTAGTTACAGTAAGACGATCTTTCTGTTGAGCAGACAAATTGTTCCTAGCCCAAGGGCTATTCAAAACACTGGGCACTACTTTCCTATCACCAACAGAAACCGAGATGTGAGCCCCGGTAAAATCCCATATTTATGCGCGGCGCTACTGAACATATTTTGAGTAATAGTTTGATAATATTTGTAAAAGAACTGATTTCTATTAACGTATTTTGATGTAAAATCTATATATTGCGTAAAATCGATATACTGCGACTTTTTGCAGTTTCTTTGCCCCTGTTGATCTGTGTAACAAGTAGTAGTTGTGTGGAAGTTTCTTGTGAGCTGCTTTTATGTGAAGTCGTGGACTGACAATGAGGGAATATTTTGTTAGCAATACGAGTTTGTGAAGAAATTTGTCTTGTTACGGGCATTTTAAATAAGTGTTAACATTTTCACCAGAACGAAACAAAGAACCAGTTGTCTCTTTTCTCTTAACCAAACTGAATTTAATCTATGCTAGACATAAGTATCAGGAAATATACAATTAAGTAAAACGGATTTTTTTTGTTTTCTAAGTAATTGCTACGTGAATACTGCTAGTTTCCTCTTGTCGTCAATACTGTTCACAAGTGGAGGTAATAATCCGGAATCGCAGCATGATGTGCACTTGTTTCCAAATAACATCATTATTAGTTAATTGTTTTATAGCGACGAAAGTGAGACTATTAAGAGGGTGAGGAATGATGGAAGCGCTACGTGCCGGGCAGAGGTGTGAGGAATGGGAAAGGCCTACCGTAGTTCGACAGCCGTGCTAGAAAACTGCTACGAAAGGAAAGACAGCCTCACTGAAAATTTAAACGTAGACAAAGCCTTACAGACAAGCAAAAACCAAACATAGCAAAAATTATCGTAAGGAGAGCAATACGAAAGTATAATTTCATCCAACGATTTGACAGAAAACCCTGGAGAATTGGCGCAATCCAGGAATGCCTGCAGAGGATCGACGCTTGGTGCGGGGACTGGCAGTTGGCCGTCTACACAAACAAATGTAACGTATTATGCAGAAATGCAAGAAAGAGTAATATATGATCAGACGATTTCAGAACAATCCACGAAGCATTCACATCCGTGAGTATCTAGGAATATTCGTACTAACGCACGATCACATCAATTTAATCCTCGATACGTCAGATGCCAGACCTAGATTTACTGGAAGAATTACAGGGGGTATGAAGTCCCTCAACAAAGGAGGTAGCTTAAAAAACCTAGTTTGACCAATACTTGAATACTGTTCGTCATTCTTACATCAGCTCCAGATAGGATTCGTAGAGGAATCAGAGAACGTCCAAAGAAGAGCAGCGCGTTTCGTTACAGGTTCATTTAGTAAGCGCGAAAGCGGCACGAAGATGCTCAACCAACTCCTGTGGCAGATGCAACACGGTGTGGTTTACTGTTTAAATTCCGAGGGCGTACGTTCCTAGTACGGTCAACCAACATATTTCTTTCTCCTACTTATATATCGCGAGAAGACCATGAAAGTAAAATTAAAAATATTGGAGCGCACACGAAGACTTGCCAGCAATCGTTCTGCTCGCAAAACATTGGTGATTGGTACATGAAAATGGAAAGTGTCACTGTTATACCAAGTACCCTCCGCCGCATATCGCAAGGTGGCTTTCCGAGTACTCCGAAAGTGTAGATGTAGATGTAGTTGTTAGGGAACATCAACGATCCTGAGGAAATCACACGCACTACAAAACAGCATTATCGGATGAGCCCCCCTCCAATTTAGCCAGTCTAAGGGAAGATCTGCTCTGTATCTGCAGGGTGGAGAACAGTCTCCCTCCCTGAACACCGAAAACCAGCGCTGCCGTTTAAAATAGCGGTCACTATTAGCCGACTGTCGAAGCCAGGAAATTACTTAATTACAAATACTTGGCGAAATATTAATAGCGTCAAAACATTTCTAAACGCGAGCGCTGCTTTTCCTATTCTGTTTCACTACAACGGAATAAAGAAGAGCATTCCCTAACCTTTCAACCATTCCCCATTAATGTAGCGTCTGCTTTTACGTCCACATCTACACACTGCGAGACAGCGTGAAGTGCATCGCAGATGGTACTTCCCATTGTACCGATTAATATAGGATTTCTTCCTCTCCCATTTACGTATGGAGCGTGGATGGAATGACATTTTAATCACCATATAAATCGACAGCTGCAGGTTCGCGCTTCCAGCTACTGATTCTACAAAAATATTTTTACTGACAACTGTAGCTATATATCCAAGAAGGTAGTATTTAAAAGACCTTAATTATTAGGATGGTATGAAGTTATTTTTGGAACTTACGTTAGAAAACGGAATGCCCGGTATGGTTGGCGCTGCAGATATTTTTCTGCTGGATCGGAACGTTGTTCTTTTTTTAAATTTAAAATAAAGTAACTGAGAAATAATTATATTTCATTTCATCCAGCCAAACTACATCATACCTTATTGACAATCTTCCGTTGTAAGCAAAATCTCACTTTGCAAAGGACTGGGTTAGGTAGTGAGGGCGTCACTCTGTATGGGTAACAGCAGCTCACTTCAAATGCAGTGAATGCACTCAAGAACTTTTTCTTTAATTTTTTCTGGTAGTGGTCCTCCCATGTATGACGACTCTTAACTAAAAAAACGAAAGTAGCTTGTACAACGATAAGCGGCCATTTTCATCCTAATGTTTCGAAGGAAGATTTTCGGAAAGCATAGATGTCTTGTTAATTTTATCTGCAGAAATATCATACAGCGAAATTTTAACGTATCAGTGAAAGAATTTTACAATACTTTTAATCTACACAGAATCATCAAGTGTTATGGAAATACAGAAACACGTTTGAGCAGTTGCATACTTAGAATGAAAGGAAGTACTAACTTTTTAACTGTATCAGTTGTAAATTATCTCTCAATGTGATGCTAATGGAACCGTCAAAATCACAAAAAACGCTCTCCGTTTAATGAAACGTTGTTGATAGCAATAATAGTCAGCTTCACTCCTGACAAGTAGGACCAATGTAGTATCAAGTACATGAGGGACGGTTCACAACATCTTTGAGTAAAAAGGCCTAAGATGCTTATAAACGTCTAGAAATACGTCAGTGATAATCGAACTTCAAAAACCATCAGTAACGATCACTAATACACTTCATAGATTGTGTACAACAATGAGCAAACATGTATTAATTAGTACTCTATTAAGCACGGAGAAACCCAAATCGACAGAAGTTTTGTGACATTTTGTTACAGAGGAATGTCGAAAATATCAGACTGATAAGAAACGTGGAAGTTCTCTGCAGAATTGGTACGGAAGACAGTATTTGAAGAACACGGACTACAAAAGGAACAGAATGATACGGCATATGGTACGACATGAGGGAATACCTTGCAATGGTACTAGCTGTAAAGGCCAAAAACTATAGGGGGAGGAAGAGGATCGAATACGTTCATCGAATAAATGGATGACACCGGCTGTAAGTCCTAATATGACACAAACAGCACAGCACAGGAGAGGAAGTTGGCGCGGGCCATTTGAAACTAGTTAGAAGATTAATGGGGAAAAAAAATGAAGCGCAAAGTAGTTAGTAACAATGTATTTTGGTTACCTGTTGTCGGGAACAAGGCGCGTCTGCGGTGATCTCTTTGCGGAGTCCCAGCCTACACAGGTGCTGACAAAGCCAGCCGCGCCTGGACTTCATGGGACATGGGATGGCAGACACTTTTCTTCAACACTGCCTTGCCGCACAACCCCTGCGCTTCCGCTACCCGCCGCACGTGTGGCGGCGCGCCACAAACTGAGCCAAGCCATCTGCGCGTCGCAGGACCGAGCGTCCACTTCGGATGAGTTCGGCTGTAATCGGCTGAAGCCGGAAAGGTTCAAATCGGAGCGGACACGCACAGTTACGAAAGCCCTCTTTCATAAGGGGCGGCCGCTTTAACAGTCCAAATAAGAATAGATTGGTAAAATATATAGGAAAGACAATTTCTTTATGTAAAAAAAAAAAAAAAAAAAGACGCAGTGCATTTCGAGACGTGAACGCCCATCTTGAGTGGCTTGGCCTGTTATTTCGTCATTATTTCTACAGGACAGCTCCAAGTACTAGGAGTAATGGTAAGTGCCATGTACAAAATAACGACGAAATAAACTGAGAGGCATAAAAAAGTTACCGTTTGAGGGCACTACTGCAGCGTATATTGCACGTGGTGCGATTCTGATGCGGGTATATAAGCACTGACACATGGGCTAGGGATTAGTTTGGCATTCGTGTCTTTAAGACGTGCATACGGTAAATGCAGCAACGTGTACTATGGCGACATATTACCAAATGCCTCCAAACAGGAGAGAGAGCTTATTTTTTTTCTTGGCTGCCGAGGGAAAAACACAGGTAGACATCCATCGGAGCATGAAGAATGTGTATGGGGCAGCATGACCTTCGATAACCACCGTTTCGGGATGGGGGGAGGGGGCTGTTGGTTCATGATAACACATGTTCCCATACCACGAATGTGGTCACGCAGAACTTATGACAACTCGAGTGGGAGACACTGGATCACCCGCCCAATACTCCTATCCTTTCCCCATGCGATTATCACGCCTTCAGTCCATTAAAAAAGACCTGAAGGGGACGACGATTTCTGTCGGACGATGATGGGCGGCAAGCAGTTACGAACTTCTTGACGCAGCAGGACAAGGTGATTTACATTCAGGGTACCTTCAACTTGGTGCCCCGGTAGGATGATCATCTCAACGTCCACGGCGATTTTGCCTGATTGGTATACCGATTCCGTACTGTACGGCCTTCGAATTGAACCTTTCTGATCGCCCCTTGTATGTTAAACACTTTGAGAGGGACACTGAAGACAAGAAGCAAATTATATTTTTTAGTACTGTTACTGAAAGCGATTGGATTTCATTTATGCTTTATAATTGTATATCAGCCAGGATTGCAACGTCGGCCACTATGTAGAAAATCAAGTGAATACGTCCAGCAATAAAACTATGACGAATGTATCTCGTTTTACAGATACCTATGACTGCAGTATCACCGTTTAATTAAGATGCATCGACAACGGTGCAGAAACACGTATAGTTTTACAATTCTGAAAGCTGCATGGAGAGAAAATACTTTTAACCCGTCAAGCTCTCTAGCATCTAATATTAATGTATTGCGTATTTTATACAAAAGTATGTCTAAAATAGAACCATCAACTAAAGTACAAAATATCGACGTTGTCAGCACTGGACAGTAACATACGGAAGAAATAATAAAAAGTATTTAAAAAAATTATTCCTCGTTCACAACAGTATATCTTCTAAAGAACTGAAGAAAGAATCTTGGAGTGCATTTAACTTATGCATCGAACTGAAAAGATTGTTAACGAAAGCTCGCTGCACAAGGTATGAATAACAGTGAAATACTAAACACTCTCTAATTCGAATACATATCGCAGCGATAAGCTAAACGTCTATGGTGGTTACGTACTTACTGCCATAAGGAACTCGACAACATCTAGTGAGGTTAAAAGAGAATCAGAATGTAAAATAATTTGAGTGTAGGTACGCAACGTATATCGGTATTCCTGATGGTAAGGTGCTGCAAAGAAAACTAGGAAAATATAGCGAATAAGTGGCGCAATATTAAGAGCAATATAATAAAAATATAATAGTAAGAAACTTTAGTTTTCAAACAGTACAGTGGGAGAGTACTGCCACTGAAACTGGTACCAGATACAGGGAATGATGTGATAATGCTCTGGATGGCTAGTCGCTGTGGCTGAGCGGTTCTAGGCGCTTCAGTCCGGAACCGCGCTGCTGCTACGACCACAGGTTCGAATCCTGCCTCGGGCATGGATGTGTGTGATGTCCTTAGGTTAGTTAGGTTTAAGTAGTTCTACGTCTAGGGTAACGATGACCTCAGATGTTAAGTCCCATAGTGCTTGGAGCCATTTGAATTTTGTTCAGGATGTCTAGTCCAAAAATTATTTCAAGTAGATACTTCTGGAACGTAATCAAGAAAACGACGTCTAAGATGCATCCAGCTCAGACGTGAAGTCTGTAAACGAATCCGTGATCGTGTCTGAACAACATTCTGGCAGTGTATGGTTTCTAGTGAAAAATAAACTTACGGTTTCTCATTCATATCCGTTCCTTAAAAGTAAGGAAGATTTTACATATTCGAGATTTACATTGCCTATAAAGCCGAAGGAATTCGTGTGTGTAATGTAAAGCTGAGATTAATTAAGGTGGACGATAAAACCCCAACAGACACTCCTACGATGCAAGTGGTATTCTTTTCAAAATATTCCTGTGGTGTCAGAATGGCGCAGTACAGGTTCAAAACGTTACTTATTGACCGGGTTTTTATCCTAGAAGGAAACAATGGTTGTTTCTAGGCCTAATTAGTGGACGCTACACAATTCTTTTCATGCCAGTACACGGCGACTGCTTCTTCTAAACGCCTACAATGCTACTATGGTTATCACACAGTAAAATGTAATGTAGCCACTACAACATTGGGTACCAACGTAGAGGTAATTAGCCCGTCCAGGACAGACTTTGTATGGAGTGTAGCCATGTATGGAAGTGAAACATGGACGATAAATAGTTTGGACAAGAAGAGAATAGAAGCTTTCGAAATGTGGTGCTACAGAAGAATTCTGAAGATTAGATGGGTAGATCACATAACTAATGAGGAAGTATTGAATAGGATTGGGGAGAAGAGAAGTTTGTGGCACAACTTGACCAGAAGAAGGGATCGGTTGGTAGGACATGTTCTGAGGCATCAAGGGATCACCAATTTAGTGTTGGAGGGCAGCGTGGAGGGTAAAAATCGTAGAGGGAGACCAAGAGATGAATACACTAAGCAGATTCAGAAGGATGTAGGTTGCAATAGGTACTGGGAGATGAAAAAGCTTGCACAGGATAGAGTAGCATGGAGAGCTGCATCAAACCAGTCTCAGGACTGAAGACCACAACAACAACAACAGGACAGACTGTAATTCTCTGCCGGCTAAAAACAAAAAAGGGTTCTGTTGTGTTTCACTCAGGAAACTAAATTATTTTTAAATGAAGTCATTAGTATCTTCATTACTTCCTAGGTCTGTAAAGCTGGTTAAATAACTTACTGATAACTAATTTTTTTCGAATATTAGCATTAACGCATTAACGCATAGTGTGATGGAGATTATAGTTTCTGAAATGAATGTACGAGCAATATCATCCTCGCTGAGTCCAGCCACTGTAAATATTCAGAGCGACGATTACTGAACTGTATGAAATAAAATCGTGATAATTTCTGAACGGTTTGTGTTAGAGCGTTCAAACTGTACCGTTGGCTGCGGAGCATGATGGGGAATTAGTATGCGCATGTGCACGCGCCTTTTTGTTGTCGGCCATTTGAATGTGAAAATGTCGCGATACAGCATGCCTGAGCGTATGGCGCTTGTGAAGACCGCAATAACATCCCAGCTGCGGCTCTAAGGAAATTGGCGATCGAGTTAAAGCTGAAGACAATCGGTACAAGTCTGCTAACAATCAAGAATTTGATTCGCAAGTTTGAGAGAACGGGTAGTTTTCATGCTGGCAGTGTTGACAATGTAGGTGGTCCAAAAATGGCGGAAACGCCTGAAAAACTCTAAGACACACGCTGCGTTTCCAACCAGCCCCAGGAAATCGATCAGACGAGCTAGTCAACATGTGAGAATCAACCGGGAGACACGGTGACAAACTGTTGAAGACCTGCATCTCTTCTCATACAAAATTCAAACCCATCAGCCTAAGCCCCAAGGCCATGGAACAGCGATTGTGTTTCGCCAACTCATTTGTTCAGAGAATTGATGAACAGG
This sequence comes from Schistocerca americana, assembly GCF_021461395.2. Lineage (NCBI taxonomy): Eukaryota > Metazoa > Arthropoda > Insecta > Orthoptera > Acrididae > Schistocerca > Schistocerca americana. The sequence goes on from NC_060124.1 coordinate 293,371,224, forward strand.
ACCTTGACGTAAATAGGGTTTCGTTTAGCAATGAAGCCCACTTTTATTTGCATGGGTTCGTCAACAAGCAAAATCGGCGCATTGGGGGGACTGAGAATTCGCATTTGGCGGTCGAGAAGTCTCTTCACCCTCAACTGGCGACTCTGTGGTGTGCAGTGTTCAGTCAGGGAATAATAGGTATGATATTCCTTGGTCTTATGGTGACTACTGAACGCTGCATGATGGCTCTGGCTCTGAGCACTATGGGACTTAACTACTGTGGTCATCAGTCCCCTAGAACTTAGAACTACTTAAACCTAACTAACCTAAGGACATCACACACATCCATGCCCGCGGCAGGATTCGAACCTGCGACCGTAGCAGTCGCGCGGTTCCGGACTGCGCGCCTAGAACCGCTAGACCACTGCATGAAGGTTTTGAAAATTATTTTATCCCCGTTATCCAAAGTGACCCCCATTTCGACAAGAAGTTGTTCAAGCAAGACAGAACTCGACCCCATCGAAGCAGGACAGTTTGATGTCCTGGAGGAACACTTTGGGACCACCTTCTGACTCTGGGCTGTCGTAGTCTCCGGATCTGATTACATGCGACTCCTTTTTGTAGGGCAATATTAAAGACAAGGTGTACAGCAATAACCCCAAAACTACTGCTGAGCTGAAAACAGCCATTCAGGTGGTCATCGTCAGCATCGATGTTCCGACACTTCAGCGGGTCATCCAGAATTCCACTATTCGCCTGCGCCACATCATCGCCAAGGATGGCAGGCATGTCGAACATGTCATGGCCTAAATCCGAATATCTGTAGTGACGTTTACGTGTTGAATGAAGTGTGTTCGTGCCGTAGTTTGTAATTAATTCACGTTTTTTTATAAAGTTCAATAATTGTCACCCTGTAATTTGTACTTTTTACCACTCACCTATGACAGTAAAATTAGGACACGTGCATCACACATTATTGTTAAAAATAAATAAAGTACAGAAGTTTTATTATCTTTATGATGAAACATAATTAATACATCACATATGCTTCCGTATCTTATGAAAATGCCTTCTCCCAGCTGTAGGTACTTCTCGAAATAGACAAGAAACTACTTGATTATTCAATTCACAACAATAAAGGGATTACCTGACTACGCAATAGTAACTATGTAATGGCTGCTACACTGCTGTATTTCCTAGTCGGAATTATTATTATTATTATCATTATTATTATTATTATTATTATTATCATTATTATTATTATTATTATTATTATTATTATTATTATTTTATTAGGGGCAATGGTCAGACACACAGCATTTGCAACCTAAAGTCTTGCAATTTGTGCCAGTTCAAAAGCAAGGAGCTCAGCAATCAAATGCTTTACAGACAACATTCTACAGCACACACATTATAATCGGGCTGATTTCACAATGGGGACGTAGAATGCGAGTGAAGCAAGTTTTCCTAGCGAGAGAATTGTTACAGAAGAATCACGTTTTGTTACCAAGGGTCCGCCCTCAAGGTGAATAGTCACCTTTCTTTTCCGAGAGAGAGTCGGAGATAGCAGTCGTGATCTACTGAGAATCGCTTCATCGTTCTGTAAAACAAAGTTGTAAGACATAGGTAGTACCAATTGTCTCATTGACTCATTTCTTTCTAATTTCACAAGGCACCTACATATCATTTATTTTTCTCCATTTTTAAAATTAAAGGTTACAGATTGTTTTTCATTCTAAAATTTAGTTAGCTGACTATGTTGGTAATGGGGATGGGGTCGGGTTTATTAGCCAATACCTGGTTAAACTCAGGGGTAATGCTCTCAGAAAGGTTAGGAACCACTGCTCCACAGGCTAATTAGGTGGGTAATTTTTTTTTTTTTAACTGCAATTTAATATTATGCTTCCCGGGGAAATTCCAACGCCAGGAAACGAAAAAAAACGAAGATTTACTTATTGTACATCTACACCGCATTAGAAAGAATACATGGTAAATTAGTTGTAGGTGATTTGGCACGATATAGAGCGCGAAATTTCGTCAGATTGGGCATGAAACAGAACTGAGCTCCAGTCCGTCACTCTACGCTGTTTTAGCTCCGTGCCACATATTATTAGTCGTAATGGCTGACGAGTGGAGGCGTGCCGGTCTCCTGGGAACGCTTTACTATATGTTTTCAGTGGATGAGAGATCTGTAACGGGTTTGTTTATATGTAACTTTTCCGCTATCAGTCACATTCTCTGTTATTTACATCTTACACGACTCATATCTGGGAAATGATTCCCATTTCTAAGTGCGTTTTACTCTGTGTACTATGCCATTCTTTCGTAACGTTTTTGATGTGTGAGGCTCTGCATAGTTTCGTTGACTTTGCTGCTAGTGAAAGGGATGCCAAAGACATAACAAATAGTATGAATTGGTTCAGTAGTGTACATGAGAAAATTGCATTTACAGTGGAACTTGAACAAGATAAAATCATCAGTTAGTTTGACGTAAATATTACACGACAGCCGGCCGGGATGGCCGAGCGGTTCTAGGCGCTACAGTCTGGAACCGCGCGACCGCTACGGTCGCAGGTTCGAATCCTGCCTCGGGCATGGATGTGTATGATGTCCTTACGTTAGTTAGGTTTAAGTAGTTATAAGTTCTAGGGGACTGATGACCTCAGAAGTTCAGTCCCATAGTGCCCAGAGCCATTTGAACCATTTTTGAACTTGATCAACTATAATTACTTATAGTTCAGTCCCATAGTGGTCAGAGCCGTTACACGACAAAACAACACATGGACATCGTAAATTTTATAGAAAAAGTACAAAGACGTATACGACAAGTCCTGCAACTTCATGTCACCCAAACCAACATAAAGAGCCATCCTATAGGTCAATGGTACATTGGGCAACTAAAACCAAGACAACATGCAACACGAAATAAACACAGTGAAACAGATTGCAATTGTCCGTGATTATACTGCTAGACAAAGCGGGTCTAAGGCGCTGCAGTCACGGACTGTACGGCTGGAGGCGGAAGTTTGAGTCCTCCCTCGGGCATGGGTGTGTGTGTTTGTCCTTAAGATAATTTAGGTTAAGTAGTGTGTAAGCTTAGGGACTGATGACCATAGCAGTTAAGTCCCACAAGATTTCACACACATTTGAACATCTTTAGACAAAGCGGAGAGAGACCCAGACACAAACCACAACACAGAAGAAAAAGACAAAAACAAATTTATCTCTAGTATCCCATAAACTGGCAACATATCACAAAGACTGCAAAATTTTCAAAAACCACAAAGTTATAATAGCGTTTTCTACATCTAATAAACTACAATAAAAAGTGATACATGATATAAGATATAATCATGACAAATTCACACTCTGGAATAAAAAAAGTAAAAATCTCCGTGTTCTACCTACAACAACTTGCTTGACATTTCAACACCAGGTATATAGAGCACATTAAAACCTACGCAGACAACAGACACATCAGCAATAGCCACATACATAACCAATACAGGACAACCATTTGGAAAAGCAGAACAAAATCTGAAAGTTCACCACGAACTAAATAAAGGGCATAAAAGGAATCTGTTAGATGAACTGGATATACCGGGTGATCAAAAAGTCAGTATAAATTTGAAAACTTAATAAACCACGGAATAATGTATATAGAGAGGTAAAAATTGACACACATGCTTGGAATGACATGGGCTTTTATTAGAACAAAAAAAAAACAAGAAAAAGTAATGCTATAATCCTGAAAGATCTCTTGCGCGCGTCGTTTGGTGGTGATCGTGTGCTCAGCCGCCACTTTCGTCATGCTTGGCCTCCCAGGTCCCCAGACCTCAGTCCGTGAGATTATTGGCTTTGGGGTTACCTGAAGTCGCAAGTGTATCGTGATCGACCGGCATCTCTAGGGATGCTGAAAGAAGACATCCGACGCCAATGCCTCACCATAACTCCGGATATGCTTTACAGTGCTGTTCACTGCATTATTCCTCGACCACAGCTATTGTTGAGGAATGATGGTGGACATATTGAGCATTTCCTGTAAAAAATATCATATTTGCTTTGTCTTACTTTCTTATGCTAATTATTGCTATTCTGATCAGATAAAGCGACATCTGTTGGACTTTTTTTTGAACTTTTGTATTTTTTTGGTTCTAATAACACCCCATGTCATTCCAAGCATGTGTATGAATTTGTACCACTCTATCTACATTATTCCGTGATTTATTCAGTTTTCAAATTTATAGTGACTTTTTGATCACCTAGTATATTCACATTACAGAAAGTATGACGAGAAAATATGACGAGAAAATATTGAACGAAAGACTTGAAAGTGAATCAGTGAATTTCTTCAGATGCTTCGACAGCATACTGAAATAGAAATAGGAGCGCATAGAAAGAAGCACCACTGTAAATAGATAAATCAAATTATGATCCAGGCTGTGAAGATGACTACCCCCCATGGAATGGGGAACCATGCTCTGTGGGAAACCTGTAACGTTATCTCTGTTGACTACACCTAAAAACATCTTTGTAACTGCTTGTTTATGTAAGCTTGTTATTGTCGATGTATAGTGTACAGAAAATTGTGTGTGATATTTAACATGTGTGAGAGACTGTGCAGATGGATCATAAGAAAACTGTAGATATAAGTTCTCCCTCTAACTATATATAAAGAGCGATACTCAATTACAATCATATTGGGTATTAATAAAGTGCTTCAGCTATATTTAGTCCTTTATTAACAGTATAACACAATGCACTGCCACATCCCCTGTTTGCGATTGGGCACAAAAAAAAAAGTTCAAATGGCTCTGAGCACTATGTGACGTAACATCTATGGTCATCAGTCCCCTAGAACTTAGAACTACTTAAACCTAACCAACCTAATGACATCACACACGTCCATGCCCGAGGCAGGATTCGAACCTGCGACCGTAGCGGTCGCGTGGTTTCAGGCTGTGATTGGGTACAGACCGGAGAAGCCATACTGCATTAGAATCCTAGCATCCGGCTGTCTTATTGATTGACATACCGCCTTTTAGCGATGTTTCGTTCTGACAGACAACTAGTATTTGGCACAAAGTTCCGAGCTTTTAGCTCTAAGATTTTACTTTATATTCACCTGAAGATGTGGCTTTTAGTGCGAAGAAAATGGTAGCGATTTAAAAATTAAAGCCAAAATATAGATGAAACGTTTTATTAATACCCAAGATGACTACTCATAGCTGTGGTAGCCCTGTCTACAAGCCTGTCGGCAATTAATTAGAAATTGCGCGTTTTTTTACATATGGTGGTGAAGTCAACAGAACAATGCAGAATGTCACACTTAGGAAACATTACCAAAAATGGCATACTACACTGAGAAAAGAGCACTTGAAATTGAGAATCTTTTCGCGAAACTCATAGTGTAAGATATAAATAAAACAAAACCGTAAGTTGTAGCAGAAATGTTATTTGTCAAGGTAGTCATTGTTTTCACAGTCGCAGGCTTTCACAAACCATTTCTAATGGATCATATCTGAGATCTGTAAATTTGCTGCACGTGGTAACAGCCGAATGCGCTCTCTATCGAGATAGGGCAAGATAGCAAAACATACCGTTATATATTTCAGAGATAATTTTGTGGCGACTTGGAATACAAGGCATTGCCACCAGCCTTGCCAAAACATAAATGCGAACCAGAGGCGACAGTTTTGTGTACCACATGGCATCCCGTACCAACACATCAGAACACTGATGAATTCAATGTGACAATGTTCGTTTTCCTCGCAGACCCTACGCTCGTATACACCCGTCGTTATTCCGTACGCAGAACAGGAACGATCGCGCGTTGTTCATGCGTCCATCACTGTCTCTGGGCAAAACACGGCGCGCGCCTCTCATTCCTCTCACTGCTAACGCGACATCGGAAGCCGCAGCGATGGTCACCGAGCTGACAGTCTGTGCTTCTGCAGACACACTGTTCTTGTGGATAACTGTCTTGCTGCAAACAAGTATAACTCCTGACTCAGTATATGTAATGTAGTTTTGCGATCGCGCAAGGTCGTGCGAACAATACGGTAAAGCTAGCAGCTTTGACGTGGGTAGGAGGGAAGATGCACGCTCCGTTTTCATACTTGCAGGTATCTAACAGCACCAATAGGTTGGTAGCGAGTTAGGAGTTGAAGAGGACAAGCGTGCTGCAAATCCTGTAGGAACTGTAAGCATGTTCGCATGTTTTTAGGAGCGAATTTTCTCACCATCTGGCCGGATAAGTGTCTGAAATTTCACGAACATAATGCAATATTGAAATTTGACAGTGTGGTCCGATCAGACGCGAAACGGAAACCACAGAGAAAACCCAATGGAGCTTTGCACAGGTGTATTGGGCAGTGTCTCTAATAAGCCCTTCGGTCACATTTTTCAGTTCTGAGAAGACAGTGAACGCTTAATGATGCCTAGAAATATATGTCTCCCACCAAATATCGGTGCCTTCTGAGACACTTCGTCTGATTTCATACAACCCCCTCACCCATAAACGTAGCTGTCACGCATTTTCTTCTTCATGACAATTCTCGGCCGCACATCGCAGGGGCAATGACGACGCTCCTGCAGCGTTTCCGGTGGGAAGTGATTGATCATCCACTACAGAACCCGGACTATCTTTCCGCTGAGTTTCATCTCTGCTCACACGAACCACTGGCTGTGAAAATAACGCTTCAGCACAGACAATGAGCTGCGGACGAGCGCAGGGTAATGGCAGAAAGCAAAGGCAGCTGGCTCCACGGCTAAGGTACCGGTACTGGAAAGTTGGTACAACGCTACCACAGACGTTTAAGTTGGAGCGGTTACTATGTAGAGAGGCAGCAGGAAGATGTAGCTAACTGTTTCAAATTTTAAAAAAAAGAAAAAAAAGAAGATTGTAACTGTGGTTTACATTTCGCTACCGATCGGACCATACTAGCCGAATAACTCTCGGATAACGGGCATGCACAGGAATTATCGCAGAACCGAAGGATGCAAGCGATACTTAGGTTAATGATAAGGTTGAGTGGAGTGTTTAATGCTAGTCAGATATTCCTACACCGGAGAGGAAAAGTGCATTCTCTTCGCAACCGCTTTAGTACAGTTGACGCATGAGAGCTATAGGGCCGGCCGGGGTGGCCGAGCGGTTCTAGGCGCTACAGTTTGGAACCGCGCGACCACTACGGTCGCAGGTTCGAATCCTGCCTCGGGCATGGATGTGTGTGATGTCCTTAGGTCAGTTAGGTTTAAGTAGTTCTGAGTTCTAGGGGACTGATGACCTTAGAAGTTATGTCCCATAGTGCTCAGAGCCATTTGAACCAGAGCTGTAGGAGAGAAGACACAACGCTAAAACTGCAGTTTCGCGCTTATAGTGTAGTATAGTTGGCCTAAATCACCTGTGTTGTGCTTGCAGGTTAAACAGATGATGCCCAATGCCTGTAATCAGACAGTGGATCGAGATTCTGGGAGTGAAGATGATTTGAGAAACGCGGCCAACGCTGTAATGACTCAGAGTGATTGAATGAAGATGAATGAGTCGAATGTCTGGAAGTTACTCTCAAACCCGATCTAAAGCCGATGCGTTTTCAAAAAGAAATTCAAGAAGTCAAAATACAGAGCTGGGAGAGTTTTGTATTAGACCAATTAGCTTTGGACCCATGGGGTGTACCCTATAAACTAGTTAGGGGAAAGATCCGCTCCCCAATGACATATCAACGATCAGGCATAAGGACGGGATGACGGAATCCTGGCAGGAGACTGTCGAGGTCCTTCTCCGGTCCCTGTTGCCCGATGACGATGTGACTAGTGATACCGAAGACTAGTATCAATTACTAAACGAAGATCTTGACAGACCAGTAAACGATAGGGCAGTCTATCCCTTTTCTGAGGAGGAGGTGGCTGCCCACATTAAAGCACTGAAGACAGGGAAAGCCCCCGGGCCAGACGGCATTGTGGCGGAGGTGGTGCAGTTCTTAGAGCCCCAACTGGTAGCTCCACTTACCCACCTTTACAATGAATGTCTTAGACAGGAAAAATTCCCAAAAATTTGGAAAGTAGCCAATGTAGTGATTATTAAAAAATGACCCAGTAAGGACCCAGCTGAAGCTAAGTCTTACAAACCAATATGCTTATTAGACATCTTTGGGAAGTTATTCGAGATATTGCTAGCTGACAGACACCGAGTGTTCTGCGGGATGAGCGGCAGGCAGTTCGGCTTCAGGCAGGGGCTATCGGCAACTGATGCAATCGCTCTGCTGGCCGAGTTCTGTGGCTCTACCTCCGTACAAGTATGTTGTTGGCATCATGGTTGACATCAGTGGCGCCTTTGACAACCTGTTGTGGTCTTCGCTCTTCTCCTGCCTGCGGGAGAAAGAGTGTCCAAGGCCGCTATATGATTGCCTGAGGAGCTATTGTGAAGGTCGGGAGGTTTGGCTATCATCCCCTAGCGGTAAAGTTGGAAAAACCTTAACTAAGGGATGTCCCCAGGGTTCCGTTTTAGGTCCCCTGTTTTGGGATATCCACATGGAACCACTTCTAGACAGTTTGCAACAGAGTGAAGAGGTGCTAGAGGTGCAGCCTACGCAGATGACCTCCTTCGCCTGGCTGGCGGCCGGAACCGCGAAGACATAGAACCAAAAATAGAAAGAGCCATGGCGAAACTGCAACTATGGTGTAGTAATACCAAAATGTCAATTTCACCAACCAAATCAACATACCTGTTGCTGAAAGGACAGCTAGTAAGAAATCCCGCAGTGAAAATTGGGGGCTCACCAGTTCTCAAACGACATGAATCCAGAGCCCCATTATCACTAATAGGGCACTTCCTGGGGAAGTTCTATAAGCTCCCACAGATCTTAACAGCATGTTCCTTTGTACTCTTCTCACTGTCATGGCAGGCACCACCCTTGTGAGCCTGTGACCGATCCGTAACCCACTATTGAGGTTAATATACTGTTATGATACAACTTTATTAGGTGTGGTGGAAGGTGAAATCCTTTGTGCCGTATGGAGATGAGGTTATTGAGAACTTATAATGCACTTTGGGTTATGGACTTAATGTGCTTCCCGAAGTTCCACCTTTCATAGAAGATAACACCCTTGTAGCGAGTCTCATGTCGTTTGAGAACTGGTGAGCCCCCAATTTTCACTGCAGGATTTCTTACTAGCTGTCCTTTCAGCAATAGGTATGTTGATTTGGTTGGTGAAATTGACACCACACCTAACAAAGTTGTATCATAACAGTATATTAACTTCAATAGTGGGTTACGGATTGGGAGTCTGGGCACATAGGCTCACAAGGGTGGTGCCTGCCATGACAGTGAGAAGAGTACAAAGGAACATGCTGTTAAGATCTGTGGGAGCTTATAGAACGTCCCCAGGAAGTGCCCTATTAGTGACAGTGGGGCTCTGTCCTCTGGATATTAAATTTCGAGAGCAAGCAGCATGGTACTGGGCTAAGAAAGGGAACGACATGAAAATAGAAAATATACTGGGAGTTCTGGGTAGGGACAAGGGAGAGATACAGAGAAGGGGTAAGGACTTGTAGGAGGAATCTTGGGAAATGGATGAATCTGGCAGAAGAACCTTCAGACTCTTGTCAAATGTTAAAGAAAGGTTAGGCATGAGGTATTTCGAACCAACCCGTGGTTTAATTCATTTTCTCACTGGTCATGGGCCCTACCCGACATACTTATATCGGTTTGGGAAAAGGGCTACACCTGAGTGTGACTGTGGCGCTTAGGAGGGTACTCCCGACCATGTGGTTTACGAGTGCCCCCTTTTCGATGATGTAGCAGTTATATTAAGACAACAACTACCAAACAACAACATATACGACTTATTAAGACACAAAGAGACTTTTGAAACCTTGAACAACCTGGCAAATTAGGTATCATATAAAGTTCTGACTGCATACCTGAGGGACTTTCGCGATTAGAACCAACCACTGAACGTGTCCTAATACCCTAATCGTGTACCGCCTATGCGTGGACAGGTAGACTTGTTAGTTGGAATCCGCCACGTGCAGGCCTTTGACGTAGGTTAGTTAGTAGTTAGTAGGATTAGAAGTAGATATTAAATTAGGAACCTGCAGCGAAAAGTAGTTTTTGGCCTGCCTAGTGTCAGGGGCACGCTCATCGGGATTAGCTCGATGAGCAGGGCCTTGAAGTAGGTTTATATCTAGGCTGACACACCTGTAACGCTCCAGGCAGTTGGGAATACTAACAAGTAGGTAGCAGTGTATAGTTTAACAAATCGTAATTTGCCTATTAACATGTACTCTGTCGCACTGTCTGTAGCTCACAAATTAACTGTAATAACTGTAATAGCTGCAAATAACTTATAATATTGTATTAACATTAGGACCCACTAATCACTAAGGTGGTGGGTTAATTTGTATAATTATTATTATTGTTATTGAAATAAAGACTTTTTTTTTTAAAAAAAAAGGCTAACACGCAGCACATTTCTGGTTCACGGGCACATCGTTAACTATTTATGTGTGTGGCCGCTCCTGTTTTGCGGGAGTGACAGAATCGTTTGGATCAATGAAACAGTGAAAGATAAATATTTTGTGTATAGAAGTCTGTCAAACGCCTGCATTTCGGTTGTTAAATTTTCATTTACGATACGTGTTTCGGAGTGAAAGCTCCACTGTCAGGGTTTTCAGCATAATGTTTACGGTCTTAAAATACAAATCTAAAAACCGAAATATAAACAGTCGATGGACTTTACACATATAATACATACCTTCTTCACTATTTATTCAAGGGTAGAAAACGTTTTTCGAGAGTATGTGTAATTTCTGGGTGATCAACAAGATTTTCATATATATTTGCTGGAATGTATGTGGGCGGATGTAATATGTTGTTTAATTCATCCAGGAACGTACTCCAGAAATTTCAACGGTAAACCTCTCCGTGATGCACAATGCCTTTTTTGTGCTGTCTGGCATTGGAGTTCGATGAACATCTCCGTAATGCTCTCTCTCTGACTAGAAACTGTTGTGGAATGCAGTACCTACACTAATTAACAAGCCAAATAAGGCGCCGTAGCTACCGCTAAGGGGAAAACTGCAATTTAGTTGTAATATTAATAATTCAAACCCACTGAAACTGTTTCCAGGCATACAAGAAACCAGCTGCACAATTTCTGCAATGTCAGGACCACAAATATCAGAATCACAAACATAAGACGTGCAAAAAACAGAATTTTCAACGGAGGCGATTTTCGAAGAAGAGGTAATGATTTCAAATAAAATTATGAATTTGTTCGAATGCCGAGTAATGCTTAAGAATGCAAATCACCAGAGAACATACAAAATAATTACATGACAAGGAATGTGCCTATCGGAATAGGAACAGTGAGTCACAGAAAAATCACAGAAACCATGTGAAAGGGAACTAGAATATTAAAAAATCTTGGATCCAGTTTCTTAAAACATTAGACGCTCTTGATTTGTTTTTAAGTGACAACAGTTTACCTTGAAAGGAAAACTCAGACCACGATGGAAACAAAAATAAGAGCGAATGTATATCTTCATCAACACGTTCTATCTTACAATCATTTCTTTTATGGGATTTCGCTCTATTTTCATTTTCACATTACAGACACATAAATGTGACCACTACCCGTGTTCGGCATCAATGTACAATAAGCAGTCACAGAGGGCGGGTGGCAGCACTAGCGGTGGAGAGAGGTGAGTGGAGGCGAGGGAAAAAGGGCTGTCACTGTAATGCGAAAACGGAGCAAAGGTCCTGAGTTCGAGTCTCGGTCCGGCACACAGTTTTAATCTGCCAGGAAGTTTCATATCAGTGCACACTCCGCTGCAGAGTGAAACTCTCATTGCAGGAGGTGCGTAGTCTGAAGGTCCATTCCCCACACTTCGCTTTAGGGTACGGACGATACACCGCGACACAGAGAAAATCTGAATACAGCGAAATGACACGTCAATGACCGGAAGGGCAGTTCATAGTTTCGTGGATTTGAAAACAGATCTCGCCATGGTGGTCCAACACCGTTACCTCTTTACTACGACGCTGGGGCTAACCTAATTTTCTCTCTGTCACTTATGTTGAGCTTAGACCGTTCACTGTTTCTATTTTGCTTCTTTTTTCACAATGCAGTACATCTTGCTCCTGTTTTCATGTTTGATCTTTGTCCTGTTTTTGACGGGCTATGCACTGGGCCATCTTCCCACTAATTCCGAGGGGGAAGCGATGAGGAGTTTCCCTTATAAGCATTACCAATATTCGGAAACTATCTACGTGTATCGGTATAGAATTCTATCAAAAAACGTTACCCTAACTGTATATAACCCAGCATTACGAAAGGACCTATAGCACTTCGATGTTATGATTGTTATTAAGTGTTCGAGTTTGTATCTATATAAATAAAGATGTAAATGTTCGTTTGTACAAAATCCTAAATCTCTGAACCTTTTTGACGACTACTTTGAAATTTTGAAACAAGCTTGCATTCGAATATGTGCATCAATAATAGGCACATAAAAACGCGCTCATATTCGAATGCAAAGTGACAATTACGAAGCAATTGGCGAACAAAATTCGGAGATTTACGACATTTCTATTTTTATTGATTTCTCATGCAGATAGGGGAAACAAAAAAATCGTAAATCTCCGAATGTTGTTCACCGATTACTCCGAAATTTTGACACTTTGAGATCGAATATGCTCACGTTTTTATGTATCTATATTTAATATACCTAATGTTTAAACAAATATATGAGGGGGAAACGTTTTTACCAAAATCCTCGGGAAGTTCTTGACCTATTTGACTTACATATTTACACAGTAGTCTTTTGAACTTAAGGACAATCGATGTGAGCAAATAGGAAATATGTATTAATCGCTTATCGGTTTATAGTTGGAATACTGCCACAGACTGAATATGCGATAGCAACAAATAAGGCCAACGTCGTAGAGAGGAAGGAAGAAGAGGTGGGCAGAGTGGTGAGAGGAATTGAGTTGGAGACCAGAAAGGAGGAAACGGACAGATAGAGGGGGAAGCAGGAGATGGGGAGAGAGGAGCGACGAGATGATTGACAGAGAGAGAGGGAAAGAGGTGGAGATGGACAAGAGGCAGAGGAGGAAATGGGGAGAGACTGGGGTGGGGGAGGAGAAGGAGATAAACACGCTTATCCAGTTCCTATAGAGGTTAGGCATGCGAGCTTTCTGTTTTCTTCCTTTTCCACTTAAACAGACTGAGCCAAAGGAATGCGTGGTTGGGAAAAGCTGGTTGTAAGTAAACCTATCAATGTGTCATTTTTTATAGATGCGTGATTGTCTCCAGTAGCTACCCTGCTAATGGTATTGCTGTTCCACCGTGTAACAGAAAAGGCTCCATCTTTGTTCTTTCTGCTCCATCATACAGAGGCATATTGCAGAGGAAGAGGATACACGACAATGGTGGTCACGTGTGCTTGCTGTGTGACGCACTGAAGACGAACTGGCGCAAACTGCTGCAGGCCAAAAGACCTTCCAGGCATCGTGTGTGTGTGTGTGTGTGTGTGTGTGTGTGTGTGTGTGTGCAGACCGGAACACTTACCCATCCGAATCTCCATCTATCTGCGACCGCATGCAGATGCAGTACAAGTTTACGGCTCTCGAGGACCTAAATTTTCGCGATTGTGGATTGGATGAAGCCGCCATGCCGCCATGCATATGCATCAGCTGACTCCGGGCGCTGATATCCAATGCAGATCTGTCCTTAACGCCGCCGGACGCCCGTGTGGCTTCCTCCGGGATCTGGAGTGTAGATAAAGCTCAAATGCTGACGCAAATAGGCACACACGGGTTGTCCAAGGAAGTTATTCGTTTTCATTTATGCTGCTATCCGTGATTTTATTCAAGCGCCAACAACTTCAGAAAAAATACGAAGTGTATTCAAAAAGCAAACGGAATATTGTAATTTCACATGACGTATCAATCCTACTCGTGCGATTTTGGCGTTGCTGAGTTGATACGTGTGTCGGAGAAGTATCTATACGGTGTTGAAGATGTCTGGTATTTTGTCTGTTATCTGTCCTCAAATAAATTACATGTTTTACTGTAGTATCGCCATTTATTTATTTTTGTGTATAAACGGGGCAGGAAAAGTGTACTAAATTTAGCTTTGCGAGTAGAATCAGGTGCAGTGACGTTTTAGATATGTCAGATATTTCTGTTGGTAAGTCTGTCATGAGCAAATAAAGGGTAAACGAGCGGTATAAGCATTCCAGAAGAAGGCTTAAAGACGCTGAAAACGAAGAGCACCACGGACGTTCCAACATATCATCAACCAACGAAATCGTGGAAAAAATGAAAGAAATAATGACGGACGACTGCTGAATCGCAATCAGAGAAGTCGCCTAAAAGATGTTTCTATACCACCTCATTATGCCATAAATAATTTCTGGATGGTTTGGGTACGAAACACGTAACGGCAATCTTCGAAAATTGTTTAATTTCCAACACAGATAACGGCGTGTGGAAGCTGCACAGGGTTCTCTAGATGAAGTGAACAACGATGCAGAACTGTTTAAATGTGTAGTAACAGGTTGTGAAATGTAGTTTACAGATATGACGTCGCAACAAAGGCTCAATCCTCCCAGTTAATCTACTCTGGAGCGCCAAGACCAAAACGCTTTTTTCGCCAAACAATCGGAAAACACGCTCAGATATGTGGTAAGAGTATTCATGACTTTTTCACCACACTTCATCGCTTGTTTTTGAGTTGTCTGCCAAATACAGTATTGTAATGCTGCCTCAGCCACCATATTCGCCAGAAATGGCCCCATCTGAGTTTCATATGTTCCAAAAATAAAGAACACCTTTAAGGGCCGTCATTTTACCAGCAGAGATGAGATTAAAAACATATCGCTGAAAGAGTTAGGTCGTATCCCTTAGATCGAGATTCAGGAGCATTCTGGACTCTGGAAAAAACGCTAATAGGGACAACTTGTAGCACATCGATATAGAGTAATAAAAAAATCCTTTCCAAATAAATGAAAATTACCATTATATTTTGAAGTCAGTTCGTAAATTTCTTTAGCAAAATTTACCACTTCGTTTCAGCATCGTTTTGAATAACGTTACTATTTCCAGTACACGTTTGGACAATACCTATAACAAAGAGAAAGACCTAGACAGTATCCGATTAGAAGAACAGTCTGAACGTCAGGAGCATGTTGCGTTGTAGACCATACAAACATCGGATCGCCTAGCTTTAGTATCAATGTACGGACGAAAGTAACGTTGCCAAATTCGTAGGGCACAACGCTTCACCGAAATGAATTGCAGTCGATGTCTGAAAAATTTCTTATCTTGCTCTAAGAAAATATATTTGCAGCAGAATAGCAGATGCGGAGAATGCACAACAGGACACCAACACATACCGTCAAATGGTGGGTAGTGGACTGATATTGGATTTTAAACTTAAATATTTCTGAAAGCATTAAAATCTAAAAAAAATTGTCAGATGCAACTTGGATTCGCGATCTGAGGCTTCCGTACACACTCAATTACGTATATATGAAGATAGTAACTGTTCACAAAAGAACAGATACCATTGATAACCGTACGGCTACTCTAGAACAAATGATAATTAATTGTAATCCTCAGCTGAAAATGTGTCTGAGCCACCGAAGACAGCTACTACCTTCATGTATAAAGGCTAACCAGCTATTGACCTTCGTCTGTGCGAATGCGCACAGGTTGCCCGAATTCTTACGCGAATCGTCACATTAGTGCGCGAGAGTAGTGAGTGGATGGTGTGACGTATAATTTTATGTATATAAATTTTCGGTGCCTACAGTGTCACGTCTTTCAGTGTCACACAAATTTTTATTTTTAAAGGGGATCACTTAAGACTATTTCCATGGGTTCGCCCTTCAAATTTGTCCCTCATATCACAAAATTGTCATCTGATGTAGTACAAACTGAAAAAATAAATTCCTTTTAAAGCACAGTTTCGTATATAATTTATATTCAAAACCTTACACCTCTGTCACGGAACAAATTCTACATCGAGAATACTTTACACAAGTTTAAGGGAAGAAATGCTTCCAATAATTATTACAGTATTTAAAGAACACCAAAATATTAACAGGCTGAAATGAACAAACAGTACATGAGACTATGTTAATCAATTCAATTGTAAAAAGCTGAGGAGCATATTATTAGCAAAATGAGAAATATGGAAAACTGAAATGCCAAAATGAACACTTATCAATTGGGGGTAAATCAAAACAATCAGAATGGCTGAAAGACAGCACAATAACACGAGCCATACACGAGTAAGAGCTAAGGCGCTAATCAAATAAGAGAATAGGCAAAAATGAGATGCCAACAAAATGAGAGCTGGCCGAGCTCCGTCGGCACTTTTATACGTTTGCGCTCGTGGTGGCACCTCGCGGCCCGTACGCAACACTCGCGCCTACGATCGCAATGCACTCTTAGCGCTCGCGGCGGCGTCTAGCGGCCCGTACGCAGGTTCTGCGATTGCTGTCGCAGGTCGACCCTTAATCTATGATGTTACAATGGCCAAATGACTATTAGGTAAGTTACGTATGTAGATTGTGGTCAGTTGGGAATGTGGGTCTCACGGGAAGCGTTCAAGGGATAATTCCCTGCAGTCGAGCTACTCATGTGTGTCCTCGGTGGCTCAGATGGAGCCGGCACGGTAGGTCAGCGCGTTCGGTCAGAGGATGTAACGTGTCCTCTGTAATAAAAAAAAACTGAGTTAACAGATCAACAACGAACTTAAATGGATGTCTTACGACGTCCGCCCCGAGCACATCCAACGAACTAAAGCGGGCAAAATGAAAAAAAAAGAGGGTTAGCTGCCCTCTGTAATAAAAAAATTGAGTTAATCAATCAAAAACGAACTTAAAAGGATGTATTACGACGTCCGCCACGACCAGATGCAATGATCAAAAGCGAATTAAATGAGATTTAAAAAAAAAAAAAAAAAGAAAAGAAAATAGATGGATAGAGCGTCTGCCATGTAAGCAGGAGATCTCGGGTTCGAGTCCCCCTTGGGGCACTTATTTTCAGCTGCCCCATCGAGGTGTATCAGCAACACCTGTCGGCAGCTGAGGGTTTCAATTAATGAACATCAATTACGTATATAGACAGTTTAGCCATCTCGTGAATCAAGAATCCCGACAATTTTTGCCTGTTATCGACATTGATACTGTCAAGAGACCGGTCACAAGAATTCTGAGACTTTCGAAAATAGTTTAATTTTAAGTTTGAAGTCGGATAACAAACGACAAAAGAAATATCGTTTCGTGAGGTGTAGTTGCAAATCAACAACTTTCAGATTTTTTGCCTTAACTTGTACTGTTAAACCTTGCTTCTTTCAAATTTCATTATCCTGGGCTAACGAGAAGTGCCCTACAGGTTTCAATGAGAGTTTGCGACTTCCAGTACATTTAACCTGAATGGCCGTATCTTTTGATTGCATTGACTTAAAGCTTAAATGTATCTCACCACCAAAGGGGCCGCACACCTTAGTGTGTGACATAATTTTCAACTTTATAATTCTAACCGTTCCTGAGAAGGAGGAGGTCTTAATAGATGGACAGGCAGACAGTCGGATAACAAATGCCAAAAGAATATTTTTATTGTGTAATGTACTCATTAATTAACATTTTCCAGAATTTTCCCTTTACTCTTACTGTGAAATCTTGCTCCTTGCAAATTTCATGATTTTAAGTCAACAGAAGCATTCTATAGGGTTTGATGAATGAGTTTTGCGAGCATAAAAAATGTGACATAGATAGCCGAATCTTTTGATTACACGGACTAAGAAATTAACGTTGTTTACATCGTCAAGACAGCGTAGACCTTAGCACGTGACACAAATCTAAACTTGATACATATACCTGTTTCTGAGAAAAACGGTTTTTAACTGTCGAGCGGACAGACAGACAGATAGATAACGCTGTAAGGGTTCCGTTTTTACCGACTGACGTACAGAACTCTAATAAACTGTGTTCCTTTCAGACTCGGGTATTGAGCTTTTGTAACAGCACTATTCGTCTTTATTGCCTTTTGCTCCCACGGATCGTAATATTTAAAAAAGGAATCTGCGTCGGTAATCCTCATCTCACCTGGGGGCGAAGTTGACTGATACTCTGTTAGATGATAATTTTGTTTTGTTTAATCAGGAACTGAGAAATAAATTTAGCATAAAAATAAAACATTAATATTAATTTCAGAGTAATATACACAGAAAGCTTTAGGACCAAAATAATATGATCGCAAATTTGATTTATGAAATTCTGAAGACACGCACTCTTCTTTGATAGCTCTAAAATCTGGCTGCCCATCTTGTGTTTTACAGTTACGATCGTGAATCCAGCTTATCAGTGTTCTACTGAGAGGTTTAGACTCTCGGCTAGCCTTGTTAATATTTATTTTCGTATTTAAAACGTCTGTGAGACGTAGTTCTAAAACATACAGGCTATATTTTTTCAGTTCATCCGATTTACGTTTTTATGCACGCAGCATTTTCACACAGACAACTCTTAGGATCAGAGCCTGCATGATACAATAAACCGAACAGGGACCTACATGACAAATTCGGAAGTTAACACACAGACACTTGCAACAATGAGCTCCTCATTCCACCACTGGACTGTTACAGGTAACTGTTGCTGTATCCACTTGTCACATCGCTGCTACGTTCGGTAGGTCTCATTCTCGCCACAATCACTTCTAGAAAAGACA
The DNA here is from genome assembly GCF_021461395.2 of Schistocerca americana. Lineage (NCBI taxonomy): Eukaryota > Metazoa > Arthropoda > Insecta > Orthoptera > Acrididae > Schistocerca > Schistocerca americana. The sequence goes on from NC_060124.1 coordinate 293,389,943, forward strand.
GCGAACTACACCCCGATTCCACAATGAATTTCCGAAGTTTTAATTATGTGTCTATATATAGGTAAGTATAATAGCTTACCTTTTGTTATTACTCTAGTTGTTGTGAAGAATCAATGCCCGACATAAGTAAGACCTAGACATATGATTGGTTTTATGCCAGTCACACGAATAAAGTTTTATCTCATTAAAAAAGTTAAAAAATCAATCCTTCGTATAATATTATGGCTCAAAAGAAGATATAAAAGTTCTTAAGCTGGTAATATTAAACTTGTTGTTATTGAATTAGTGTGTGTAGTGTTCAAAAAATGGTTCAAATGGCTCTGAGCACTATGGGACTTAACATCTGAGGTCATCAGTCCCCTAGCCTTAGAACTACTTAAACCTAACTAACCTAAGGACATCACACATCCACGACCGAGGCAGGATTCGAACCTACGACCGTAGCAGCCTTGTGGTTCCGAACTGAAGCGCCTAGAACCGCACGGCCACAACGGCCGGCGCTGTTACTTAGCTCCACATGAACGTTACATACCGCTTGTGAATCTCAAGAACATAAATTATACAATATGGCGGATAAATTCTAGTGTCCGACACCATCCGTCGGCTTTCATCAATGATGTCATACGTAAGGCAAAGATGCTGCAATGGACAATCTATGAATGGAACGATCATACTCGTAAACGAACGAATGTAGCATGCCATAAAATAATACATTCAAAGAGACTATTATTTACGAGCGAATTTCATTTAAACGAGTTGAAGGTGACTGAAATAAATAAGAACACGAGAGCAATTACGAGTGCATATATTATATTTTCCACACGTACTGGAAAAACGATCTAAATAATGAACCGTCGAATAGTAGGAATCGGTAACTAGAAGCAACCTATGTAGGAGGTCATTAGGTCATTTCTAGTTACCGATTCCACTATTACTGTTTGTTGCTCAAAAATCTTATAACACATGAGACGCGTGCTTAAAAAATGATCTTCTTAGTGAACTACAGAATACGACTAGACTTTCAAAAAATGAAAATCTTTGCACACATCACTGCACACGCAAAGAAATAAAACGCAAAAATGACCAAATCCTGGAACCGATAGCTTTACTACACGAAAGTCAGACCAGGTATACTAACTCCAAAACAACACTCAGTAAAACTGATACTTCAGGAATGAAAGTAAAATTAAGAGCAGTATAGCAAAAACATCGAAAAGGAAAACAAAAGTGGCTACATAAGAAGAAACTTACCGCATATGAACTTCCAAATGAGTCAAAGATCGAGTCTGACAAGAAATTAGGACATAGCAAGAAATAATAATGTTAGAAGGTCAAACTGTAACGAAAGAAGCAAAATCCAGAATAACTAATGAAGAAAATAATAAGAAACACAAACTGCCAGGCACGAATGAGGTACCACCCAAATCAGTTCTACCCCACCACCCGCCCTCAATCAGACGCAAAGTTTTAAAATAAAAAAAAATAAAAATAGAACCACGAGTCAATCACATAAACCATCGGGCAGAGACACAGGAATACCTCTCGGCCCACCACTGAAACCAGAAAATATGAAAACGACAGAAAAACCTCCCTCCAGAGAAACCAAAAAAGTAGCACTCGCACAATACAGTAACATAAAAAAACACAACGTAAAAAAAGAAAAAGGTATCAGCCACCACCACCTAACTAACAAAACGAGGCTTGAACATTTTGCTGACTACTTTCATAAAGGCAAGAAATAAACAATAACCTTTAGGAATACTCTTCCTCCAACAGTAGTCATCTAAATGGCATGCAACACTGAAATCTTTCTCTTTCCCCTTCCGACAACAGATTTTACAGACACCCCCCCCCCCCCCACCCCCAATACCCCTCAATAGTATTAGCACATGCCCCCGTCTTACAATCTTTAAATTGAATATTGTGATTCACGACCAAATGATGATAACCTCTTTCACCCAATCCCTTGTGCGAAGAAAACCCATCCGACATGACTACAGAACCTCCTTCCACATATTCTTCTATTGAAGATGTCACGAGTTCCTTTGTCCGATTTGCTACAACCCTAAGTACATCAGCAGAATCTCCTCCAGAAACTACTACTCCAAAAACCCAAAACCCAACAACCTCGTGCCCCCTTTCGTACTTTCTCCTTCTAAAATGTGACTCTTCTACTTCAACTATAACCCCTGCCTCTCCCCCCCCCCCCCCCCAATGACCCCCTATACCTTATAATTATAAATTCCCCGAAGACTTCTCTACAAAACGAGAACCAGTCGACTACAGTGCCACACGAAACCCCTGCTTCGTGCATGACATATTTCCAAAAATATTCATAGCACAAATAGTAGGTTAGCATGACAAGTACTTCTAAATTCAGCCTCCATCTTTCGTACCACGTACCCCTGGGTATGGATCTCCATATGTTATTTTTTCTGCAGCTCCACATGTATTCGTCGGAAGTTCATGATGACCCAAACTTCGTCAAAACCATATAATTCCCACAGACACTGCACTTGCAAAATTTACCAATGACGCCCAATGATTGCTAAAGTTTTATAGTTGCTTTACGGTCACTCATTTTCTGAAGCAGAATTTTCGCTCTAAAAACAACTGACTCATCCATAACGAACAGTGTGAGAAATCAAGACCTTATAAATCACGAGTACTTTCATTAACAAAAGACGACGAAAACAAATTACGAGATGAAAACAAAACAATTTACATCGAATTTTTAATATACGCGCGTAACGAGGAAATCCAGAGAAATCATCGACAGCCATCTGCGGCACAAACAAAATAACATCGCATATTACGTCATTCGTCAAAGCCGACGGGTGGTATCGGACGCTAGAATTGACCCCCATATCGCGCCTAACAATGACTGTTTCATTGCACACTGAGCCGAGGTAAAAAATTCGTTTTGATTTCATCAGTTACTCCCTGGCAACTACTTCCACTTTCACATAGTGTGATTAAATGTGTTAATGTTTTGATGAATTGCTAGTAAATAAAGTAAATTCTTAAGAAAAAGTTTTGATTGTGAATTCACGGTTCACATACATTTCATATACGTCCACTTGTTATACGATCTCGCCACAAACTCAGGTCACATACCGATTTTCTTACATTTCTTCGCTCGCCTTGCAGCAACGCTAAGTCAAAGAATATATATTTCGCTCGCGCAGGCGAAACGCGCCTCCTCGAGGTATATATAACAACCTTGAACAACAAGCTATAAAACAATTCCCATTCGCGAACACAGATCCTCAAGTAAGTTGTTGATATGCAGTTAGAGACCTGGCATCATCGCTATGAAGTAAGAACTTTTGCACACCAAATATAAACAATATAATGACCGGTTCACGACCACTAACCGCCAGTACGTGCCAAGGGAAGCTATATTCTGAAAACTAAATGTCATTCAGATAGATGCTTCAAATACTGCGCATTTAACCATCGCCATGAATTAAGAACTTCTGAACAATATGAACATTAATAGAATTTTCATCACCAATGGTTAGTTATTTAAAATAAAGTGTTTTTTGAACTTTTCGGTCAACTTCACCTTATTTCACGTTACTCAATACCTCACACTCCTCTAACCAAACCAAATGTTTACCAACTCAGGCTAATGAAAAAGTACTTGGTTAACTTTAACTTTTTTCTTAGGTAACGACATGTTTCTGGCAACGGCCTTGCCGCAGTGGATACACCGGTTCCCGTGAGGTCACCGAAGTTAAAGCACTGTCGGGCGTGGCCGGCACTTGGGTGAGTGACCATCCAGCCGCCATGCGCTGTTGCCATTTTTTCGGGGTGCACTCAGCCTCGTGATGCCAATTGAGGAGCTACTCGACCGAATAGAAGCGGCTCCGGTCAAAGAAAGCCATCATAGCGACCGGGAGAGCGGTGTGCTGACCACATGCCCCTCCTATCCGCATCCTCCACAGAGGATGACACGGCGGTCGGATGGTCCCGATGGGCCACTTGTGGCCTGAAGACGGAGTGCTTTCTCATGTTTCTGATCTCAGATCTATATATCAATATATTAACTACAAAATTAGCAAAGCATACATAATTCAAATAAACTGTAATTAAATTTTTCAATATGAACAATGATTTTACTGAAGTATAAACACGAAAAATGTCCTTGTATTACACACGAATTTACCTAATTCCAACACTATGTTGGTATCAGGATCAGCAAGTGTCTGTTAAATATTCATGTCTGAACAACTCGACTACTATCAAATTTTGAACATATCTGGACAATCGTAATACAGCCGATTACCATTTGTTATACTGATGTGAAGACAAATGTATTATGTAGACTGAATCATTACAAATGTAGTTATGTCACAAAACATTAATTGCACGGCTGCCATCTGTGCACACAGAATGTTTGAAAATGTTAATAACATTGTATCTTCTAACATAGGTGATGATTTGACAAAGATAAAAAATACGAAACTAATCACTGATAAAAATAGTATTTGCAACTCTGAGAGAAACCTTAACGAAATAATTTACAAAAGAATTACGTCTCCAGTGGCTTATATTTCCTTTCTCTCTTCATCATGAATAAGCGAATATAGCTTTTTCTCCAGTGAATGGCCTGTACGTGTAACAATGAAGTGACCAACAGTAGCTTCCCAGCCTACTGTATTCCAGCGGCAATAATTCCGTCCTCCGATCACAATGATTAAAGCGATAACCAGGATACATTTTCCAGAATGAGATTTTCACTCTGCAGCGGAGTGTGGGCTGATATGAAACTTCCTGGCAGATTAAAACTGTGTGCCGGACCGAGACTCGAACTCGGGACCTTTGCCGTTCGCGGGCAAGTGCTCTACCAACTGAGCTCCGTCCTCACAGCTTTACTTCTGCCAGTATCTCGTCTCCTACCTTCCAAACTTTACAGAAGCTCTTCTGCGAACCTTGCAGAACTAGCACTCCTGAAAGAAAGGATATTGCGGAGACATGGCTTAGCCACAGCTCCCAGGCTGGATAGCTTCTGTAAAGTTTGGAAGGTAGGAGACGAGATACTGGCAGAAGTAAAGCTGTGAGGACGGGGCGTGAGTCGTGCTTAGGTAGCTCAGCTGGTAGAGCACTTGCCCGCGAAGGGCAAAGGTCCCAAGCTCGAGTCTCGGTCCGGCAAACAGTTTTAATCTGCCAGGAAGTTTCAGGATACTTGTTGTAATCACCCCAACTGAAAATACAAGGTGATTTTCCATAAAAATAAATTTCGAAGACTATCAAATATCAAATCAAGAATCATAAAAGGTTGTATACATGGAAGAATCCTGAAGATACTAAACGCTATCAGATAGATTATATAATGGTAAGACAGAGATTTAGGAACCAGGTTTTAAATTGTAGGACATTTCCAGGGGCAGATGTGGACTCTGACCACAATCTATTGGTTATGAACTGTAGATTAAAACTGAAGAAATTGCAAAAAAGGTGGGAATTTAAGGGGATTGGACCTGGATAAACTGACTAAACCAGAGGTTGTACAGAGTTTCCGGGACAGCATAAGGGAAAAATTGACAGGAATGGGAGAAAGAAATACAGTAGAAGACGAATAGGTAGCTCTGAGGGATGAAGTAGTGAAGGCAGCGGAGGATCAAGTAGGTAAAAAGACGAGGGCTAGTAGAACTCCTTGGGTAACAGAAGAAATATTGAATTTAGTTGATGAAAGGAGAAAATATAAAAATGCAGTAAATGAAGCAGGCAAAAAGGAATACAAACGTCTCAAAAATGAGATCGACAGGAAGTGCAAAATGGCTAAGCAGGGATGGCTAGAGGACAAATGTAAGGATGTAGAGGCCTATCTCACTAGGGGTAAGATACACTCCTGGAAATTGAAATAAGAACACCGTGAATTCATTGTCCCAGGAAGGGGAAACTTTATTGACACATTCCTGGGGTCAGATACATCACATGATCACACTGACAGACCCACAGGCACATAGACACAGGCAACAGAGCATGCACAATGTCGGCACTAGTACAGTGTATATCCACCTTTCGCAGCAATGCAGGCTGCTATTCTCCCATGGAGACGATCGTAGAGATGCTGGATGTAGTCCTGTGGAACGGCTTGCCATGCCATTTCCACCTGGCGCCTCAGTTGGACCAGCGTTCGTGCTGGACGTGCAGACCGCGTGAGACGACGCTTCATCCAGTCCCAAACATGCTCAATGGGGGACAGATCCGGAGATCTTGCTGGCCAGGGTAGTTGACTTACACCTTCTAGAGCACGTTGGGTGGCACGGGATACATGCGGACGTGCATTGTCCTGTTGGAACAGCAAGTTCCCTTGCCGGTCTAGGAATGGTAGAACGATGGGTTCGATGACGGTTTGGATGTACCGTGCACTATTCAGTGTCCCCTCGACGATCACCAGTGGTGTACGGCCAGTGTAGGAGATCGCTCCCCACACCATGATGCCGGGTGTTGGCCCTGTGTGCCTTGGTCGTATGCAGTCCTGATTGTGGCGCTCACCTGCACGGCGCCAAACACGCATACGACCATCATTGGCACCAAGGCAGAAGCGACTCTCATCGCTGAAGGCGACACGTCTCCATTCGTCCCTCCATTCACGCCTGTCGCGACACCACTGCACGATGTTGGGGCGTGAGCGGAAGACGGCCTAACGGTGTGCGGGACCGTAGCCCAGCTTCATGGAGACGGTTGCGAATGGTCCTCGCCGATACCCCAGGATCAACAGTGTCCCTAATTTGCTGGGAAGTGGCGGTGCGGTCCCGTACGGCACTGCGTAGGATCCTACGGTCTTGGCCTGCATCCGTGCGTCGCTGCGGTCCGGTCCCTGGTCGACGGGCACGTGCACCTTCCGCCGACCACTGGCGACAACATCGATGTACTGTGGAGACCTCACGCCCCACGTGTTGAGCAATTCGGCGGTACGTCCACCCGGCCTCCCGCATGCCCACTATACGCCCTCGCTCAAAGTCCGTCAACTGCACATACGGTTCACGTCCACGCTGTCGCGGCATGCTACCAGTGTTAAAGACTGCGATGGAGCTCCGAATGCCACGGCAAACAGGCTGACACTGAGGGCGGCGGTGCACAAATGCTGCGCAGCTAGCGCCATTCGACGGCCAACACCGCGGTTCCTGGTGTGTCCGCTGTGCCGTGCGTGTGATCATTGCATGTACAGCCCTCTCGCAGTGTCCGGAGCAAGTATGGTGGGTCTGACACACCGGTGTCAATGTGTTCTTTTTTCCATTTCCAGGAGTGTAGATACCTTCTACAGGAAAGTTAAAGAGACCTTTGGAGAGAAGATAGCCACTTGTATGAAGATCAAGAGCTCAGATGGAAACCCAGTTCTAAGCAAAGAGGGGAAAGCAGAAAAGTGGAAGAAGTATATGGAGGGTCTATACAAGGACAATATACTTGAGGACGATATTATGGAAATGGAAGAGGATGTGGATGAAGATGAAATGGGAGATACGATAGGTACTGCGTGAAGAGTTTGACAGAGCACTGAAACACCAGAGTCGAAACAAGGCCCCGGGAGTAAAAAACATTCCATTAGAGCTACTGACGGCCTTGGGAGAGCCAGTGCTGACAAAACTCTACCAACCAGTGAGCAAGATGTAAGAGACAGGCGAAGTACCCTCAGACTTCAAGAAGAATATAATAATTCCAATCCCAAAGAAAGCAGGTGTTGACAGACGTGAAAATTACCGAACTATCAGTTTAATACGTCACAGCTGCAAAATACTAACACGAATTCTTTACAGACGAATGGAAAAACTGGTAGAAGCCGACCTCGGGGAAGATCAGTTTGGATTCCGTAGAAACACTGGAACACGTGAGGCAATACTGACCTTACGACTTATCTTAGAAGAAAGATTAAGGAAAATCAAACCTACGTTTCTAGCATTTGTAGACTTAGAGAAAGCTTTTGACAATGTTGACTGGAATACTCTCTTTCAAATTCTAAAGGTGGCAGGGGTAAAATACAGGGAGCGAAAGGCTATTTACAATTTGTACAGAAACCAGATGGCAGTTATAAGAGTCGAGGGGCATGAAAGGGAAGCAGTGGTTGGGAAGGGAGTGAGACAGGTTTGTAGCCTCTCCCCAATGTTATTCAAACTGTATATTGAGCAAGCAGTAAAGGAAACAAAAGAAAATTTCGGAGTAGGTATTAAAATCCAGGGAGAAGAAATAAAAACTTCGAGGTTCGCCGATGACATTGTAATTCTGTCAGAGACAGCAAAGGACTTGGAAGAGCAGTTGAATGGAATGGACAGTGTCTTGAAAGGAGGATATAAGATGAACATCAACAAAAGCAAAACAAGGATAATGGAATGTAGTCGAATTAAGTCGGGTGATGCTGAGGGAATTAGATTAGGAAATGAGATACTTGAAGTAGTAAAGGAGTTTTGCTACCTGGGGAGCAAAATAACTGATGATGGTCGAAGTAGAGAGGATATAAAATGCAGACTGGCAATGGCAAGGATAGCGTTTCTGAAGAAGAGAAATTTGTTAACATCGACTATGGATTTAAGTGTCAGGAACTCGTTTCTGAAAGTATTTGTATGGAGTGTAGCCATGTATGGAAGTGAAACATGGACAATAAATAGTTTGGACAAGAAGAGAAAAGAAGCTTTCGAAATGTGTTGCTACAGAAGAATGTTGAAGATTAGGTGAGTAGATCACATAACTCATGAGGAGGTATTGAATAGGATTGGGGAGAAGAGAAGTTCGTGGCACAACTTGACTAGAAGAAGGGATCGGTTGGTAGGACATGTTCTGAGGCACCAAGGGATCACAAATTTAGCATTGGAGGGCAGCGTGGGGGGTAAAAATCGTAGAGGGAGACCAAGAGATGAATACACTAAGCAGATTCAGAAGGATGTAGGTTGCAGTAGGTACTGGGAGATGAAGGAGCTTGCAACAACAACAACAACAACAAATAGCCAAACTGCTTGACTTGCACCTTTGTTGTTGGTTCAGTACTCAGCTAACAACCTCTTTGAATGATACGCAAGCTTGGTTAACATGCATACAGGGCGGTGGCAACGGTGGGAGGGTTGGGGGGGGGGGGGGAGCGGCTATGGGGACTTAGCCCCCCCTCCCCCCTCAATGGAGTACCACTGGATAAAATGACTTCAGAAATCAGCGAATATTTTACTTTAACAGATTAAATCCTTTTTTTTAATAATTATGTAGCAAACACATTTTAACAAAAGAATAAGAGCGGCAAAGGGCTCACCATCCGAACCAATAAATATCATTTAACTTAAAATGGGCGTCTTATTATTTATTAATATACACTGGATTAATGTACCACTTAACTAATCAAGAAAGCTAAATATGCTGGGTATGCCTACCTGCACTTAAATTGGTAACCCCAGACAAAAACTTCGAAATCGCCGGACATCTGGGTCAAATCGAATAATTTTATCGGGAGCATAAATTCTGTAGACGTGTTACAGTGCTGGCAACGTCAGCGGGCGCGCGCCACCTACCGTCCAGTAGATGTAAACTACACACGAGAGTTACAGGAATTTTTGAAAGCGCATTATAGAGACGTTCATGTTCAAACGTAGTACGCGTATGTAGTAAGGAATATGAACGTTAATTAAGTCCATTTTAATACAGCGCAATGAGTAGAATGCAAATGATATTTAAACTATTCAGTTGTCTGGCGAGCGGGGCGGCGTCTCGGTGTACAGGATCGCCGATTGTTGACGGCTTCTCATTATATCAATACAGAAGTAAGGAAAAGACAAAGTGTTTCAAAACCGACTTTACAACTTTGATCATAAATATTTCAGAAATGTGTTAAAATGTGATTGTTCGTGGTCCATTGATAGTGACCGGGCCAAATATCTCACGAAATAAGCATCAAACGAAAAAACTACAAAGAACAAAACTTGTATAGCTTGAAGGGGGAAACCAGATGGGGCCATGGTTGGCCCGCTAGATGGCGCTGCCATACGTCAAACGGATGTCAACTGCGTTTTTTAAAATAGGAATCCCCATTTTTTTTAAGTATTCGTGTACTACGTAAAGAAATATGAATGTTTTAATTGCACCACTTTTTTCGCTTTGTGATAGATGGCGCTGTAATAGTCACAAACGTGTAAGTTCGTGGTATCACGCAACATTCCGCCAGTGCGGACGGTATTTGCTTCGTGATACATTGCCCGTGTTAAAATGGACATTTACCAATTGCGGAAAAGGTCGATATCGTGTTGAAGTACGGCTATTGTGATCAAAATACCCAACGGGCGTGTGCTGTGTATACTGCTCGGTAACCTGGACGATCATCCAAGTGTCCGGACCGTTCGCCGGATAGTTAATGTTATTTAAGGAAACAGGAAGTGTTCAGCCACATGTGAAACGTCAACCACGACCTGCAACAAATGATGATGCTCAAGTAGGTGTTTTAGCTGCTGTCGCGGCTAATCCGCACATCAGTAGCGGACAAATTGCGCGAGAATCGGGAATCTCAAAAATGTCGGTGTTGAGAATGCTACATCATCATCGACTGCACCCGTACCATATTTCTATGCACCAGAAATTGCACGGCGACGACTCTGAACATCGTGTACAGTTCTGCCACGGGGCACAAGAGAAATTACGGGACGATGACAGATTCTTTGCATGCGTTCTATTTAGCGACGAAGCGTCATTCACCAACTTCGGTTACGTAAACCGGCATAATATGCACTATTGGGCAACGGAAAATCCACGATGGCTGCGGCAAGTGGAACATCAGCGACCTTGGCGGGTTAATGTATGGTGCGGCATTATGGGAGGAAGGATAATTGGCCCCATTTTATCGATGACAATCTAAATGGTGCAATGTATGCTGATTTCCTACGTAATGTTCTACCGATGTTACGGCAAGATGTTTCACTGCATGACAGAATGGCGATGTACTTCCAAAATGATGGATGTCCGGCACATAGCTTGCGTGCGGTTGAAGCGGTATTGAATAGCGTATTTCATTACAGGTGGCTTGGTCGTCGAAGCTCTATACCACGGCCCGCACTTTCACCGGATCAGACGTCCCCGGATATCTTTCTTTGGCGAAAGTTGAAGGATATTTGCTACAATGATCCACCGACAACGCCTGACAACATGCGTCAGCGCATTGTCAATGCATGTGCGAACATTACGGAATGCGAACTACTCGCTGTTGAGAGGAATGTCGTTACACGTATTGCCAAATGAATTGAGGTTGACGGACATCATTTTGAACATTTATTGCATTAATGTGGTATTTACAGGTAATCGTGCTGTAACACCATGCGTTCTCAGAAATGATAAGTTCACAAAGGTCAAGTATCACATTGGAACAACCGAAATAAAATGTACAGACGTACATATGTTCTGTATTTTAATTTAAAAAACCTACCTGTTACCAACAGTTCGTCCAAGATTGTGAGCCATATGTTTGTGACCATTACAGCGCCATCTATCACAAAGCGAGAAAAGTGGTCTAACTTACGTACTACACGAATATGTAATAAAAATGGGGTTCCTATTTTTAAAAATCGCATTTTTTATCCGTTTGACCCATGGCAGCACCATCTAGCGGGCCAACCATAGCGGCATCTGGTTTCTCCCTTCAAGCTAGACAAGTTTCGTTCTCTGTAGTTTGTCGTTTGGCGCTTATTTCGTGAGATATTTGGTCCGGTCACGATCAATGGACCACCTTGTATACACATAAATTTACAGCGCAGCATCTGATATTAAACTTTAAGAACCAACCTAACATAGGTATGATAACCGAAAAGTCTGAAAGAGAAAGTAATTAAAATAACTCATACCCGGAAACTAAGTGTAAAATTCATATAATGACTGCGACCGAGTGAAGAAACCGACTGGACGAAAACACAATCGACTGACCAATCAATTGTTAAAAACAGTCGGTTGTCCTTCCAACTCTTCCACAGGCTGTCAGCGAACACTTGTTTTCCGTTTACGATTACTGATATTACTGAAGTGTGTAACTGAGTAGTGTGACAGAAACATGTGTCGTGAAGTGTCAATTTTTTCTGAAATAATAGTGTATTAGAGATTGGAGGGAGTGATTAAAGACGTCGATACAATTAATCGCAAGCTAATGGATTATTTTGGAATACCTGAGCGTAGGATCAAAAACTTTCGTAAAGAATCCGAAGCTTGCGCTACAGAATTGGAACCGTCACAGGTTTGTGCATCTGGAGTCAACAATTTCGACAACATAAAACAATTGTTAAGGCTCATATCTTCTTAATTTTAAATAATACTTCCTTCATGTGATTGAGATTTTTACTAGTAGTTATTAGTTTAATTAAGTAAGATTAGCGCTATTAGGTTTAATCGATAACTAGTGGTAAGAAAACGACTGGTTGAAAACATGAAAAGTGAGGTCATTTTTTAAAGACGCCATTCATCTATAAGGAGGTAAAATATTTTCTGCACAAACCAAGATTATTTAATTAATTTGCACTGAAAAATAACACTTAATTGTTGTATTTTTTTTTTACTAAAGCTGGCCATACGTATTTTTGGTATTAATAATATCAACAAAATTTTTACGATGTGAGGTGGTGGTTGCTTATTCAATAACTGAGGATACAGTTGCGTATGTTGTAATGGCATTTGTTTAATGTTGCAAACTTTTCACAGATATACCCGCTTTTATGCAGTATACAATCTGACAATGTTAAGACAGTTGTCAAAATTACGCATCTTGTACTCTAAAATTTAAGTAATCCTAAACATAACAATACTAAATTTTAACTATAAGTTTTTTTAGAAAATTATTCTGAAAATTACAATATGATGTTCGTTAGTACTACGATAAATCATCTGATTCTGGTTCAAGTTCGGTACTATTTAGGATGACAATGAAGTCTATGGAGGATGGTTAGTTTTGTGACAAGTTGAGCGAATGATTACCCAAGGTCGCTCGAGTTTACAATGGACAGAAGCTGCTGAACCAACAAGTTTACGCCTCTGCACGCGGTATTTACCTTAGCTGCGATGAGCTGTTGTAAGCATGGCTGCGCTCTTCCTCTGAAATTTTTATAAAAATTTATTAAACCTTTGCTGAATTTTTCAGCAGCAACGCTCCCTATGTTTATCGTTATGCGAGAAAACAATTACTCATCCCTAGTCTTGGAATATAGCAACATACATGCTCATGGCTGGAGCAGCATGCATATTATAATGCCCTCTTAGTTCTCGCAAGAACAATTAACTAACTAGCTGTTGGAGCTAAACGACGCTACAGCTAATTTCTAACTGGATGTCAGCCGCTGTGAACGCAGTGTTCACACAGATTTCTCCTCTGCGTCGTACAGAGCGTTATGCGCCCTGGTCTGCAATTGACGACTGTTTAGAGAAGAGTCCTTGAAAATTTCCGTCTTGTCTTTCTCGTAGCCAAACTGTCTCCCCATATGGGTTCTTTCATTCTCCACGTTATGGCTCTTTGCGATCAATATGAGCGTTCCTCTTAGTTTGTGGAAACCAATCGCAAGGGCCCTACCATTAAACTGTGTCGAAATATCGGCACTTTACTCCTTCCAAGTGCGTTTCCACCAATCGGACGTTTTGTGCCCGCTCCAGACGCCTGAACAGGTACATGTGTCCATCACGTGTGTACTACTCGTCCTTCACGTGATCGAATGCGTCACTGGTTTTGTTCGTATCCATTACGAATCCCGAAATGCAGTTTTCTATAGCTTTTTTTATCCGCCCTCCTCCTGGTGGCCCGTTAGTCGCTCTCCTGTCTGAGTCACCTGGTCGGTCGGTCGGTCGTTGACTCCTGAACTGGAACGTGCCCTAAGTGCTTTCCGTGGTACCCCCTGTGGTGTGGATTTTGCCACTCCTCGCAGTTTTCTACAAACCAAAACGTTTCCTCTCGCTGCATGTCTCACCTTCTGCTCATAGACATTTTAATACCGTCGATTGAGTGTCATCCCTTTTGCATTCCATACATACAGGCAAATTTGCTCATTACTGCCGAATTAAGCTAGGTATCATATGGAGAGCATGGAGAGCTGCATCAAACCAGTCTCAGGACTGAAGACTACAACAACAACATCATATATCGTGACGGCAGTAATGAGCAAATTTGCCTGTATGTATGGAATGCAAAAGGGATGACACTCAATCGATGGCTCAGGGCGGAACAAACCAACGACCTTCACTGACATAGATCGCTAATGTCATGTTAAATTTTGAAGCCTTTCTGCAGGAACATTTGCAAACAAAACTTCCAAGCAAAGAACACTAAATTAAGAAAAACTTAGATTTTATGTATCTTTTGACTCATAAATACCATTCACAGACCGGTTTCACAAACAAATAAGAGTTACAGTGTGTAAACTGTATCTTGACAGTCCAGAACTGGTAGAAGGCGGCAATCATATGTTCCAGGCTACCAGTAACATTAGGTAACTGAAACACTGTCTGTAGTAGCCATTGTTGTCTGCTTTCTTACTCTTTACTGCTTCACTGTTCTGAGTCTTTTTTCCTCGTCATTATTGTACAGAGTTGCTGCAGTTAGTTCCTGCATTAAGCATGTCAATACACAAGACCATTTCAATACTGTTTACCAAGGGTGCCCATACCGATGTTTGTAGGGGGAGTGGGGCAAGACCTAGGGATATGGGCTAATGTTAATGTTTTGGAAGACAAATGGTGACTTTTTAGTGGTCATAATAAATTATCATCATTTATATGTGTAAATAACGCTATATACTTTTGTGTTGATCCACTTGTACATAATACTGACGTTTAAAGCATGTTTAATTCACAGGAAGAAAGGCCAGAAAGGACTGAAACATATGACCCATATGATAAAGGAAGAGCTGTTAAAGGCGCTTTACGTGATGATGAGAAGCTTAAGTTTTTAAAGAATACTCGGAAGCCTCCCGCAAACTCTTCTTTTCCTAGTCAATTACAAGGGAAGCAAAACCGAAAATTTAAGCATGAATCGATGAGCCAGTACAACTGGCTTTCATACGGTAAAATGTTACATGGTGGTTTTTGTATTGTGTGGGTTCTGTTTTCTCCTTCAGGTGCCGGAATCGGCTTCCAGGCACTTATTACAATTTTCCATTATTCTAAATAATTGAAACCTTTAACTGGCTTGGTAAAAAACATAAAGACACGATACCCTTATTACTGTCAGGGAGCTATTTGTCCCGGTCGTGAGCCTGCCTGATGAATTTTCAAGTATTCACGAAACAAACGCAGAAACAGTTAGTAAAGCTTGTATGTTTAGTTCTGCTGTCCGAAGAGGAGACTTCGTAGTAGCTTTAGCAACTGCAGTATATTGCTTCTCTTTAAGTCTAAGGCTAAGTCCTAAAATGGATTTAACAACTGCCTTAAATCATGTCAATGATGTGCTTGAGGTGTTCAACAATGTAAGGACGGATGCGGAAATAGAATTTGGAAGTATTTCTGAAGACGCTGTTAAACTGGCAAAAGATATTGGAAGTGTAATAGCAGTGCCAAGAACTACTTCAACACAAACCAAATGGGACAACGTTCCTGCTTCAAACGCCGAGGAATACTTCAGGCGAACAGTCTTTTTGTGTGTTGTGGATCGTTTCATTGCCGAGCTAGAAACAAGGTTTCCCCAATATTTTTTCACCATATTACCACTTGAAGGTCTTATTCCTGCACACTGTTTAAAATACAGTGAGGATGATGTGATCGAGAAATCTCAGAAATATGAACAGTTTTTGGGAAGTTCTTCACTTTTAATGAAAGGAAAGCTAAAACTACGGAAGAAAAAGTGGGTTGATGAAATTAAAAGACCTGAAACAGTAACTGGGGCATTAAAGAACTGTGACAAGCAGTTTTTCCCAAATGTTTATGTTTTACTTCAAATATTTGGGACTATTCCTGTCACCACAAGCACTCCTGAACAAAGCTTCTCTACTTTGAGACGAATAAAGACTTATTTCCAAAACACAATGCGGTAGGTGAGACTAAATGGATTGGCTCTTACAAATATCCATAAACAAAAAGATATGGACGTTGTAAATATCATTGACATATTCAGTAAAAAGAAACAGAGTCGAACGAGCATGACAAACTGGGCAGAATACGGAAATATCCAGTGAATTTTGTTACAGATTTTTTTTTATATTCATGTCAAATTCAACTTCTGTATCCAGAAAAATGTTGTAAGTTGACCTTATTTATGATTTGTGTAATTTATAAAATCTCCCATGTGAAAATAAGTTTCCAGAATGAGATTATCACTCTGCAGCAGAGTGTCCGCTGATATGAAACTTCCTGGCAGATTAAAACTGTGTGCCGGACCGAGACTCGAACTCGGGACCTTTGCCTTTCGCGGGTACTTGCCCGCGAAAGGCAAAGGTCCCGAGTTCGAGTCTCGGTCCGGCACACAGTTTTAATCTGCCAGGAAGTTTGAAAATAAGTTTATTTTACCCTGAACTCCAAAGCAGTTACCAAAATCTACTTCAAGCAACACCAAATTTTACCAATTTGTCGCCGGAGGACACCAACTCTCCTTTCGTTAAGCGATATTCCATTCCCCCAACCTCCTCCCCCTCCCAATCTTAGACCCCCCCCCCCATTTTGACCGACTTCCTGGCCGGACCTGGGAAGATTTATTATGTGCAACTTACTTTTTGAAGTCTCTTCGTAGTGTAGTTGTTTCTACATCTGGAACTACACTCCACAAGACATCTTAGGTTTCTGGTAGAGGGTACTTTGTCCACCACCGTCTCTTACCGCTGTTCCAGTCGCGAATGAACGATTGGTGGGACGTACGACTGTGTTAAAGCTCCGTGTGAGCTCGTATCTCTCTAACTTTGCCTTCTCGGTCTTGTCCCTGAATATACATAAGAGTGAGCAATATACTTATTGCCTCTTTAGAAACTTACGCTCGCGGAACCGTAACAGTAGACCACAGCGTCACGCAGAACACTTGTCTTGCTGCGTCTCCCACTGGATGTAACGCTTTCGTGCTTACTAAATGAATCTATGACTAAACGTGCTACCCTTCTTTGGATCATCTCCATTTCCCTACTGAATCGTGGTTTATTTTCAAAGAATATTCTTAGGAATTTATTTTATTTGCTAGCGATTCATCAGGAACATTAACACATTTAATCACACTATGTGAGCGTGGAAGTAGTTGCCAGGGAGTAACTGATGAAATCATAAGCAAATTCCCTTTTAAAAAAATGGTAATTTATTCACGTCAATGGTGCCTAAAGCATTTTTTTCTAAAAGAAACAGACTGAGTAAATTGTAACTTGATATTTAGAAGGTGCTTTCTGATTATAATTTTAAGAGGCAGAAAGAAACAAATTTTTGACTGTATGAGCTTTCGGGCTGAGAACCTTGCCGCTCCATTTTGACGCGGTCGTAGTTACGACCGCTCACAACAACCTCCGAAAGACTACACTGGTGAAAATCTGCAACACACCAGATTACTTTCAACTAAAAGTTTTAACAATTCACACAAGCACACAAACTATGCACTCCGTAGGAGGGATGGAATTGGTACAAAACACTAAAATTAAAATACTGACTTTGCCATTGGAGGTGCAACTTGATTTTAATTCTAAGAAAAGTCTTACGGTAAAAGGGTGGCAACTTTGTATACTAAAATGACCATTTAAATAAAAGCCTATGAAATGCAATCTTATATCAAATTATACAAGGTTGGCCAAACAAGTTAACATGCTCTACAGTACACAGATACCGCCTCTCCAAGTTTGTTAACACACCAAATCCGGCAAACATGACAGAGGCAACTCCGAAACGACAGACAGACACTAACTGCCTCACAAATGCGAACGAGAGACAGACTAGCGAGCTGGGGACGAGAGACTTACCCAGACTGCCCGACCGACTCAGTCCGACTGACTGACTGACCCAGACTCACCCACCGACGAGCTCATAGCGCCCCTTAAATGCACGTGAACAGGCAACCTTTCCCTTTTCCACCAGAGGGAGACACCAAAGCTGCGATTTCCACAGCGGCGCCACCGCCAGAAACGGAGGGCTACTGCTTCACACTACGCGCTGCGGCGTGCTCTTCAAAACAGCAATTTTTACCACGGCTCACCTACCAATCCAATTGGGTTGCATTCCAGACTGACGAGCAATATCCGAGTATTGATCGAACGAGGGTTTTGTAACATACAACCTTTGTTGACGCACCACATTTCCTGAGGATTCTTCCAATGAATCTCAGTCTGAATCTGCCTTACCAGCGGCTAATTTTATGTTATCGTTCCACTTTTTAATCGCTCCATATGCATACCCCTAGCTATTTTATGGAAATAACTACCTCCAGTGACTGTTCTAAAATTGTGTAATCATACAGTAATGGGTCTTTCTGTCTATGTACAAGCAGTTCACGCAATACGTTCCATTTGTTTATGCTGAGTATCAGTGTGACTCCGAGCATCGAGCGCCGATTCACTGAACGTCTTCCTATATTTCAGTACAATTTTCTAGTCAGCGTCATTCGCAAAGAGCCTCGTGATACGGCCGACGTTATCTACTATGATAATTTGTACATATTGTGAAAAGTTCTAGTACTATAATACTCCAATGTGGCTCGCTCAAAGTTGCTTTCATGTCTCAAATCTTCTCTCCGTTGGGAACAACATGCCGTGTTCTGTACACTAGAAACTCCTCTATCCAGTGAGACAGCTTGTCTGATATTCCGTACGCTCATACTTTGTTCAGCAGGCGGCTGCTTGGATCTATATCGAACGCCTTCTAGAAGTCAGGTGGTGGTGGTGGTGGTGGTGGTGGTGGTGGTGGTTAGTGTTTAACGTCCCGTCGACAACGAGGTCATTAGAGACGGAGCACATGCTCGGGTTAGGGAAGGATTGGGAAGGAAATCGGCCGTGCCCTTTCAAAGGAACCATCCCGGCATTTGCCTGAAGCGATTTAGGGAAATCACGGAAAACCTAAATCAGGATGGCTGGAGACGGGATTGAACCGTCGTCCTCCCGAATGCGAGTCCAGTGTGCGAACCACTGCGCCACCTCGCTCGGTCTAGAAGTCAGGGAACACAGCATTTACGTGATCGCCTTTATCTGATGCTTTCTGGATCTCGTGGACGAACTGAGCAGCTGGGTTCCACACGATCGTTGATTCGTACAGAGCAAATTTTCGGTCTCTAGGAAGGTCATAACACTTGAGGATAATACACGTTCCAAAATTCTACGACAGACTGACGTCAAAGATACATCCATATAGTTTTCTGCGTCTGTTCGACGACCGTCCTTGAAAACTAGATTTGTTGTTGACAGCAATTACGGGCACTATGTATTCGTGCGCCGTTCCCGGGCTGGTATGTTCTCTATATTCCAATCGAAGTGGAACAGATGCAGCGAAGTATCCTGTATTTTACAAATTTCTAGGCTTACTTGCAATTATCGAGACATTTTGTTTTAATTGTACTTTATTCTCCGAGAGAAAAGAAATTTGGAAAACCATATGTAAAAGTTACAAACGCTCTTACTCACTTCTCTCTTCGACGTAGAAACGGTTTCCTGACGCCACGGTATTGCAAGAGAGCACATTCATCGCAGGAGGAGACGCCGTACTTTGGATTCAGCAGGCGGAACAATAAGCCGTAAAAGTGGAAATGCCGAGAGTATTTCGAAGCAGGAGAAGCGACCAGGGAATGACAGACGAGTGAAATGGCTCTCTTTTGTCGCCCTGCCAACGAATGAGATAAAATGAAACTCGCTGTCGTAAAAAGGGGGCGACGGGGATTGTGGGACTTAGAGAGGTAGCGACTAATGGTTCTCCGAGCGGAGCACTCCGACCCCTGTGCGGTCCCTATTGCGCTGCCTGCCTTCGTGGTGCGTCCCTATCAGTAGACGTAACGAGCCCTTGTGCTACACCATGTAGTCTACCAAGAAGACACACGCTCTGCGACGCCCTCTTGCGCTGTCGTTATCGCAGTTCGTAATTCGTAGAAAGAAACTGATGAAAGCCATACAGCACGTGAAGCAGGCTGTTTGAAGAGCGACGCACTGGGCCAGTGCGATGTGCGCAACCGACTACGTATCCGCTGGCCTCAGTTGACTAAAACGACAAAATTTTCGATTTTATCATTCTATTCTCACACTGAAAACAATAAAAAATACAGTCCAGTAACATTAATGTGACCACACCCTACGTTCGACGTCAACCTGCAATAACCACTCTCAGACGGCAGCTGACAGCACTAGCAGTGGTGCGTAATGCGAGTTGGGAGGACGCGGGAAACAGTGCAGTCGTTATCGTAATTCGGAAACAAAGAGATTTATCTGACGTTCAAACGGGCATGATAATTGGCTGTAGGTCCAGGGTGAAAGATTTCCGAAATGGCAAAGATTGTAAATTGTTCGAGTGCCGTCGTGGTTGAAGTATACAGAGCATGTCAAAAATGCGCTATCCAAAACCGGCACCAAGGCAGCTATGGTGCAATGTGGGCCATAAATTACAGGAATAAAAAACGGCTTCAGAGATGTGCACGGGCGAACAGAAGTGCAAAGGTTGACCAACTGACCTCTCAGGTGAACCAAAGGGCTACCAAGAGTGTATCCACAACGATCATTTAGCGAACGATGCAGCTTATGGGTTTCCTTGTTCATGCATCATGCTGGCTGCCGTTCATCGGCTACGAAGGCTGGAATTTGCAAGCCGCTACTGCAACTGTATGTCCACTGATTGCCTACAGGCGGCTTCTTCACATGAATCAGACATCGGACAGATGGCTGTTGGCGTGTATGGCGTGAAATGCCTGAAAGAAAGCACCCTGCAACTTTTGTCAAAAGGGACGAGGCTGGAGGAAGGAGCATTGTGATCTGGGGAACTTATTCGTGACATTCCCTGAATGATCTCATCATTCTGAAGGACTAATGGTTCAACAAAAGTATTCTTCTGTCCTTGGGGACCACGTGCACCACCACATGGTTTTTTTTTCCTTGCATGATGGCATCTACCAGCAGGACAACTCGCAGTGTATGTGTGTGGTCTGAAGAGTACCAGGGTGAGTTTACCATACTCCCCTGGCTACCAAACTACTCGGATTAAAACGCAGTCGAGAATCTGAGACCACCTCGATTCGGCTGTACGCGACATGGATCCTCAA
This sequence comes from Schistocerca americana, assembly GCF_021461395.2. Taxonomy (NCBI): domain Eukaryota; kingdom Metazoa; phylum Arthropoda; class Insecta; order Orthoptera; family Acrididae; genus Schistocerca; species Schistocerca americana. The sequence continues at coordinate 293,411,073 of NC_060124.1, forward strand.
CTGTGAAACCTAGCGTAGCTGACGTTGGCACAGGAATCAGCGTGGCTCCTTTCCTTGTTCGTAACTTACGGAACCTCACTGACTCCGTTCTTGCACGTCTCGCACCGGCTTGCGTTTCAGTAGGTGGTTGTCAGGTTATCGACGAGTGGTCAGGAGAGCTCACTGACTTCGTATGTTACCTAGACATTGGGCGCCATGAATAAAAAAATTATCACGTACATTTCAATTTTTCTAAAGTTTCTCAAGTGGACTGATGTGCTGGGGTTGTGTAGCGGAAACGTGAAGAATACCGCTGCTAAACCGAGACCAGATCTCACGTACTGTTGGACAGAAACCGTCGAGCATTGTGGAGGGTGGTTGGAAAAACGAAATAGTCGAATACTGAAGGGATCACTTGTGAATTCCAAAGTGCTACCAGCAGTCCAGCTAGCACAATAACTCTACCTAGGTGGATAAAAATAATAGGCTGCAGTGGTCGAACAGCTCATCACAGCTCACGCATTTCTATAGTCAAAGAAGCTAAGCGAAGCGTGAGGTGATGTAAAGCACGACGTCGCTGGACAGCCTTGGAGTGGCGAATCAGATTACTCTCTTTGGCAATCCGTTGGAAGGGTTTGGGTTTGGCGAATGGCCGGAGAACGCTACCTGCCATTATGTTTAGTGCCAACAATGAAATACAGAGGAGGTAGTGTTATGTTCTTCGCGGTTAGGACGTGGACTCCTTACTGCGCTTAAGAAAACGCTAAACGTGAAATAATATGGACTCATTTTACAACAGTGTGTACTGCGTAGCTTATAGGATCGAGACGCAGACGAAAATTTACTATTCATTGTCCACTAACATAAATGTGACAACCTGTAAAAAGCCTGTATAACCACCTTCTGCAGCGCAGACCGCTCCAATACGTACTTGAAGAGAATCAAAGAGGTTCTCTAACGTACCGATAAGGATGTGGAGCCTTGCTGGCTCCAGTGCCGTGGCCAGATGCGCTAGGTTTTTCGGTTTAGGATCCAAAGCGCAAACAGCCCAATATAGGTGGTCCCACAAATTCGGTTTAAATTCTGTAAGTTTGGTGGACAGTGGAGTATGGTAAACTCACCCTCGTACTGTTAGCACCACGCATGTGCACAGCGAGCTATGCAACTCGTTTTGTTGTCCTGCTGACACATGGCATCTACCACCAGGAAATACAAACTGCATGTAGGTGTGGACCGGATCCTTAAGAATAGGTGCATACCTGCGTTGTTCCGCTATGTTTCCAGAACGATAGTATCACCCAGTGAATGACACCAAAACATTCCCCAAACCATAACGCTCCCTCCTCCGGCCTCGACTTTCCGACAATTCTGGCAGAGGGTTTGCTTTCACTCCGGTGGAGTGTAAAATGTGATCCGCCTGAAAAGACCACCAGTCGCCACTGAGTGGACGTCCTGTTGCGGCACTGGCGTGCAAATTCGAGTTTTCGTCGCCCAGGAACGGCAGTCAACGAGGATGCGCGAACCAGCCGGCTGCTGCAAGGACTCATTCGCAGCAACGTTCGCTGAACAGTCCTTGATTCATCCAGGGTGGTCAGTTGCTAAACAGTTAAACATCTGTCGGCCCTACACATCTATGCAGTCGTCGTTGGCCTCTGTCATCTGTAGTCCATGCTGTATTACAGTTGCCTCTGCGATAGTTTAGGATGGCACCATTTGGCTATTCGCGGTGTACTTTAACAACGGCTGCTCGCGAACTACACACATCAAAAAAGTTTTGCATCTTCCAGGTTCCCAGAACTCCTGGAGATAGACGTTGAGTGTGGATATTGTATCACAGACACAGTCCCTTTCACTGTTGAGAGGTGTCACTAAACGCGCCCAAAGATGCCTGGGCAACCGTGCATGAGCAGCGCCTATTAGATGGAGGGGGTTCGACAGCCGATCAGTTCGTCATTCGACCAAGAAGGAGGTACACGGCTCGTTTTGCCTGTAGGTAAAACATGCCTAGACGGCCAGTACCACGGTTTGATCATGTCCGCATTGTTACTGTGTGCCAGGAAAGGCTCTCAACAACGGAAGTATCCAGGCGTCTCGGAGTGAAGCAAAGCGATGTTGTTCGGACATGGAGGAGATACAGAGAGACAGGAACTGTCGATGACACGCCTCGCTCAAGCCGCCCAAGGGTTACTACTGCAGTGGGTGACCGCTATCTACGGCGAAATTCTGACAGCAACGTCACCATATTGAATAATGCTTATCGTGCAGCCACGGGACGTCGTGTTACGACTCAAACTGTGCGCAGTAGGCTGCATGATGCGCAACGCCACTCCCGACGTCCGTGGCGAGCTTCATCTTTGCAACCACGACACTATGCAACGCGGTACGGATGGGCCCAACAACAAGTCGAATGGACCGCTCAGGTTTCGCATCACGTTTCTTTAGCTATGAGTATCGCATATGCCTTCAACCAGACAATCGTCGGAGACGTGTTTGGAGGCAACATGGTCAGACTGAACGCCTTAGACACACTGTCCAGCGAGTGCAGCAAGGTGGAGGTTCTCTGTTGTTTTCGGGTGGTACTGTGTGGGGCCGACGTACGCTGCTGGTTGTCATGGAAGGCGCCGTAACGGCTGTACGATAGGTGAATGCCATCCTCCGACCGACAGTGCAGCCATATCGGTAGCATATTGGCGAGGCGTTCGTCTTCATGGACGACAATTCGCGGCCCCATCGTGCACATCTTGTGAATGACTTCCTTCGGGATAACAACATCGCTCAACTGTAGTGGCCAGCAGGTTCTCCAGACATGAATCCTATCGAACATGCCTGGGATAGACTGAAGAAGGCTGTTTACTTTTTTTTTGTTTTTTTTTTGTGGTTTTAGGGCGCACAACTTCAATGGTCATTAGCGCCCTGACTACTCTAAGAATGCACCGCGAGGCACAAGTTGACCACAACAACTAAAAGGGAAAACACGATAAAAGACAGACTGACAGGTATAGGATTAAAAAACAGCATCATCAAATGTCCTTAGCGAGGTTTGTCAAATTGATAAAACGAAGAACACGAGCAGCTGCTCGTGGGTCATCCGCTAAAATGGCATCGAAAGTATTTGGCAGGTTAAGATCGAGGCGCAGTGTGTTAAGATCTGGACAGGACATTAAAATGTGTCTAACCGTCAGCAAGTGCCCACATGGGCAGAACGGCGCCGGCGCAGCCGTCAGCAGATGGCGATGGCTGAACCGGCAGTGTCCAATTCTTAACCGGGCTAAAACGACCTCCTCCCGCCGAGAAGGGCGTGAGGAGGACGTCCAAGCCACGGGAAGAGGTTTTAAGGCCCGAAGCTTGTTGTCGGTAAGTGCAGCCCAATCGGCATGCCACAGAGATAAGATGCGGCGACAAATCACCCTGCTAAAATCGGACGAAGGGACGCAACAAGAAGCTGTCCGAGGCTGGAGGACCGCAGCTTTGGCCGCGGCATCTGCAGCTTCGTTCCCAGGGATACCGACATGGCCAGGAACCCACATAAAGCTAACTGGAGAACCGACGTCCACCAGCTGCTGAAGAGAGCGTTGGATCCGGTGTACGAAAGGGTGAACCGGGTACGGATCACTGAGGCTCTGGATGGCGCTCAGGGAATCTGAGCAGATGACATAAGCAGAATGTCGGTGGCGGCAGATGTAAAGAACAGCCTGGTAGAGGGCAAAGAGCTCAGCTGTGAAGACCGAACAATGGCCATGGAGCCGGTATTTGAAACTTTGTGCCTCGACAATAAAGGAACACCCGACCCCGTCATTGGTCTTAGAGCCATCTGTATAAATGAAAGTCATGTCGATGAACTTCGAACGAAGTTCCAAAAAACGGGAGTGGTAGACCGAACCGGGGGTGACCTCTTTTGGGAGCGAGCTGAGGTCAAGGTGAACGCGGACCTGAGCCTGGAGCCAAGGTGGCGTGCGGCTCTCGCCCACTCGAAAGGTTGCAGGGAGTGAAAAATTAAGGTGTTGAAGGAGGCGACGAAAGCGAACTCCAGGGGCTAGCAGGGCAGAGACATACAACCCGTATTGACGGTCAAGAGAGTCGTCAAAAAAGGAACGATAAGACGGATGGTCGGGCATTGACAGTAGCCGACAGGCATACCGACAAAGCAGTATATCGCGCCGGTAGGTGAGTGGCAATTCGCCAGCGTCAGCATGAAGACTCTCTACGGGACTGGTATAAAATGCTCCGATCGCAAGTCGTAAACCCCGATGTTGTATGGAGTTGAGGCGGCGTAAGATGGATGGCCGTGCAGAGGAGTATACGAAGCTCCCATAATCCAGCTTGGAGCGGACGATCGACCGATATAGACGAAGTAGTACGGTTCGATCCGCTCCCCACGACAGACCACTGAGAACACGGAGGACATTTAAAGAACGGGTACAACGGGCGTCCAAATATGACACATGTGGAGACCAGCTAAGTTTCCTGTCAAATGTAGGGCCTAAAAATTTGGTTGTCTCCACGATTGGGAGAGCAACGGGACCGAGTCGTAAGGACGGTGGGAGAAACTCTTTGTAGCGCCAGAAGTTAATACAGACCGTCTTCTCGGCTGAAAAACGGAAGCCATTGGCGACACTCCAGGAGTAAAGACGGTCAAGAGAACGCTGAAGACAGCGCTCCAGGACACCTGTACACTGCGCGCTGCAATAGATGGTAAAATCGTCCACGAAAAGGGAGCCTGATACAACAGCTGGGAGGCAATCCATTATTGGATTGATCGCGATGGCGAAGAGAGCGACGCTCAAAACTGAGCCCTGTGGCACCCCATTCTCCTGGCGAAAGGTGTCGGACAGGACAGAACCCACACGTACCCTGAACTGTCGATCCATTAAAAAGGAACGAATAAAAAGAGGGAGGCGACCGCGAAGGCCCCATGTATGCATGGTGCGGAGAATGCCCGCCTTCCAACAGGTGTCGTAAGCCTTCTCCAAATCAAAGAACACAGCCGCGGTCGGGCGCTTCCGCAAGAAGTTATTCATAATGAAGGTCGACAAGGTAACCAGATGGTCAACAGCAGAGCGGTGCCTACGAAATCCACATTGTACATTGGTAAGTAGGCGTCGAGACTCGAGCAGCCAAACCAATCGAGAGTTAACCATTCGCTCCATCACTTTACAGACACAGCTGGTAAGCGAGATAGGTCGATAACTGGAAGGCAAGTGCTTGTCCTTCCCCGGCTTAGGAATCGGGACAACAATAGACTCGCGCCAGCATGCGGGAACATGTCCCTCAATCCAGATGCGATTGTATGTACGAAGAAGAAAACCTTTACCCGCAGGAGAAAGGTTCTTCAGCATCTGAATATGAATAGAATCTGGCCCCGGAGCAGAGGACCGTGATCGGCCAAGTGCGTTTTCGAGTTCCCGCATGGTGAATGGGGCATTATAACTTTCACAATTCGAGGAGCGGAAGTTAGGTGGCCTAGCCTCCTCTGCCTGTTTGCGGGGGAGGAAGGCAGGGTGGTAATGAGCGGAGCTCGAAACCTCTGCGAAAAAGCGGCCGAAGGCATTGGAGACAGCCTCAGGGGCCACAAGGACGTCATTCGCGACCTTCAAGCCAGAAACTGGTGAGTGGACCTTAGTGCCAGATAGCCGGCGCAGGCTACCCCAGACAACAGAAGAAGGAGTAAAACTGTTGAAGGTGCTTGTGAAAGCAGCCCAGCTGGCTTTCTTGCTTTCTTTGATAATACGACGACACTGAGCACGTAATCGTTTATAATTGATACAATTCGCCACTGTAGGGTGGCGTTTAAATGCGCGTAAAGCACGTCGACGAGCACGTAAAGCGTCTCTACATGCTGCGGTCCACCAGGGGACCGGTGCGCGACGTGGGGGAGAAGGAGGGTGAGGGATGGAATATTCAGCAGCAGCGAGAATGACTTCCGTGAGGTGTGCGACCTGACGATCGCAGCTTGTAAAGGTTTGATCCTGAAAGGTCGCCCTGGAAGAGAAGAGCCCCCAGTCTGCCTTGGAGATGGTCCAATTAGAGAAGCACGGAGAGGGGGTATGCTGCAGGAGATGGATAACACACGGGAAGTGGTCGCTCGAATATGTATCAGAAAGTGCATACCACTCAAACCGGCGTGCAAGTTGGGGAGTACATATAGAGAGGTCTAAATGGGAATAGGTGTGAGATGTGTCCGAAAGAAAAGTAGGGGCGCCAGTATTGAGGCAGACAAGATCGAGCTGGTTGAAAAGGTCTGCTAACAAGGAGCCCCTCGGGCAGGATGCTGGAGAGCCCCAAAGGGGATGGTGGGCATTGAAGTCTCCAGTTAACAAAAATGGTGCAGGTAGCTGAGCAATAAGTTGCATCACGTCTGCCCTGGTAACGGCAGATGACGATGGAGTGTAAACGGTACAAAAGGAAAACGTAAAAGTGGGGAGAGTAATGCGGATGGCAACTGCCTGCAGGCCGGTGTGCAACGTGATGGGATCGTAGTAAATATCATCCCGGACCAGCAACATAACCCCTCCATGAGCTGGGATACCTACCACAGGGGGTAGGTCAAAACGCACAGAGGTGTAGTGTGCCAAGGCAATTTGATCGCATGGGCGTAGCTTCGTTTCCTGGAGGGCTACGACGAGCGGACGGTGCAAGCGGAGCAGCAACTTCAAGTCCTCTCGGTTGGAGCGAATGCTGCGAATATTCCAGTGAATAAGTGCCATCGTAAGAAAAGGAAGATGAGAGAAGTGGTCACCTCGAAGGCCGCTTAGGGCCTGGCTTCGAGCGAGCACTGCCGCCGCTATCAGTAGGCGGACAGTCATCGTCCATTGGGTCTATAGGGTCATCGGCCATCTCGGGAGGATGGCCGGGAGGGGGAGCTTCCTCCGCCAGTGAACGGCCAGATGTACGGCTACCAGCGGTGCGGCCAGGCGAAACGGATGACGGCCTGGGGCGGCAACCGCTGGGTGGCGCAGGAGAAGAAATGCGCCGTGGCGGAGAAGGAGAACTGTGCTTCCTATACGCCTTTTTGGAAGGACGTGTAGTGGAAGTACCGGTCGAAGGCTGGGAGGTCGAGGTACATAGGAAGTCTGCACGGGATGGTTCCTTCTTGAAGGCCCGTGCATCCGACTTCGATGTCTTCGTCTTAGCAGAAGCTGACGAAGGTGCTCGTGTCTGTGGGGTGATGGGAGGAAGAGGAGACGTCGACCGCGCGATCTTAGCACTGGCCGAACGGACGACCGTGGTGCTGAAGGTCAGATCGCATGTCTGGGTTGCTACCTCCCGGGTAGTCCGAGGAGAGGCGAGGACAGTACTGTATTTCCCCGCTGGGAGCAGCGTGGGCTTCCTACTAGCCAATAGCTTGCGAGCAGCCGAGGTGGACACTTTCTCTTTGACCCGAATTTCTTGGATACAGCGTTCTTCCTTATAGACAGGACAGTCGCGGGAGGATGCGGCATGGTCACCCTGACAGTTCACACAACGAGGAGACGGAGGTGGACAGTCACCCTCATTGGCATCCCTGCCACAAGTGACACATTTAGCCGCATTGGAACAAGACTGTCGAGTGTGATTGAAACGCTGACACTGGTAGCAGCGCGTAGGTGTCGGGACATAGGGGCGAACAGAAATAACCTCGTAGCCCGCCTTGATGCGCGATGGCAGCTTAACACTAGCGAAGGTCAAGAAAATTGTCCGGGTCGGTACAAGGTCATTGTTGACCTTTTTCATGAAACTATGGACAGCCGTCACGCCCTGCTCAGCGAGGAATGATTGAAGCTCCTCGTCAGTCAATCCGTCGAGGGAGCTAGTATAGACTACACCACGAGACGAATTCAAAGTTCGGTGGGCCTCTACCCGGACAGGGAAAGTGTACAGGAGGGTGGCCCAAAGCAGTTTTTGTGCCTGAAAGGCACTCTCAGTTTCTAGTAATAAGGTGCCGTTACGCAACCTGGTACAAGATTTGACAGATCCGGCTATGGCATCTACGCCCTTCTGAATAACGAAAGGGTTGACAGAGGAAAAATCCTTTCCATCCTCAGATCGAGAAACTACGAGGAACTGTGGGGCAGGCGGTAGTACTTTTGTCACTGTTGGCTGGTCACGTTTCCGTTTTTGGGTCGAAGTCGAAAGAGATGGAGTAGAATCCATTGCGGAGGAATCCCCCATGATTGCCAGCGTCTCCGATGGCGCGCTCCTTCCTTGTGGGGACCCTCTCAGAGGGCACTCCCGCCTTAGGTGAATGTTTACACCTCAGGTCACACCTCCCGAGAAACAGACGGAGGGACCAATCGGCATGGTCAGAAGGTATCAGCTCAGGCAATCACCCCTCCCCGGGCCTGGCCTTTACCAGGGGGTACGCGCGTGCCTTACATGTCTACCCAGGGCGGGGACTTACGCGTTACCCCGTCACCGGCTACGCGTGCGAACGCGTGGGTCGGCCTTCAGGCACGCACAGGGAGGAAGGAAGAAGAGGAAAAAGAAGAGAGAGAGAGGGAGAAAGAGGACAGACTGTCTCAAACGCCGAGGCGGAGACCAGAGAAGGCAAGGAGAAGAAGGCAATGAGAAAGCAAGGAGAAGAAGGCAATGAGAAAAAGGCAAAGAGAAGGCAAGGAGAAAAAGGCAATGAGAAGGCAAGGAGAAAAGGCAATGAGAAGGCAAGGAGAAGTCAAGGGAAAGAGTAAGGAAGACAGTGAGGTGGAGAAGAGCAAAGAAAGGAACCAACAAAAGGAAGGAAGAAACGAGAAGTGAAAAACCAAAAAGACCACGATGATAGATCGTGGAACCGTCCGTCTCCGGACGCAGGCGCTAACTACCCCCGTGAGGGGGATGGACTCCTTTTAGTCGCCTCTTACGACAGGCAGGAATACCGCGGGCCTATTCTAATCCCCGGACCCGCAGGGGGGAAGGCTGTTTACGGACGACGTGACCTACTAGCCGCTCTAAGGGATCTACTCCGAATCGCCGTTGAGGAGTGGGACGATCTCGACCAATAGTGCCTTGCTGAACTTGTGCATAGTATGCAACGACGAATACAGACATGCATCAATGCAAGAAACACTGCTGCTGAGTATTAGAGGTACCGTTGTGTACAGGAATCTCGACCACCTCCTCTGAAGGTCTCGCTGTATCGTATTACAACATGCGACGTGTGGCTTTCATGAGCAATAAAAAGGGCGGAAATGATGTTTATGTTGAGCTCTATTAAAGTTTCTGTACGGACTCCGGAATTCTCGGAACGCAGGTGATGCAAAACATTTTTTTATATTTGTATCTACAGAATTAACTGCTTCTACACTTCCCCCAAAACTTAATGATCATGCGCTTTTGGAGGTCAGATAAATCACTCCGTTTCAGCGGTACATTACAGCAACGACTAGTTGTCTGTGTCCTCCGGACACGCCGTATATACTTTCAAATTGCTTCTACAGCCACTTGCAGTATGTGAATTTTTATAGCACGCTGACGTCGAGCATAGGCGGTGCTCGCGTTACTGTGAGAGGACCGTGTATGAGGATGACAGTGCACCCTGTTACAAAGCAACATTAGTCAGGCAATGGTGTGTGCCTGAAGTTAACTGGCCTCACCAGAAACCCGACCTCATACCTATGGAGCACCTTTGGTGTGAGTTAGAATGTAGACCTCGCGCCAGACGCCTCCGCCCACCAGCACTACCTTCTCTGGTTCCAACTCTTGAAAAATAATGGGCTGCTATTCTTCCACAGGCAAACAGAAACCTCAGTTACAGTGATCTCAGCATTCAAGTCATCTTAAACGCTTAACGTGGACAACTCGGTATTGATGTGCACTACAAGGCAATGAGAAGGAACGATGGAAGACAACGGGACGACACGGGTAAAATGGGTTAAACACTGACTTGCCAAAACGTTAAGACCACGTGCTTAATAGCGTGGGACGCAAAAGAGCAGCGATCATGCGTAGCATGGATACGATACGTCCTTGGTAGTTTTTTGGAAGTATGTACTACCCGATGGCTCCGCGCAGGAGGCGCAGTTCCCGTATTAATTATGGAGATCCGCAATAATGTTCGCAGAGTCTGCAGCTTACTACCACAGGACTCCTGGAAGCTGATGCGATTGTCCCCCATACCATAATAATGCTCCCACCGGCCTGCGTCCGCTGCGTGTAGTATGTTTCTAGGGGACGTCCGCTAGACAACAGCGTATTCACACACAACCACCGACCACCACGATCCACTATCGATGATTCAGTGACGACTGCAATCGTAATTTACACATTGTCTGGTGAAAATACAAACAGGTTTGGCTGCTTAGCTCCACGTTCAACAATTTGCCCTGAACGTGTGTTCAGAAACGCTCATGGCAGTACCAGGATTGCGCTCTGTTGTCAGGTCTGCCAGAGATCTGTCTATCCCGCTTTACAGAACAAGCGAGTCCCCAACCTCCACGTTCTGTGATGCGATGTGAACGTACAACCCTTTTTTTTGTTTGTTTTGGTTTTAGGGCGCAAAACTGCTATGGTCATTAGCGCCCAGTCCGTGACTTAGGAAACAGTAAAAAACCGAAAAGGAAAACCAGCAGCAATGGGAACAAAGTCATAAAATTGGACAAACTAAAAGCAGAAGGAAAGCTTAAAAATCCACTACAGAAAGGGGTTGGTTGTCCCCCAAAAAAGCTTCAAATGACTGACGTCATTTCACTGGCACTAATAAACTGGAGAACGCGGTCGGATGAGCGCGTGTCATCTGCTAAAATCGACGATAGATCAGGCGATAGCTGTAGACGGGAGTGTAACGGATTAAAATAGGGGCACTCAATTAAAAGGTGTCTTATCGTCCACAGCTGAGAGCAGTGGGGACAGAGTGGGGGAGGATCGCCGCTTTAAAGATGTCGATGGCTAAAAAGACAGTGCCCTATCCGGAGTCTAGTTAAAATTACCTCCTCCCGACGACGCGTTCGGGAGGAAGAGGTCCAAGCACAAGGAAGAGCTTTCACGTCCCGCAATTTATTATGGGGAAGTGTTGACCAATGCGCGTGCCATAAATGAACAACACGACGACATAAAACGCTCCGTAGATCGGCGAAGGGAATCGATTGAATAGCTGGCCGAAGAAGAGAGACTGCAGCCTTGGCTGCAATATCGGCCGCCTCATTTCCACAGATACCAACGTGTCCCGGGAGCCAGAGGAACGCCACCGAGACGCCCCCCAGGTGGAGCAAGCGCAGACAGTCCTGAATCCGGTGGACCAGAGGGTGCACAGGATAAAGAGCTTGGAGACTGAGGAGAGAGCTGAGAGAATCTGAGCAGATAACGTACTGTATCCGCTGATGGCGGCGGATGTAGTGGACAGCCTGGAGAACAGCGTAAAGCTCCGCAGTATAAACCGAACACTGGTCGGGAAGCCGAAAGTGATTTGGGGTGTCGCCAACAACATAGGCACTCCCTACACCTAACGATGTTTTCGAGCCGTTGGTGTAAATAAATGTGGCATCCGTCTTTTGTGCACATAGAGCAGCAAATGCCCGACGATAAACAAGTGTAGGGGTACCATCCTTGGCAAATCGACAAAGGTCACGGAGCAGGCAGATCCGGGGACGGAGCCAAGGCGGTGCTGTACCACAAGTTGTCAAGAAGGTTTTAGGAAAGCGGAAGGAAAGAGAATGGAGCAGTTGACGGAAGCGGACTCCCGGGGGTAGTAGGGAGGAGGAGCGGCCTGCATACCCTACATCAAATGAGGTGTCGAAAAAAAGGTCATGGGCTGGATTAGCAGGCATGGAAGACAGATGGCTAGCATAACGACTCAGAAGGACTGCTCGCCGATTGGACAGCGGAGGTTCAGCAGTCTCAGCATAAAGGCTTTCCACAGGGCTGGTGTAAAAAGCTCCAGACACTAAACGTAATCCACGGTGATGGATAGAGTCGAGACGCCGAAGAATAGACGGCCGAGCAGAGGAGTAGACTATGCTTCCATAGTCCAATTTCGAGCGCACTAAGGCGCGATAGAGGCGGAGAAGGACCACTCGGTCCGGTCCCCAGGAGGTACCATTCAGGACACGGAGGGTGTTAAGGGATCGCAGACAGCGTGCCGAAAGATAGGAAACGTGGGAGGACCAGCATAGTTTTCTGTCAAACATAAGACCCAAGAATTTAGCGACGTCCGAAAACGGAAGGTTGACAGGACCTATATGTAAGGAGGGCGGAAGAAACTCCTTACGTCGCCAAAAATTAACACAAACGGTCTTACTGGGAGAAAAACGGAAGCCGGTTTCGATGCTCCAAGAGTGGAGGCGATCGAGACATCCTTGAAGACGTCGTTCAAGAAGGCTGGTCCGTTGAGAGCTGTAGTAGATCGCAAAATCGTCCAAAAAGAGGGAGCCCGAGAAATCAGGTAGGAGACAATCCATAATTGGATTGATGGCAATGGCAAACAGTACAACACTCAGCACGGAACCCTGGGGTACCCCGTTTTCTTGGGAGAAAGTACGGGAGAGAGTAGTATGCACCCGCACCCTAAATGTGCGCTCTGCCATAAACTCGCGAAGAAAAAGGGGCAGCCGACCTCGAAAGCCCCAAGAGAACAGTGTGCGGAGGATGCCTGTCCTCCAACAGGTATCGTATGCTCTCTCTAGATCAAAATATATTGCTACTGTTTGGCGTTTCCGGAGAAAATTGTTCATGATATAAGTGGAGAGAGCAACAAGATGGTCAACTGCAGAATGATGCTTTCGGAATCCGCATTGGGCAGGTGTTAAAAGACTGCGGGATTCCAGCCACCAAGCTAAACGGTAATTCACCATACGCTCAAAAACCTTACAGACACTACTCGTGAGAGAAATGGGGCGGTAGCTAGAGGGGAGATGTTTGTCCTTTCCAGGTTTCGGAACAGGAACGACGATAGCTTCCCGTCATCGTCTGGGAAAAGTACTGTCGGTCCAAATTCGATTATAAAGGCGAAGGAGGTAACGCAGACTATGGGTTGATAAAAGCAGCAACATTTGGACGTGGATACCATCCGGTCCTGGGGCGGAGGAGCGAGAAGAAGAGAGTGCATGTTGGAGTTCCCGCATGGAGAAAACAGTATTGTAGCTTTCGCGATTTTGAGAGGAGAAAGCAAGATGTCGCACTTCCGCTGCACATTTCTTCGGGAGAAACGCTGGCGGGTAATTTGAAGAGCTCGAAATCTCAGCAAAGTGCTGACCCAACGAGTTAGAAATTGCGACGGGGTCCACGAATGTATCATGCGCGACAGTGAGCCCAGAGACCGGGGAGAAACTAGGCGCGCCTGAGAACCGTCGAAGCCGACTCCAAACTTCCGAAGAGGGAGTGAAGGTGTTAAATGAGCTAATAAAGAATTTCCAGCTTGCCTTCTTGCTATCGCGGATGACACGACGGCATCGCGCACGGAACTGCTTATAGCGGATACAGTTGGCCAAAGTAGGATGGTGGCGGAAAACGCGGAGAGCACGTCGCCGCTCACGTATTGCATCACGGCATGCCTCGTTCCACCAAGGAACTGGGGGGCGCCGGGGCAATTCGGAGGTGCGTGGTATTGAATGTTCCGCAGCTGTAAGAATAACGTCGGTAATATGGGTGACCTCATCGTCGACGCTGGGAAAGTGACGGTCATCGAATGTCGCTAGAGACGAAAAATGTGTCCAATCAGCTTGGGCAAACTTCCAGAGTCGCGGGCGCATGTATGGCAGTTGAGGCTGCAGTCTAAGGACACATGGAAAGTGGTCACTCGAGTGTGTATCATCAAGGGCGAACCATTCGAAGCGCCGAGCTAGCGGAACAGTTCCGACCGCAAGGTCCAAATGAGATAAATTTGTCGTGGTGGCAGATAAAAATGTGGGGACCCCGGTATTGAGGCAAACTAGATCCGCTTGGTGGAAGACGTCTAGCAATAGTGAGCCACGTGGACAAGGATGTGGAGATCCCCAAAGCGGGTGGTGGGCATTGAAGTCCCCAACCAGCAAATAGGGGGGTGGAAGCTGACCAAGAAGATTAAGGAGATCAACTCGTGCCATTGGTGTGGACGATGGAATGTGTACAGTACAAAGAGAGAACGTGTATGCGGAAAGGGAAAGACGGATGGCGACAGCTTGGAAGGAAGTGTTTAAATGGATTGGGTAATAATGGAGAGTTTCATGGAGAAGAATCATGAGTCCTCCATGTGCTGCAGTGCCTTCAACAGAGGGGAGATCATATCGGATGGACTGAAAATGAGGGAGAACAAAGTGGTCATGGGGACGCAGCTTTGTTGCCTGAAGACAGAAGATGACCGGCGAGTAGGATTCTAAGAGGATCGACAATTCATTCCGATTGGCTCTAATACCGCGGATATTCCAGTGGATAATGGACATAGGGTGAACAGAAAATGGAGGAATGTGACCAAGGGTGCTGTCAACTCAACAACTGCTCAGAGCTTGCGACCGACAGCATGGAATGGCATTCAGCCGAAGGCAAAAGATCCTGATCCATAGGTTGGTCAGGAGCAGCTCCTGCCACCAGCGATCGGCCGGTTGACCGGCCACCAGCAGTGCGCCTCGGCGACACGGAAGACGGCCGAGGGCGATTTCCGCCATGTGGTGCTGTAGATGGGACATGCCTTGGCGGAGAAGGAGAGGAACTGGGTTTCTTTGTAGCCTTCTAGGAAGTATGATGTTTAGATGAAGGAGGAACTGATGGTTGTGAAGTTGCGGTACGTAAAAACTCTTCACGAGAATGCTCTTTTTTCGAAGTCTTGGTGTCTGACTTTTGGGCTCGAGATTTAGCAGAACCCGACGAATGGCGAGCCATAGAGTGGGCAGGCGAAAGTGGTGAGGTTGAACGGGCGATCTTTGCGCTGGCCGATCTGACGACCGTGGCACTAAAGGTGAGGTCGCAAGTCTACGTGGCCGCCTCCTTTGTTGGCCGAGGAGAAGCAAGGACAGTGCTGTATTTTCCTGTCTGAGGCACGGTGGGCTGTCGACTGGAGAATAATTTTCGAGCAGCAAAGGTCGACACCTTTTCCTTCACTCTTATTTCCTGGATGAGCTTTCCGTCCTTAAAAACGGGGCAATCTCGAGAGGAAGCAGCATGGTCACCCATACAGTTGATGCAGCGAGGGGATGGAGGTGGACAAGCACCCTCATGGGCATCCTTGCCACACATAACACAGTTGGCCGGATTGGAACAGGACTGGCTGGTGTGATTGAACCGCTGACATCGATAGCAATGCGTAGGGTTTGGGACGTAAGGGCGAACGGAAATTATCTCATAGCCTGCTTTGATTTTCGATGGGAGTTGAACTTTGTCAAATGTCACGAAGACAGTGCGGGTTGGAATGATGTTCGTGTCAACCCTTTTCATAACCCTATGAACAACCGTTACGCCCTGGTCAGACAGGTAGTGCTGAATTTCTTCGTCAGACAATCCATCGAGGGAGCGTGTATAAACGACTCCACACGAGGAATTTAAGGTACTGTGCGGTTCCACCCGGACAGGGAAGGTGTGGAGCAGTGAAGTACACAGCAATTTTTGTGCCTGGAGGGCACTGACCGTTTCTAACAACAGGGTGCCATTCTGCGATCTGGAACAAGACTTTACAGGACCTGCAATTGCGTCGACACCTTTCTGAATAATGAAAGGGTTGACCGTGGAGAAGTCGTGACCTTCGTCAGACCGAGAAACAACAAGGAACTGTGGCAACGATGGAAGAACTGTCTGTGGCTGAGACTCAGTGAACTTACGTTTGTGAGCAGACATAGTGGAAGGTGAGGAAACCATTGCGGAAGAATCCCCCATGATTACCGGCGTCCTCGATGACGCGCTCCTCCCTTGTGGGGGCCCTCACTGAGGGCACTCCCGCCTTAGGTGATTGTTCACACCTCAGGTCACACCTCCCGACAAACGGACGGAGGGACCAATCGGCACTTTCGGAAGGTATCAGCTCGGGTAATCACCCCTCCCTGGGCCTGGCCGTTACCAGGGGGTACGTAGGTGACCTACCTGTCTACCCGGGGCGGGGAATTACGCGTTAACGCGTCACCGCCTACGCATGGAAGTGCGTGGGTCGGCCTTCAGACACACACAGGGAGGAAAAAAGAGAAAGGGAAAGGAAAGAAGAGGGGTCTCAAACGCCGCAGCGGAGAAAAGGGCAAAGAGAAGAGGGAAGGAAAAGAGAAGGACAGAGGAAGGACGAAGACTTCGAAGTGTAGAAAGCAAGGAATTTGTAACAGTTTCGAGCGTCCGTCTCCGGACGTAGGCACAAACCATACTCCCAGAGGGGGAGAAAGGGAAGGAAAGAGCCAGAGGTGAGGGGGGGGGGGCGAAGATGGGGGACGGGGAAGGATGCGGAAAGGGAAGGTATGCAGCCCGGAAAGGAAGGAGGGCCACATTAGCTCGGGGTCCCGTGCTCGCTACGCACGTGTCCACAAAAGAGTTGTGGACCCCCTGGGGGGGTGCAACACTTTGTCGCCCACTCGTGCTCGATGGGATTTAAGTCACGAGAACGGGCAGCAGAGTTTATTGGCCGAATATCTTCTTGTTGCACGAATTCCTAAACTTGATCGAAAAGAGATTTTCGGAGAATGATAGTACGCAGAGGGGCACGTACTTTGGTAAAAGTCTGAACTCTTGTATAGATCGAGATAATGAAACATATATGATTTTTTAAATAAAAGCATATACCTTTCTTAACGGCATCCGAAAGCGCTTGAAAAGACACAGTGAATTTAAAGGCACGTCAACTGCAGTCGCCTATTCCGTTGTAAACACACTCATGCCGGGCTACATCGTTATGTCAAGCCTTTCGGCTCTTTACTTGTTTGCAATGCGAAACTAAAAGGTACTGTGTCGTCAATCGGCAGAGCATTTCTACTTCAACATTCCTTGCACGAAGGTGTGTACACCAAGGAGGAGAAGTATGAGATGCTACTTTTGTATGGCGAATGTCACAGGAAATCTATGGCGGTATACCCTGATCGTCGCTGTCTATTGCGGCAGGCTCTTGCAGGAATTATTGCGAGTGGATCGCTAGTGCGAACGGGCAGCTTCAACGTCAGACAGAGGACGAGGATGAAGATCGCAACCATGAGAGCGTATAAAGAAGCAGGTCTGCCTATGAGGCATATCAGTCTGCACGGTGGCACGAGACGTGTTGCCAAGGAATATGCGACCGACCGGACGAGTGCCATTCGTATACTGCACCAACATACGTAAATTCCACTCTCGCCATCTGTCACTACATCAGGCGCTAGGGGGATGAGATTTCGAACGTCGAATAGAATTTAATCGTTTTGGTCTGCAGCGCTTAGGACACGACACTACAATTGTACAACTTGTTGCTCTTTACGACGAAGCAACATTTACGATCCACATGCACTACTGGGCAGGTGAAAAACTGGCTTTCTCACGGACAACACCTACGATCGTGGAACTTGAACGTATAGCGCGACATCTTTGGAAATTCCATTGTGGAGCCCGCTTCATTCCAGCGCTATTAAATGGAGGTACGTATGCACACTTTCTTACGAACATTCTACTTGCTTTTCTAGAAGTGGTACCACCGGATAAGCGACACCGCACGCGGGTATAAATCGACGGCTGCCCAGCTCACTCTTCACGTGTTGCAATACAAGTACTCAACGAAAAGTTTCGCGACTGTTGGATTGGGCGGAATGTTGCAGGATTTTGGTAGGCCATGTTCCCTGATTTGACTCCTCTTGTCTTCTCTCTCTGGGGAGCACTGAAAGATGCAGTCTATCGTGGAGCCCCAACTACGCCACTTCGTATCGCCACAATATACAACGGCGTGTGATCCAATGTCCTTTCATTTGTTCGTCTATCTGATGGACAGTGACTGCAAAAGAGCCGTGCAGTAGGTGCAAAAATTAGCACATGCTTAAATAGAGAAAAGTGTTTATTTTGTGGATGACATATTAGTCATTCTGATTAAACTGTTTAGTTTATTTAAAATGTATTTCGTCTAATTATAGTTTGGAACAGTATCTACAGATACATTTCTCCAATGGCAGCTGTTTTACATTTATGAAGCATTCAGATGTATCTAGGTAAAGACAAATCAGGTATTATATACTTTTTTCCGAAACTACGAAAATTAACACAGCCGGTTTTTTTCGTGAATAGGGCTGTTTATCATTGTGAATTATGAACGACAGGAGTTTGTGTTTTAGCTTTGACGAGGAAGCAGCAACGGGGAGGGTTTAAATAGAAAACAGCATTATAAAACGCTAGTTGTTTCGACAAAAACCTGGAAACGTAAACACATTTGAAATAGTTTTCCGAAGCCCCAGCTGATGCGCCAGAAGCTAGCATATGGCGCAGTTCGGTACACAAAAATCTTACCTGAGCCCTTATTATGCTGTATGACGACTGAAGTTTTATCTCAGGAGCGTCGACCTGTCTTACGGCATGTAAGGACGGAGCCTGCCAAGAGAGCTCTGCTTGGTGGTGTTGACACCGCAACAGCCAACTCCAGCCGCTTTGCTTTCTAGTATACGCCTCGGATTTTTTTGCGAAAGGTTTCGAAGTCTGTATCAACAAGCCCTGTATAGTTACAACTGTCTTTCCAACGGCTACTGACAGCAGTTATAAAAAGTACACGGTTCCATTAAAAAAATGTACTTGTTCTAATACCTCGGTCGATACCAGAGTTCAGATTATTATCCATAACAAAACTTTATGTGCCCCTCAGCATACTACCAACTGAGGAAAACCTTGTTAATGAGGGGTACATTTGTACTCCGCGGATTACAACCAATTACAGAATCTGTTGAACCATGGCTATCGGTCTACTCGCAGCATGAAACGTAGTGCAGCTGGAGACGGTACTGGAGTCGGCATGGTTCCATACGCCTGTCGGCACCTTCCAGAACCTAACTGGCTGTCTTTCCGCGTGGTGACTGGACAGTGTAGCAAACGCCTGTCGTATTTTGTATGCTTTCAATCTTCAGTACAGAAGTGATGATAGCAGTAGCTAAAACGACGTAATAACTAAAGAAATATGTTAGTCGCTTTAAGTAGTTTTATTCAAAAATGTTAGCAATGGCCATGGTCTCATACAGGATGCTTATTTCCTTTACTAATAAATTTTGCCGCGCGAGATTAGCCGAGCAGTCTCAGGAGCTGCAGTCATGGAATGTGCGGCTGGTCCCGGCGGAGGTTCGAGTCCTCCCTCGGGCATGGGTGTGTGTGTTTGTCCTTAGGATAAATTTAGGTTAAGTAGTGTGTAAGCTTAGGGACTGATGGCCTTAGCAGTTAAGACCCATAAGATTTCACACACATTTTTGACATACATTTTACCCCTTGTCAAAGTCGCTTTTGCTAGTGATCTCCCCATTTGCGGCATGTATCGCTCCTTTCTTTACCATTTTACGCGGCACTCAACCGGAAATCAGTGTCATGGTAGTCAGTGGTCATATGTTTGCCTAATCGGTGTGTCTCAACAAATATCTGCTTCCGATTGCGTCTAGTCAGGACGTTTTTGCTAGTTTCGACAAGTATTATCATCCGTAAGAAAATGGACCTCTTTTTACATAATGTAGCTCGGCCTGCTGCTTTCTAGCATCCAGAATTCTCCGTCTAGCAACTTAAATATTGACGCGTTAGATGACTGGGTCTTCTGCCGGTTGTTATCTTCGTTCTCACACGACATTTCGATAGCACGACCTATTTTCTTCACGTTGTCCCTGTGAGCAACCAGGATGCACCTGAAGAAGACAGGGAGGCACCCTGTCGAAACATCTTGAGAGAACGACACAAACAACCGGCGGAAAACCCGGTTATTCAACATGTCAACATATCACCTGGAAATCCTGAAAAAGTACAAGCTAAATATTTCCTGCCAGTTGCAAAATGGTTATTAATCCTGCACTAGATGCCTGTACCTCACCGCTACTTATCTGTTCCTTGCTGTGGAATGTTGTCGCCTCTCTTTCAGAGCAGTGCAGTTACACAGTGTGTGAAGAAATCTTGTCTGTTAGTCAGCATTATACCGAGGCATGGTTTCAATGAGCCTCCTACTTGCTATTTTCGGGCGAAGGAGTATGAATTTCCTTTCCTTTCTTTCTACAATTTCTCCCGTGATGCGAAGTCTATGAAAGTGGTATTTTAAACAAAGGAAAATCCATTGTGGAATATTAATTTATTTTTTGGCTGAAGTATGGGGAAACAAGATTAAACCTGACGGAGTAGGCCGAGAGTCAAAGAAGAAAACCTGCTGAAATCGACATGGAAATACAATTAGATCAAATACAAAATAAATAAAAAGATTGTAGTGTGGGCTGCAAGTCTGTGAATTGTTCGCAGGGCTGTGCAGCATGTACGACGTTTATCTCGCAGTCGCAGTTTATGTAGTTTTTACATAATTTTTTGTACTTGTGTAAACAGAACGTGTGATTTTTAAAGTTAAAACGCTGAGGCACTGGTGGTCTGTTATCGTGAATTATTACGAAGTGCGCTGGCAGTGAAATGCGAGTTTTGTATGAATACACTTATAGTGAAATTACAATGCTTAATCAAATATTATTAATTTACAGTTAAAGTGCGGGGTTGGTAGTTAGATAGTGAAGTATATTTCTTAAACTCCATATTGCGATTTTGTCCGTGTGGCTGCTGTTACGTTGCTGTGGTCCTCAGAACGAACACTGAATCGATGCAGCCATCCACGCTACTCAATCTGTGCAAGCCTCTTTATCTCCGAATAATTGCTGCAACCTACATGCTTCTGGATCTGCGCTCTGTATTCATCTCCTGTGGCCTCCCTGTACGTAACTTATCTCCCCCATCCACAAGCATACACACATCCCCCCCCTCCCACCCCAATACTACACTGGTGATTCCTTGATGTCTCAGAACGTGTCCTACCAACGGATGCCTTCTTTTAGTAAAGTTGTGCCACATATTTCTTGTCTGCCCAATTGTGTTCATTTATTATGTCAGTACTAATCTAATTTTCTGCATTTTTTGTAGCACCGCGTTTCTAATGCTTCTATTTTCTTCTCGCATAAACTGTTTATCGTCTATGTTTCACTTTAATACATGCCTACACTCCAGACATATACCTTCAAAAAGGAATTCCCAACATTTAAGCCTTTTTTTTTGAGTCCTCAGTCTTCTGACTAGTTTGATCGACCCGTCACGAATCCCTCTCCGGTGCCAACCTCTTTATCTCAGAAAAAATATACTTGCAACCTACCCCTCAATTATTTGCTGGATGTACTCCAATATCTGTCTTCCTCTACAGTTTAGGCCCTCTACAAGCTCCCTCTAGTACCATAGAAGTTATTCCCTGATGTCTTCACAGATGTCCTATCATCCTGTCGCTTCTTCTTGTCAGTATTTTCCACATATTCCTTTCCTCTCCGATTCTGCGCAGAACCTCCTCATTCCTTACCTTATCAATCCACCTCATTTTCAACATTCGTCTGTAGAACCGCATCTTAAATGTTTCGATTCTCTTCTGTTCCAGTTTTCCCACAGTCCATGTTTCATTACGATACAATTTTGTGCTCCAAACGAACATTTTCATAAATCTCTTCCTCAAATTAAGGCCTGTGTTTAATACTAGTAGACTTCTCTTGGCTAGGAATGCCTTTTCTGCCAATGCTAATCTGCTTTTGATGTCCTCCTTGCTCCTCCGTCATTGGTTATTTTGCTGCATACGTAAAAGAATTCTTTCAGTTTAGCTACTTCTTGAAACTTCCTGGCAGATTAAAACTGTGTGCCAGACCGAGACTCGGACTCGGGACCTTTGCCTGTCGCGGGCAAGTGCTCTACCACCTGAGCTCACGGCCCGTCCTCATAGCTTCAATTCTGCCAGTACCTCGTCTCCTACCTTCCAAACTTCACAGAAGCTCTGCGAACAGGCTGCCTTTCTCAAGGCTATCAGTATTTCTGACGGAATGTCGTCTATTCCTGAGCCCTTCTTCCCACTTAGGACTTTAAGTGCTATGTCAAATTCTTCGCACAGTATCTTAACTCCCATCTCATTTCTATCTAAGTCCTCTTCATTTTTTATAATATTGCCTTCATCTCCTTTGTATAGACATTCTACTATATTCCTTCTACCCTTCGGCTTGAACTTCTTTGCTTACAAGGGAACCACCCCATCGCACCCCCCTCAGATTTAGTTATAAATTGACACAGTGGATAGGCCTTGAAAAACTGAACACAGATCAATCGAGAAAACAGGAAGAAGTTGTGTGGAACTATGAAAAAATAAGCAAAATATACAAACTGAGTAGTCCATGCACAAGATATGCAACATCGAGGCCACTTTAAGCTGAGGATCGCAGTGGTCCCGTGGTTAGAGTGAGCAGCTGCGGAACGAGAGGTCCTTGGTTCGAATCTTCCCTCGAGTGAAAATTTTACTTTCTTTATTTTCGCAAAGTTACGATCTGTCCGTTCATTCATTGACGTCTCTGTTCACTGTAATAAGTTTAGTGTCTGTGTTTTGCGACCGCACCGCAAAACCGTGCGATTAGTAGACGAAAGGACGTGCCTCTCCAATAGGAACCGAAAACATTTGATCGCAAGGTCATAGAGCAACCGGTTCCTCCACAGGAAAACACGTCTGATATACTCTATACGACACTGGTGACGGCATGTGCGTCACATGACAGGAATAAGTTGTCGACCCAGCTAACTTGCACACCTGGCGAATGGGTAAAAAGATTCTTCTACCTTGCCCGATTTAGGTTTTCTTGTGGATGTGATAATCACTCCCAAAAAGTGATGAAAACGCAAGAGTTTGTCACATAAACTGCAACAAATGAATGCAACAGTTTCACAGACGCACAGTTTTCCCTGTGCTCTGTCAAAACCTGCATATGTCCAAGCAAATCTGAACATGTCCAGTAATTTTGGAGAGCGAAGTTGATTGTGTGTGAGTGCCTGAACTTTGATAATTGACTGAAAACAAAAAATTAAACTTTTCACTCGAGAGAAGACTTGAACCAAGGACCTCTCGTTCCGGAGCTGCTCACGCTAACCACGGGACCACGGCGCTCGTAAGCTCATATTCTCCTTGATGTTGCCTACCTTGCGCATGGACTACTCAGTTTGTATATTTTGCTTATTTTTTTCATAGTTCCACACAACTTCTTCCTGTTTTCTCGATTGATCTGTGTTCAGTTTTTCAAGGCCTATCCCTGTGCCAACTTATAACTAAACCTGAGGGGGGGTGCGATGGGGAGGTTCCCTTGTTAGGAGGGGTTTTTCATCTGATTTCTTCGCATTCACACAGCTGCTTCCCGTTTCTCCAAAGGTCTCTTTAATTTCCTTGCAGCTGGTACCTATCTTTCCCCTAGTGAAATACGCTTCTGAATCCTTACATCTGTCCGTTAGCCATTCCTGCTTAGCTGTTATGTACTTCCTGTCAATCCAATTTTTTAGACACTTGCATTCCCATACACCTGCTTCATTTGCTGCACTTTTTATTTTCTCTTTTTATCAGTTGAATTCAGTAGCTCCTGTGTTGCCCAAGTGTTTCTACAGGGTCTTGTCTTTTTACCTATTTGATCCTCTGTTGCCTTCACTATTTCATCTCTTAACACTACCCATTCATCTTCTTCTGTATTCCTTTCTTCTCTTATGGTCAACCGTTTGTTAATGCTTGCTCTGAAACTTTCAAAAACCCCTGCTTCTTTCTGTTTGTCCAAGTTACATTTCCTTAATTTCCAAACTTTTTCCACTTTCTTTGTTTTTAATCTACAGTTCATACCCGATAAATTGTGCTCAGATTCCACATCTGCCAATGGAAACGACTTGCAATTTAAAATCTGGTTACCAATCTCCTTCCAGTGACTTCAGGTCTCTTTCACATACAGTCTCTTTTCATGGTTCCTAAGCCAAGTATTTGTGATGACTAACTGCGCTTTGTGCAAAATTCTACCAGGTGGCTTCGTCTTTCATTCCTTTCCTCCAGTCCATATCCACCTTCTATTTTTCCTTCTCTTGTTTTTCGTGCTATCGAATTTCAATCCCAGACACAATTAAATTTTCGTCTCCCTTAACTATCTGAATAACTGCTTTTATCTGATCATACATTTTTTCAATCTCTCGATCATCTGTGGAACTAGTTGGCATATAAGCTTAAACTGCTGTGGCAGCTCTGGGCATTCATGTCTATTATAGTTACGATAATGCGTTTGCTATGCTGTTCACAGTAGCTTACTAGCATTTCTATTTTCTTACTCATTATTGTACCTATTCTTGTATTACCCCTATTTTATTTTGTGTTTGTAACCTTGTATTCTCCTAACCAGAGATCCTGTTCCTCCTACCACCGAACCTGAATAATTTCCACTATATCCAGTTTCAGACTGTTCGTTTCCCTTTTTAAATTCCCTAACTTACCTTCCCGATTAAGGGATCCAGCCCTCCACGTTCCGATCCGTAGAACGCCAGTTTTGTTTCTTCTGATGACGATATCCTTCTGAGTAGCCCCGCCAAGAGACCCCTATGGAGGACTATTTTGCCTACGGAATATTTTATGCAAGAGGATGCCATCATCATTTAACCATGCAGTACCGTTGCACATTCTCGGTAAAAATTATGGCTGTAGTTTGCCCTTACTTTCAGCCGTTAGCAGGCCGTTCTGATTGAGGGTACACGGCCAGTACAGTAAATCATCCAGACTGAAAAGGCTGCTGCCGCTCTTCAGGAATCACATGTTTGGCTGGCCTCTCAAAAGATATCCCTCTGTTGTGGTTGAACGCACAGTACAGCTTCGCAGAGGTACGCAGTAACCCCAAGCCCGAGGCAGGATTCGAACCTGCGACCGTAGCGGTCTCGCGGTTCCAGACTGAAGCGCCTAGAACTGCTCGGCCACAAGGGCCGACTCAAAGGAAACATCCTGACATTTATCTGAAGCGATTTTTGGAAATCACGGAAAATCTAAATCAGAATGGCCGGACACGGGTTTGAACCGTCGTCCTCCCAAATTCGAGTGCGCTAACCACTGCCGCGCCTCGCTTGGTATTCCATTTTTTTTTTTTTTTCATGTGAGATAGAAACTGGTTTCGTCGAATTGTTTTCTGTGGACTCATGTCTGCTACTGCTTTTGAGTCCGTGTGTCAACTGCTTGATTTAAAATACATTGTAACTATATTGTTCGTATTCTACGTTATTTTTGATACTATCCGTTTTTCGTATTCTCGTATTTAACGGAGGCCACCGAACTTTTCATTGGCTTCTGCTAAAATTTACTGGTTGTAGTACCTGTTAAAATCGTGTGAAACTATTTGCGTAACTTCTGTTGCATTTTTAGCATTATCAAGGAAGGATGCCCTAACCACCAAGAGTGCAAAGCATGGGGCCTACTCTCCTACATCTACATCCACGCTCTGCAAGATACTGTGAAATGCATGGCGCTCAGTTGCCAGAAGCGACACCATTCAAAGCAGAATTACATGCTCACTCGGTGACAAGATATAATAAAGTTGACTACCAGTACTGTCAAAATCTGCTAACACGCAGTTTTCCATTAAACGCTACAAAATACGAAAAATGGATACAAACGAAAGTAACGTAGAATACGAACAATATACTTACAATGTCTTCACGAGCGCGCGCGCGCTCGCGCACAGATATCAGATACACTTTATCCGGCAGAACAGCGTACATCGAAAGCAGCTTTCGTTTTACATGAAACAAAAACAAATTTGGAATCGCATACCCCACCCCGTTTTTCGGATGCGAGAAGAACGCAATCGGAACAAGAGTAACATATATAACTGAATTCAAAGAGTGCAACACACGTGCACGAGGGTATTTTCACGAGACCTTGGCTATCGAACAACCGATTGTTGGGGCGAGGAGGCTGGATACTGTTTTGTTCGTTGACAAGGGAATATGGTATAACATTGTTAATAGTCATGTTTTTCAATTAAATTATTGGAAAACGGGGATGGATCAATATTTATTAAATCATCGAACGCGCGTAGATAAGCACTGATGCCCCTTCTTCCTCCACGGTTTAATTAAAAAGCATTCATTCACTTTCTGAGTGTTACTCGAAAAGTCTAGTGTTCAATATATGTTGCTCGCAGTGAGTGCGTGACATCGATATCCATATTTCTTGGAAGTTAATCACACTAGAAGTAATCGGAAGCACACTGTGACGAAACCAACTTCTGTTAACTACGAAATGAAACGAAACATGGAAGACTAAAAATCAGCCAATAAGAAAACGACATGATGGACTGACAAATCTGCAACTCTGCAAGTGGCGTGGCAGCGAACCACGGGCACATTACCAGGGGTCTCTATATGAGCCTCATCCCCGTTGTTTTTACTGTGAATTTCTTCTTCGTATTCAGGCCTGCTACGATGATAGAAGTCTTTCACATTATACTTAAATACAAGTTCCAAATATTCTGACTAGATTCGACGGTGTCCAACCGCTATGCCATGAATGTGCCTCTACTGTATTTTTAAAAGAAACTTCAGAAGTGTAGAACAGGCTCCAAACAACGGACTGGCACGTAGAGACAACTTCACCGTCATGACTAACGCCAGTGGTTAAAATTCACGGGGCCACATGGTTGCAGTTCTACAACGATCCGAAGCTACCAGTGTTCTATTTCAAAGGGGGCGATCAATATTTCGTCTGGTGTTCTTATTTTGATGGAACCTTCGCATAACACTGTTTCTCATCACTTTGGTCTTTCGCACACGTATCTTTATTGCTTACTCCTTTACAGCTTTTTCTTAAGAACCAGGGTTCGCCTCCCTAGATAGTGGGAACAGGCGGCTCTGTGGCTCTGACAAGCGCAGCACCCACGAGTGCGGCAACACGTGCTGACAGCCAAGCCAGCCAGTCAGGAAGCGCCCCGGTTAAGGCGCGGATTTCCACGGAGATCGTAAAAACCGTAATCGATGCTTCGATCTGAAACGCCGGTCGCCTTCCCAACGCCTGCCCGGCCAGTGTCTTCCTGGGGGGTTACGGCACTTGAAACTTGCAGGCCTCATAAATCTCGCACCCTGCTTGTGAGCATCTGCCGTTGACGTCACGTCTCCCTTCATCGTGGCGAGCCGGTCTCAAACTCCATCCGTACGATATCACCCGACATTACGGCTGTCGCCACGCTCCTCTGGCGAAGATAAAGATGGCTTCGTTCTCTCATTGTGACAGAATCTCGCTTTTCAATATGACTTTGGAGTATCACTACAAAAAAAGAAGTATTGCTAACGTTACGGTATCGGAATAGTTATTATGCATCAAGTACACGGCTGTCTTTCACTGTACTAACATAAAAACCAGCGGAAAAATGCTCATGCCGGAGCACAAAAGAGGGAATACGTTCCTCTTTAACATATTGACAGAAAAGTGAAGAACGAGCTGCGTCAATGCTCATTCCGCCTTCCTCACCAAACTTTCATGCTCTTTTAACTCAGAACAATCTAAATCATTTAACCCACTCTCTCTTTGTAGTTAAGCCTTTTGAGCTCAGCATTCCCTCTCACTGGCACTATCAATATACGTCTCTGTTCCATTACCTCCTTTCACTCCCACTGATTTACACTACAGCACAGTACCATTGTCTCCCCTCTCACTAAACTGTCACATTTTGTCTTTCTTTAGCACTGCTACTATCTCCACCACAAACTAGCAGTTCAAAATTCCTTCTGAGTGCACCTTATTTTTCCCCTATACCCATGTGTTTAAAATTTTTGTCCAAAATGAGCTCGCCACTTTACCTATGCGCCAAAATTCGTCGGTATGGGAGGGTCCAGACAACCCAAGAATATGTATAGTCGCCTCGTGATGACTGGGTGTTGTGTGATGTCCTTAGGTTAGTTAGGTTTAAGTAGTTCAACGTTCTAGGGACTGATGACCATAGCTGTTAAGTCCCATAGTGCTCAGAGCCATTTGAACCAATATGTATAGTCTCCACTCATACAAACTCTCAACAGATGTTTGTACAACGGTACGGAAGATGGCATTCTGGTAAACAGACAACTCCTCAACGATTACGACAGAGCGTACATAAAACATTATAGTGTTTTTCGGGTTGTCTCACATCCAGAATCGCTGTGTACACAAAGACGATGCAGTATGGTACAGAGAAAACGCCTATCAGACTCCCAGCAGTGGAGGGCCATAGGAAGAATGGAAGCAGGACAGTCGCAAACTGATGTGGCAGCAGTTTATAGAGACAAACTGTATCCTGAAGACCACGACAGGACCGAACACGTGTGGCATTAGAAAAAGAGGGCCATTTTTTGGACCTAAAGGCACGGCGGTACCACCTTAGCACTGCATGACATCTGGCGTCTGACAACACAGCATCCACTGGACGTCCAGTATCGAGGCAAACGGTTTACAGAAGGCTTCGGCAGAGTAGCCTTTATTGTTGGGGACCTGCTGTATGTGTACCTTTGACTCCTCTTCACGGAAGGAAACGTCGAGAGTCGAGTCGTCAACAACGTACTTGGATGGTCGAACAGTGGGCCAAGGTTCTTTTCACAGACGCTTCCCGATTTGGTCTGGTGGGTAATTCTCGATGGATTATCTCCTGGAGGGAACGTGAAACACAGTTTCCGGACCCAGACACAGTAGAAACAGACCGACATCGAGGAGGATACCTGATAGTGTGGGCAGGTATTACGTTGTTCACTCCGACAACCCCTCATGAAATTGTATGAGTGAATTGGCAAGGTTTAACTGTTGGCAGGCATCGTTACGACATCTTGGGACTTCATATGTGGTTGTTGCGAGGTGGTGTGGGCCCAGACCTCGTATTGGCAGACGATAATGCTCGACCACACAGAGCACGGGTGATTGATGCTTTTTCTTGGATACAGAAAATATCGAACACATGGGGTGGCGTGCTCGCTCTCCCGATTTTAATCGCCTGGACGATATCTGGGATGCACTAGGGAGACGGCTTTCATCACGTCAGCATCCACCAACCATTCTCCAAGGCTTGCGAGCAGCTCTGCGGGAAGAATGGTTATTATTGCCACAACATGAGACTGATGACATCATTCACAGGATACCCCGTCGTTGTCGGGTCTGTATTGCTGCCAAAGGCGGTCCACACCGCATACTGAGCACATTAAGCAGTCGTCGGAATGTGTGTGTAAATCAGTTAAAATGAAAAAACCCCTTCCGTTCTGAATTCTTCATACTGTTTTGTGGCAAAATAAATGGCTCTTGCAAAATTTCCGTTTGTTGCTTTAATTTTGGACACCACTGTGAATTTGCCTTTTCCGTGCTTCGACAGGAGGATTTTTCCGCTGATTCTCTTCTTTTCCGTGCTATAACAGGGTGTGTTGCTTACGAGTATATGGATCCTATAGGTCAATAAAGTTTTTGAAGTTTATTTATATACGTTGGCACATTTATATACATTATATACATATAAACCGAAAACAAGTACATATCACATAAGGGTGACACAAAATCGGTTGCTTTAAAGTTTTTGGATACTCTGCTCATCGATCGCAATTAATTGAAAACGACCGGCTTATGATGTGTGCCTTAAATGAGTAACAAAGTTACATGAAACTTCATCTGAATTTGCAGCCTTTCCAGTTTTATGAAATTTTAGGCAATCATTTTATTTTATTTTCAGAGATCGTAAGACCTTTTCAGTTCAATATTTATCAGTACATTAGCACTTTAAGCATATTTGCATAGGCATGAAGTGCCCATTATATAGAGACAGAGCGTCTCAAAGTTCTGTTGGTGAGAAACTGCTAACTAAAAACGTAGTTTGGTTAGCTCAGAACCATTGCGGTGACCGTAGAACCCTTGCTATGTGTTCACTACGTCAGTTAAAACCACGTTTACGCCTCAGACCGGATATTACGTGCATATTTTACGTGCGTAAGTACAATAACTTTGAATCTCTGGATCTCGGTAATAAGAGTTGATGATATAGAAAGAAGTCTGCAGGTTCACTGTGAACGTCAGCTTAAGGATGGATGGCAAAAATTTCGGCGATGCACTATGAATAAAAATTATAGAAGTGATCTTCCCTACAACTGGTACTTTTCGTACCCAATAATTATGATTTTTCGGGAGTATCTTGATAATGGACACAGATCTTCGAAAACGAGAAAATAGTATTTCTAGATGAATGTCTGAAGAATGCACAGTGAAAACCTGAGCCATTTGCTGTAGTTACTTATAAAATCGCGGCCCACTGTGCAGAAACGGATGAACATTGATTTTTCCGCTTTCCTGCTAAGTTCTGTACTTTTGAACCTATGGATATCGGTAACAAGGAAAGATATAGAAGAAAGTATCGAAGTTGTTAGAGAACAACATCTTAAGAACCTACGGTGCAAATTTATACCATCTGCCATTAACAGAAATTATAGAAGTGGACATTCCCACAATCAATACTTTTCGTATCCAAAACTCGTAGTTTCTCGGGATTTTTTCAGACACCGCCTATGAACAAAAGGTGCTTTATAAACCATCTAAGGTCCACCTTAGACCGAACCTAATGCAAAATAACCAACCGATTTACTCAATTTGTCTGGGGTAGAGAAACTATGCGACGCTGAAATACTGATCGAGTACTGTAGTACAGCTAATGTGTGTCCATTATTCCGACAGGCATACAAATGGTCGCTAGGTCAGGGGTTGTGTAAAACACCTGTGGTCAACAGAACCCGAGACATGACGCCCTGAAAAATTCCATTTTCGCGCGCAGGTTTTTCGAGTATGTTGGTACCGTGCACTTTCAACTGGTTTTTGGACCGAATTTGGCAAGCTTTGGAAAGTATGCGAACATCTCATAGTCTCAGCTCTGATGTTAATATTTTTCCTGTTCTCGATTACTGTTCTCTCTTCTCATCCATATGGAAGTGTTCTTCCAAGTTGTTACATTTGCCTCCCAGAATTTCTGAAATCCATGTACGTACCTCGCCCGACAAAAAAAGTGAAGACGTACACGTACACGTGATCGGCGGGTATGTAAATGGTGAGAGCTGCAGTTCTCTGTGACAGGTGGAGCCGCCACCAGAGTGCATTAGTGTTTTTCGAGTTTTGTGTTACTACGAGTACCAGGCATGGCGGGGCGTGAACATTATCAGACGTTGAGTGATCACTGTGAGGGACAGCGCTATCAGAACGTGACGGAGTCTGAAAGCGCTGTCATTGTGAGTCTCCATTTGGCCAACTGATCGAATCTTGTAACATCCATTTTTGTGAGCGATTCGGATGTCAACTCCGTCCCGGCGTCAATTCCCAGAATATCGAGGACCATTTACAACTGTTGTCGGCCACCTTGTCTCAAGAGAGGATACATTGGTGCAACATCGTGGTTTCATACTGCCAAGTTCTTTAAAAATCTGGATCGATTTTGTAGTCAGTGAAATAACATCACACCTCAGCCTGCCAAGTTTAATTTCACTTCCTCCTCCTCTTCAGCGTGCCTCATTTTTTCTATCTATGGCCGAGTGGTTCTAGGCGGCACAGTATGGAACCGCGCGACCGCTACGGTCGTAGGTTCGAATCTTGCTTCGGGCATGGATGTGTGTGATGTCCTTAGGTTAGTTAGGTTTAAGTAGTTCTAAGTTCTAGGGGACTGATGACCACAGCAGTTAAGTCCCATAGTGCTCAGAGCCATTTGAACCATTTTTTGTCTGTCTGACCATGTGCACTACTGGCCATTAAAATTGCTACACCAAGAAGAAATGCAGATGATAAACGGGTATTCATTGGACAAATATATGATACTAGAACAGACATGTGATTACATTTTCACGCAATTTGGGTGCATAGATCCTGAGAAATCAGTATCCAGAGCAACCACCTCTGGCCTTAATAACGGCTTTGATACGCCTGGGCATTGAGTCAAACAGAGCTTGGATGGCGTGTACAGGTACAACTGCCCATGCAGCTTCAACACGATACCATAGTTCAAGAGTAGTGACTGGCGTATTGTGACGAGCCAGTTGCTCGACTACCATTGACCAGACATTTTCAATTGGTGAGAGATCTGGAGAATGTGCTGGCCAGGGCAGCAGTCGAACATTTTCTGTATCCAGAAAGGCCCGTACAGGACCTGCAACATGCGGTCGTACACTATCCTACTGAAATGTAGGGTTTCGCAGTGATCGAATGAAGGGTAGAGCCACGGGTCGTAACACATCTGAAATGTAACGCCCACTGTTCAAAGTGCCGTCAATGCGAACAAGAGGTGACCGAGACGTGTAACCAATGGCACACCATACCATCACGCCGGGTGATACGCCAGTATGGCGATGAAGAATACACGCTTCCAATGTGCGTTCACCCCGATGTCGCCAAACACGGATGCGACCATCATGATGCTGTAAACAGTACCTGGATTCATCCGAAAAAATGACGTTTTGTTATTCGTGCACCCAGGTTCGTCGTTCAGTACACCATCGCAGGCGCTCCTGTCTGTGATGCAGCGTCAAGTGTAACCACAGCCATGGTCTTCGAGCTGATAGTCCATGATGCTGCAAACGTCGTCGAACTGATCGTGCAGATCGTTGTTGTCTTGCAAACGACCCCATCTGTTGACTCAGGGATCGAGACGTGGCTGCACGATCCATTACAGACATGCGGATGAGATGCCTGTCATGTGGACTGCTAGTGATATGAGGCCGTTGGGATCCAGCGCGGCGTTCCGTATTACCCTCCTGAACCCACCGATTCCATATTCTACAAACAGTCATTGGATCTCGACCAACGCGAGCAGCAATGTCGCGATAAAATAAACCGCAATCGCGATAGGCTATAATCTGGCCTTTATCAAAGTCGGAAACGTGATGGTACGCAATTCTGCTCCAACGATGCATCACAACAACGTTTCACCAGGCAACGCCAGTCAACTGCTGTTTGCGTATGGGAAATCGGTTGGAAACTTTCCTCATGTCAGCACGTTCTAGGTGTCGGCACCGGCGCCAACCTTGCGTGAATGCTCTGAAAAGCTGATCATTTGCATATCACAGCATCTTCTTCCTGTCGGTTAAATTTCATGTCTGTAGCACGTCATCTTCGTGGTGTAGCAGTTTTAATGGCCATTAGTGTATAAATGTCACGTGCCGATTGTTGTTCCATGACTTTTTGCGATTGTAGTTAAGGCAAACCTTATAGTTGCTTCTCTCCTGTAACTGTTCCGGTCAACTTTTGGTAAGCAGTCACACACAATTGATATGCAGAATTTCGTCGTGGTCGTACTTCCGTCAGCGATAAATGTCGTGTCGGTGGAAAATAAATGGGCTGTTGTTTCACTAAACATAGATGATATGGGCAACATGACTCAAGAGGATCTGTATGTGACTTATCGTTAAACAGAGCCATCCTTAAGCAAAATGAAGACTCCGTATATTCGGTGCCAGCTGACGCAAGAAAATGCCAAACAAAAATTCGACCGAGGAAATGTAATATCGGTATACTATACAACAGCCACAGATGAAACTTGGATATGTACTGAATAGCTAGAAAATAAGCTGCAGTCAAATGTTTAGTTGTTACAGACTGTACTAAAACCAACAGCAGTGGTTTCTTTTGCGAAGAACTTTCAAGAAAATGAGTTTGCTTTTCTCTGCTTACAGTGAAAGTGTCGTGTGCAATGCTGGGAAGTTCTGTGACCAGTTAACGCTAAAAGGTATTCAGTAATTCGTTTGTTGCAAGTAATCGATGAAATTAGGGAAAACAACAGTAAACGTCGCACTTTTGATCATGAGAATGCCAGCTGACATACAAAACGTGAAAGAAAAAATTACTCGACCCAGGAAAACGTCGAATTAATATATTCCTGATCGTATTCGTCAAACTGAACGCCTAAGGATTACTTTCTCTTCTCTTATCATGAACAAAATGAGCGTGGAAAGGGATTTTTGTCGCTTCTGGTAGCTATTGAGTTCTCACAAAGCATGCCTAAAGGCACCGGTAAAGAGAAAATAATGTTTCCAGAACTGTATCGAGCGCATGCAAAAGTGTACCAATTTTAATTGCAAGTATATTGAGAAACAGTAAACTATTTTGGACTAAGCGAATGTTATTTTTTCACAGTTTTGCAAAATCTAAACAAGTGCCTCTCGTACATATGAAACATCAACACATCACAGACACATAGCTCATGACTCTCCTTCACAGCCTATAATCTAGACGTAGTAGTGTCAGAAAATGCATACCAAACTACACTCCTGGAAATTGAAATAAGAAAACCGTGAATTCATTGTCCCAGGAAGGGGAAACTTTATTGACACATTCCTGGGGTCAGATACATCACATGATCACACTGACAGAACAACAGGCACATAGACACAGGCAACAGAGCATGCACAATGTCGGCACTAGTACAGTGTATATCCACCTTTCGCAGCAATGCAGGCTGCTATTCTCCCATGGAGACGATCGTAGAGATGCTGGGTGTAGTCCTGTGGAACGGCTTGCCATGCCATTTCCACCTGGCGCCTCAGATGGACCAGCGTTCGTGTTGGACGTGCAGACCGCGTGAGACGACGCTTCATCCAGTCCCAAACATGCTCAATGGGGGACAGATCCGGAGATCTTGCTGGCCAGGGTAGTTGACTTACACCTTCTAGAGCACGTTGGGTGGCACGGGATACATGCGGACGTGCATTGTCCTGTTGGAACAGCAAGTTCCCTTGCCGGTCTAGGAATGGTAGAACGATGGGTTCGATGACGGTTTGGATGTACCGTGCACTATTCAGTGTCCCCTCGACGATCACCAGTGGTGTACGGCCAGTGTAGGAGATCGCTCCCAACACCATGATGCCGGGTGTTGGCCCTGTGTGCCTCGGTCGTATGCAGTCCTGATTGTGGCGCTCACCTGCACGGCGCCAAACACGCATACGACCATCATTGGCACCAAGGCAGATTCGACTCTCATCGCTGAAGACGACACGTCTCCATTCGTCCCTCCATTCACGCCTGTCGCGACACCACTGGAGGCGGGCTGCACGATGTTGGGGCGTGAGCGGAAGACGGCCTAACGGTGTGCGGGACCGTAGCCCAGCTTCGTGGAGACGGTTGCGAATGGTCCTCGCCGATACCCCAGGAGCAACAGTGTCCCTAATTTGCTGGGAAGTGGCGGTGCGGTCCCCTACGGCACTGCGTAGGATCCTACGGTCTTGGCGTGCATCCGTGGGTCGCTGCGGTCCGGTCCCAGGTCGACGGGCACGTGCACCTTCCGCCGACCACTGGCGACAACATCGATGTACTGTGGAGACCTCACGCCCCACGTGTTGAGCAATTCGGCGGTACGTCCACCCGGCCTCCCGCATGCCCACTATACGCCCTCGCTCAAAGTCCGTCAACTGCAAATACGGTTCACGTCCACGCTGTCGCGGCATGCTACCAGTGTTAAAGACTGTGATGGAGCTCCGTATGCCACGGCAAACTGGCTGACACTGACGGCGGCGGTGCACAAATGCTGCGCAGCTAGCGCCATTCGACGGCCAACACCGCGGTTCCTGGTGTGTCCGCTGTGCCGTGCGTGTGATCATTGCTTGTACAGCCCTCTCGCAGTGTCCGGAGCAAGTATGGTGGGTCTGACACACCGGTGTCAATGTGTTCTTTTTTCCATTTCCAGGAGTGTATTTACACTGAGATCAGAAAATTCATGGTATACCTCATAATATCGTGTCGAACCTCCTTTTTCCCGAAGTAGTGCGGGAACTCTACAAGGCATCGACTCAACAAGTCGTTGGAAGTCCCCTACAGAAGTGCTCGCTCTATTGCCGTTCATAACCGCGAAAGCGTTACCGGCGCAGGATTTCATGCACGAACTCACCTCTCGATTACGCTCCATAAATGGTTGATTGGACTCATTTCGGGCGATCTGGGTGGTCAAATCATTCGCTCGATCTGTCCAGAATGTTCTTTAAAACAATCGCGAACAACTGTGGCCCAGTGACCTGGCGCATTCTCATACAGAAATATTCCAACGTTTGTTTGGGAACGGCTGCAACTGGTCTCCAAGTAGGCCAACGTAAACATTTCCAGTCAATGATCGGTTCAGATGGACCACAGGATCCAGTCTATTCCATGTAAACGCAGCCCACACCGTTTTGAAGCCACCACCAGCTTGCACAGTGCTTTGAGGATAATTTGGGCCCATGACTTCGTGGGGTCTGCGCCACACTAGAACTCTACCATCAGCTCTTATCGACTGAAATCGGGACTGATCTGACCAGGCCACGGCTTTCCCATCGTCCAGGGTCCAACCGATACGGTCACGAGCCCAGGAGAGTAGCTGCAGGCGATGTCGTACTTTTAGAAAAGGCAGTCGCGTCTCTCGTCGGTGGACTGCTGTCATAGACCATTAATGTCAAATTTCGACGCACTGTCCTAACGGATACTTTCGTCGTACGTCGCACATTGATTTCTGCGATTATTTCATGCAGTGCTGGTGTCTGTTAGCATTGACAACTTGACACAAATGCCGCTGCTCTCGTTCATTTAGTGAAGGTCGTCGGCCGCTGCGTTGTCCGTGGTGAGAAGTAATGCCTGTAATGTGACATTCTTGGCAAGCTCTTGATACTATGGCTCAAGGAATAATGAATACCATAACGATTTTCGAAGTGGATTGTCACATGCGCCTAGCTGCAACTACCACTCCGCCTTCAAAGTTTGTTAATTCCCGTCGTGTGGCCGTAACCAACCTTGTCACATGAATCACCGAAGTACAAACGACGGTTCGACCAGTCCACTGCCCGTTTATACCGTGCGCACGTGATAGCCTCAAAGCCATTTGGATACCTGCATATCGCTATCCAATGTCTTACCAACTCAGTGTCATCCTTACTTAGATCGCTTACGACCTGTTAATTTTCTCCTACAGATTTGAGACGTAATGTGCACGAATATAATTATGTTCGACAGTCCTTAGTTTTTCAGTTATTAATGAAGGAAAATTTTACACAGCAGAAATAATTAACAAATGTTCCTATTGTCCTGCACTTGCATCTACACATTTTTTGCAGGCAGCAGACGAAAGACTGGAATACTTCTGCTTTTGCCTCAACAAGTTTTACTCACACATTTACATGACACTATATTTTCTAATCCAAAGGGACACACATGTAGACACTGTGGAATTGATGGTGTACTGCCCTGGACAGTTCTTTGGCCTAGCCAAGCGAGTGACATATCTCACGAAAAGTCATTTTGTTTGTTGCGTTCAACCAGACTGCTTGCCGCGAGAATTTGCTTTGAAATTGCGATGGTGTGGCCCATTTTCTCTTGGGTTGCTTTCTTGTTCTTGTCTTGGTTCTAGTCGGTGATTCAGTCGCAGGCTACTGTTTCACTATGCTGCCGCAAATCTCTTGGGAAGTTCGCTACATGCTTTTTTTGGCTTTAGCAAAGCATTTCGCTGGCAGCCAGTGGCATTCATGTTTTTCCGATATCGTGGTAAAGCACGGTAAATCTTTTTCTCTTACTTCGCATTCCAACAGAAAGTGCATCGTAGCACTTTGTGGATGTGAGTCACATGTCCGTGTGAAGCAGGACATCCATGCAATCTACTGCCATCCGTGAATATGCTAGATACTAAAACTCATCCGCTGTCAGTAACAAGTCAGTTAGAGTCCTTGTATCATTATGTTACTGGAAGTTATCAGATAGATTATATAGCGGTAAGACAGAGATTCAGGAACCAGGTTTTATATTGTATGAGATTTCCAGGGGCAGATGTGGACTCTGACCACAATCTATTGGTTATTAACTGTAGATCAAACCTGAAGAAACTGCAAAAAGGTGATAAATTGAGGAGATGGGACCTGGATAAACTGAAAGAACCAGAGGATGTAGAGAGATTCAGGGAGAGCGTTAGGGAACGATTGACAATAATGGGGGAAAGAAGTACAGTGGAAGAAGAATGGGTAGCTTTGAGAGACGAAATAGTGAAGGTAGCAGAGGATCAAGTAGGTACCAAGACGAGGGCTGATAGAAATCATTGGGTAACGGAAGAGAGATTGAATTTAATTGATGAAAGGAGAAAATACAAAAATTAAGTAAATGAAGCAGGCAAAAAAGAACACAAACGTCTCAAAAATGAGATCGACAGAAAGTGCAAAATGGCTAAGCAGGGATGGCTAGAGGACACATGTAAGGAAGTAGAGGCGCATATCACTAGGGGTAAGATAGATACTGCCTACAGGAAAATTAAAGAGATCTTTGGAGAAAAGAGAACGACTTGCATGAATATCAAGAGACCAGATGGAAATCCAGTAGTAAGCAAAGAAGGGAAAGCAGAAAGGTGGAAGGAGTATATAGAGGATCTATACAAGGGCGATGTTCTTGAGGACAATATTATAGAAATGGAAGAGAATGTAGATGAAGATGAATTATGAGATATGATACTGCGTGAAGAGTTTGACAGAGCACCGAAAGACCTGAGTCGAAACAAGGCCCCGGGAGTAGACAACATACCATTAGAACTAAATACAGCCTTGGGAGAGCCAGGCCTAACAAAACCCTACCATCTAGTGAGCAAGATGTATGAGACAGGCGACATACCTTCAGACTTCAAGAAGAATATAATAATTCCAATCCCAAAAACGCAGGTACTGACAGATGTGAAAATTACCGAACTATCAGTTTAATAAGTCACAGCTGCAAAATACTAACACGAATTCTTTACAGACGAATGGAAAAACTGGTAGAAGCCGACCTCGGGGAAGATCAGTTTGGATTCCGTATAAATATTGGAACACGTGAGGCAATACTGACCCTACGACTTACCTTAGAAGGAATATTAAGCAAAGGCAAACCTACGTTTCTAGCATTTGTAGACTTAGAGAAAGCTTTTGACAATGTTGACTGGAATACTCTCTTTCAAATTCTAAAGGTGGCTGGGGTAAAATACGGGGAGCGAAAGGCTATTTACAATTTGTACAGAAACCAGATGGCAATTATAATAATCTAGGGACATGAAAGGGAAGCAGTGGTTGGGAAGGGAGTGAGACAGGGTCGTAGCCTATCCCCAGTGTTATTCAATCTGTACATTGAGCAAGCAGTAAGGGAAACAAAAGAAAAATTCGGATTAGGAATTAAAATCCATGGAGAAGAAATAAAAACTTTGAGGTTCGCCGATGACATTGTAATTCTGTCAGAGACAGCAAAGAACCTGGAAGAGGAGCTGAACGGAATGGACAGTGTCTTGAAAGGAGGATATAAGATGAACATCAACAGAAGCAAAACGAGGAGAGTGGAATGTAGTCGAATTAAGTCGGGTGATGCTGAGGGAATTAGATTAGGAAATGAGACACTTAAAGTAGTAAAGAAGTTTTGCTATTTCGGGAGCAAAATGACTGATGATGGTCAAAGTAGAGAGGATATAAAATGTAGACTGGCAATGGCAAGGAAAGCGTTTCTGAAGAAGAGAAATTTGTTAACATCGAGTATAGATTTGAGTGTCAGGAAGTCATTTCTGAAAGTATTTGTATGGAGTGTAGCCATGTATGTAAGTGAAACGTGGACGCCGACCTTGGCGGCCGAGCGGTTCTAGGCGCTTTAGTCCGGAACCACGAGACTGCTAAAGTCGCAGGTTCGAATCCTGCCTCGAGCATAGATGTGTGTGATGTTCTTAAGTTAGTTAGGTTTAAGTAGTTCTAAGTTCTAGGGGACTGATTACCTCAGATGTTGTCCCATTGTGCTCAGAGCCATTTGAACCATTTGAAACGTGGACGATAAATAGTTTGGACAAGAAGAGAATAGAAGCTTTCGAAATGTGGTGCTACAGAAGAATGCTGTAGATGGGTAGATCACGTAACTAATGAGGAGGTATTGAATAGAATTGGAGAGAAGAGAAATTTGTGGCACAACCTGACTACAAGAAGGGATTGGTTGGTAGGACATGTTCTGAGGCATCAAGGTATCACCAATTTGGTACTGGAGGGCAGCGTGGAGGGTGAAAATCGTAGAGGGAGACCAGGAGATGAATAAACAGATTCAGAAGGATGTAGGTTGCAGTAGGTACTGGGAGATGATGAAGCTTGCCCAGGATAGAGTAGCATGGAGAGCTGCATCAGACCAATCTCTGGACTGAAGACCACAACAACAACAACATCAACAACAACAACATGTTATGTGTCCTGCAAACTTATTTATTTATTTTGTGAGAAATCTTAATTTCGATGTTGATTAATGAGGTTCAATGTACGTCTGCTTTTTCAGTAAAAGAAGTCGTTTTGAAATATAGTAATTTATTAGCTAATCCGGTGTCGGTGGAATTTTTTTTCCAGATTTTCTTTCTGTCTTTTCCGCAAGCACGTGGTTATGTAATCTCGCGGTCTGCGACAGGCAAGTCAATGACTCCATGTTCTTTTCAACTGCATCGTCATTCACAAATGTCTTGCACGTTTCGCTACGAAAAGAGTATTGTTATATATTACCCGATTTCTACTCATTTACTCGCACAGCAAAATGGCAGATATGAAGTAGTGCAGACAGCACACGGTGAGGACGTCTCAAAATGCTCATAGGGAAGCTCTTTTTTTCTGCTCGGCACACAAATTCTAGACAGCTGCATCTTCACTAGGGCTTGTCGGAGAATCGGCTGCAATCAGTGGCATGTAATTCCATTTCTATTTTTGGTTTGAGTAGTAATAAAAATTAGCGCAGCTAGCTTTCAAAACGTGCAGAGGAAAGATACGGACATAACAGACAAGATATCTGCAATTCCAGTCCACACAGTAATATTAAACTGCAACAGAAATGAGCCACAACTGTGCTAAGAGAATTTTCGTCTGCCAAAAGTACTGATTCTGAAAACTTCGTATTCCATCCCTTCCCACCTCGAACATGGCAAACGCAAACTTGCAATAACAATAAACCTTCATTAGACTATTACACCTAATACAGCCCACATTTACTTTTACGATTATTTCTTTGGTTTTCGAAGTAGTCGAGTTTCAAAGTTTCCATAGCTGAGCGGTCAGCGTGTCTGACTCAGATGCAGAGAATCGCGATACAACACCTGATACCTTCAACGGCTTTTAATAAGTGGGAAGCTGGAACAGGTACACACAGACTCTGTATTCCAAATCAGAAGATATTTAAGTGGTAAGTGGCGGCTCCTAGCTCTGGAAAGCTGGCAATGGCTGGGAGAATCGTATACTGACACTATATCTCTCCTTACCGAAATTAAGTGAAGTCATATTCGGAGTATATACAAGAATGCAGAAGGAATCACGTGAAACGTAGACAGCAAATACTGCGGAAATGGAGTGCTGCTGACGTGGGGCTTTCAGAGAATGGACTGGAAGACAGGGGCTACTAGTGTTAGGCAATCAACAGATTGTAATAATACTTAGAAAGTGTATTTTTTGTGCAAACATACATTTTTGAAATCTAACAATGTGTATTGACGTTAAAAAACTAAAATTAGGGTGAATTAGAATGTCAGTGGTGTTTATTGTAGGATTTTAGTGCGAGGCGTTTACGAGATATCATATTTTGAAACTTCCGACACCAACACTTCTTTGTGCCATTCAGCCTGGGTGGCTCCTGGGTACGGTGTTCATATGATTGCTTGCAGTGTGTTTCTGTGTTCCTTGAGTGCACTGCGACTTGCTAAGCAGTTAGTGAGCGACAGTGTAAACAGTGAGTCGTGAGTGGACGATGTGATTTACCAATGTAGAAGAAGCTAACATGCCATAGTGTATGGAGAGTGTAGGAAATATGTAGTTCGTTCTTGTACGGTGTCTGACGCAAGATATTCCAGTAGACGTCAACCACCTCGGCAGTTATTTATCAACCTCCTCAACCAGTTATATGAACATGGTAGTGAAACACGTATGCAACGTAACAAAAGCAAAAGAAAGGACGACATAACAGTAGGAAATTAATGTTATTGCTGCTGTTTCAGTTGATGTGCACGATAGATTCTGGGCAATCGCACGAGAAAACCATTGCTTCATTGTGTTTGTGGTTTTTTTCTGTAACTAGACAGGTTTATTTTAATTCCTTCTTCATCCTAATTCCATTTTCACATTTTGGTTCCAGCATTATCTTTCCTGGTTTTTAGTTTCTTTAATTTGAGAAATGGATTACCTACTTTAAGATGTATGGAGTACTTCTGTTTAAACAATGCTAATATAACTTTTACTTGTATGGTAAAGTGTACATATTTCATTTTTACCACGTAAATTTATAAATATCAAAATTTATTTTCATTTTTTATAGATCTGGATGTGGTGAAATGCATGTTTGGATGTTCAGACCACGTTGGGTGTCAAGAAGATATTTACAACAGCCCACGTGGCACCATTATATTGTGACTTAACAGCCGTCCTTTCTAACTGTCTTCAGTACTTGAACTATGACGTTTTAAAAATACTTTGCAAGTTGTGGCCTGCACCTGCTCATTATATACTTCGTTACCTTTGTGACATACGTGTTCTATTGGATACCTTTTGTCACTGATTCGAAATGCTACTTCCAGAGAAAATGTTCTTTTCGATTCCTCTAGTACAACAGAAAGTTATTAGTGTCTCAAAGGTTCATCTAATTGCATTGTGAACAGATGGAAGAAGCCTTTGAAAGTTTTGTGGCCGTTAACTGTAACAATGGATGTCTCAATAGGAAAAAGTTAATCCTTAGAGCCGCTCTGAATCAAAGGAAAAGTAACTTATTGTTTCTGATACAAAAAATTAGTTTTATAGAAAAGGATCTAAATGTATGCGAAACATTTTGAGAGACTTCTGGCAGTATTTAAGAGGAGGTCGTTTGTACTGCAGGTATGCATATGAAATACGTAAACGTCCTCACATTCATTATTAATGTTTTGTACCACGATTATTCACTTACAAACAGCTAATAATTTCGTTCGTAATGTGTGTAGAAGAAACTCACATTTCCTCCAAAGCAGACACCACTTGAAAATTGACGTGCTTTGGTTTACAAGTTTTAGAAAAGAATAACTTTAAAAAATGTAAATTAAAGCGTTATTACTGTTGTTGTCATGTGCATTCGAAGTAAGGACGACCACTAACTGTCTGAAATATGAAATAACTGAAATCCATTACTTTATCCAGAATGTTTGCATTGACCCACGAGTGTCGAAACTGCAACCTATAAATTTAACGTCATGTATATTAAAATTTTTCGTGTAAAATGTATCAGTGTTCGCTTGGAAATAACCACGTGAAAGAGTAATTTTCATCGTAACAAATTCATGTGGAAACTATAGTGTTGTCAAACACTGAAACACTGATGGCCTCT
This sequence comes from Schistocerca americana, assembly GCF_021461395.2. Taxonomy (NCBI): domain Eukaryota; kingdom Metazoa; phylum Arthropoda; class Insecta; order Orthoptera; family Acrididae; genus Schistocerca; species Schistocerca americana. The sequence continues at coordinate 293,454,205 of NC_060124.1, forward strand.
TCCAGCCTTAATTTTTCACGGCAGTTCCGTTTAATTCGTTGTATGAAGAAGCAGTTTATCAAGTATGTTGTGCAAAGGGTGTAGTTTTGTGGAGCAGGTGATATTAACAGTGTATGTACGTATCTTATTGTATGTTAACTGGGGACCTAGAAACGACGGAGAGGCTCCGTCCCCGCCGCAGCAGCAGTGGTCCGCAACCCCACGACGACTACCGCAGTCCACTTCACCGCCCCACACCGAACCCAGGGTTATTGTGCGGTTCGACCCCCCAATAGTCCCCACAGGGAACGTCTCATACCAGACGAGTGTAACCCCTATGTTTGCGTGGTAAAGTAATGGTGGTGCACGCGTACGTGGAGAACCAACAATCGCCGACATAGTGTAACTGAGGCGGAATAAGCGGAACCAGCCCGCATTCGCCGAGGCAGATGGAAAACAGCCTAAAAACCATCCACAGACTGGCCGGCTCACCGGACCTCGACACAAATCCGGCGGGCGGATTCGTGCCGGGGACCAGGCGCTCCTTCCCGCCTGGAAATGTTTGTACGTAGTAGAAACTGTTTCAAGAATAATAAACTTTGAAGAAAAGTTAAACAGAAAACGCGAAACATTTCCTTTATGACAACAAATTACTACGGTAAAATCTAATGAAAACTTTGCAGAAAAGCACTTCCCTGGGCGCATCGAAAACTTCGAGAACAACGGTTGAAAACGAATAGCGAAATTTTTTGGATGAGCCGAAAGGTTTTTGGCTTATCTTTACCTGAGATTTGTTGGTTGGTTTGTGGGATTAAAGGGACCAGACTGCAACGGTCATCGGTCCCTTGTTCCAAAACTTAAAAACTACCACACAGAGTAAAAAACGGATAATAGAGACAACAGACAACACAGGACAAGAAAAACTCAGACAAAGAACAGACATAACAAATTAAAATCACACGGAGTGTGGCAGTGGTTGGCCGACCATAGAATAAAAAAGGAAAAGCCACCACCGAGAACACATTAAAAACTCAGTTTAAAAACGTAGGCCAAAGGCCAGAATCAACACAAAACAATAAAATATAACATAAGCACTCATATTAAATGATAAAGAACCCCTGCCCGAATAAAACGTAAAACAAAGCCTGCCATAGCAGGGTCATCAGTTAAAAGGGCAGGGACCGTATCAGGCAGCGCAAATGTCCGCCTGACCACAGCTAAAAGGGGGCAGGCCAACAAAATGTGGACCACTGTCAAACCCGCCCCGCAGAGACACAGAGGAGGGTCCTCCCGACGCAGTAAGTAACTGTGTGTCAGCCGGGAGTGGCCAATGCGGAGCCGACAAAGGACGACTGAGTCCCTGCGGTTGGCTCGCATGGATGACCGCCACACAGTCGTCGTCTCCTTAATGGCACGGAGTTTATTGGGCGTGATCCGATCGCGCCATTCAGTGTCCCAAAGCGCAATAACTTTTCGGCGGAGGACCGCTCGCAAATCAGTCTCTGGGAGGCCAACATCCAGAGATGGTTGCCTGGTGGCCTCTTTCGCCAGGCTGTCAACATGTTCATTGCCCGGGATACCGACATGACCGGGGGTCCACACAAAGACCACAGAGCGGCCGCAACGGGCAAGAGTATGCAGGGACTCCTGGATAGCTATCACCAGACGAGAACGAGGGAAATACTGGTCGAGAGCTCGTAAACCGCTCAGGGAATCGCTACAGATCACGAAGGACTCACCTGAGCAGGAGCGGATATACTCTAGGGCTCGAAAGATGGCGACCAGCTCAACAGTGTAAACGCTGCAGCCAGCCGGCAAGGAGCGTTGTTCGGAATGGTCCCCTAGAGTTAGCGCATAACCGACACGACCAGCAACCATCGAACCGTCAGTGTAAACAACGTCAGAGCCCTGATACGTGGCCAGGATGGAATAAAAGCGGCAGCGGAAGGCCTCTGGAGGGACTGAGTCCTTCGAGCCCCGTGCCAAGTCGAGCAGAAGGCAAGGGCGAGGAACACACCACGGGGGTGTACGCAAAGTGGCCCGAAAAGGAGGTGGAACAGTGAAAACCCAAAGCCCGGAGAGAAGCTCTTTGACGCGGACCGCGATCGTACAACCTGACAGGGGCCTACGTTCTGGCAGATGGATGACCAATCGCGGGAACAGGAGACGATAGTTTGGATGCCCGGGCAAGCTAAAAACATGGGCAGCATAAGCGGCCAGCAAACGTTGGCGCCGTAACCGGAGGGGAGTGACACCTGCCTCCACTAGTATGCTGTCCACAGGGCTGGTCCGGAAGGCACCAGTGGCTAGTCGTATTCCGCTGTGTAGGATTGGGTCCAGTACCCGCAGCGCAGATGGGGATGAGCCATAAGCCAGGCTCCCATAATCCAGACGAGACTGGGTTAACTCCTGGTAGAGCCGTAACAGGGTAGATCGGTCGGCGCCCCAGCGGGTGTGGCTCAAGCAACGCAGAGCATTTAGATGCCGCCAACATGCCTGTTTAAGGTGCCGAATATGAGGCAGCCAAGTCAGCCGGGCAACAAAAACAACACCCAAAAACCTGTGGGTCTCCACCACAGCAAGGAGTTCGTCGGCAAGATAAAGCCGCAGCTCAGGATGGACTGTTCGGCGCCGGCAGAAATGCGTAACGCGGGTCTTGGCAGCCGAAAACTGAAAACCATGCGCTACAGCCCAAGACTGCGCCTTGCGGATAGCGCCCTGTAGCTGACGTTCAACAGCTGCAATGCCAGTAGAGCGGTAGTAAAGGCAGCATACAGGGAAGCAGAGACAGAATTTCCCACCGCCGCAGCGAGCCCGTTTATTGCGATTAAAAACAGGCAGACACTGAGGACAGATCCCTCTGGTACCCCGTTCTCCTGGACTCGGGAGGAACTAAGGGACACCGCGACTTGCACGCGGAAGGTACGATACGACAGAAAATTTCGGATAAAGATCGGCAGAGGGCCCCGAAGACCCCATCCATGAAGCGTAGAAAGTATGTGATGACGCCATGTCGTATCGTACGCCTTCCGCATGTCGAAAAAGACAGCAACCAGGCGCTGACGGCGCGAAAAGGCAGTACGGATGGCCGACTCCAGATTCACCAGATTGTCGGTGGCGGAGCGACCTTTACGGAACCCACCCTGAGACGGAGCCAGAAGGCCTCGAGACTCCAGTACCCAATTCAAGCGCCGGCTCACCATCCGTTCGAGAAGCTTGCAAAGAACGTTGGTGAGGTTAATGGGGCGGTAGCTGTCCACCTCCAAAGGGCTCTTGCCCCGTTTCAAAACGGGGATGACAATGCTTTCTCGCCATTGCGACGGAAACTCACCCTCGACACAGAGACGGTTGTAAAGGTCGAGGAGGCATCGCTTGCAGTCCACTGAAAGGTGTTTCAGCATCTGACAGTGGATGCCATCTGGCCCAGGAGCGGTATCAGGGCAAGTGGCAAGGGCACTGTGAAATTCCCACTCACTGAATGGAGCATTGTAGGATTCAGAATGGTGGGTGTGAAAAGAAAGGCTCCGACGTTCCATCCGCTCTTTAATGGAGCGGAAGGCCAGAGGGTAATTGGAAGAAGCGGAACAGAGCAAAATGCTCTGCCAAGCGGTTGGCAATTTCGTCGGAGTGTGTACAAACTGCTCCATTCAGTGAGAGCGCAGGGACGCTGACAGGGGTTCGATAGCCATAGAGGCGTCGGATCTTGGCCCAGACCTGCGATGGAGAGACATGGAGGCCAATGGTGGACACATACCGCTCCCAGCACTCCTGCTTGCTTTGGCGGATAAGGCGGCGGGCCCGCGCACGCAGACATTTGAAGGTAATGAGGTGTTCAATGCAGGGATGTCGCTTGTGACGCTGGAGAGCCCGCCGGCGATCTTTAATCGCTTCAGCGATCTCAGGCGACCACCAATGCACAGTCCGCCGCCGAGGGGACCCAGAAGAACTGGGAATGGAAGATTCGGCGGCAGTAACGATGCCCGTGGTGACCGATTGAACCACCGCATCAATGCCATCATTAGAGAGAGGCTCAATAGCGGCAATGGAGGAAAACAAGTCCCAGTCAGCCTTATTCATTGCCCACCTGCAAGGGCGCCCAGAAGACATGCGCTGTGGCAGTGACAGAAAGATCCACAGGTCGTCATGCACTCTCCATTGGACAGATGGTAAGAGGCTAGGGCTGCAGATCGAAAGGTCAATGGCGGAGTACGTGCCATGCGACACACTGAAGTGTGTGAAGGAACCATCATTTAACAGCGAAAGATCGAGCTGTGCCAATAAATGCTCAATGGTGGTGCCTAGATCTGCAGCCACTGACCCACCCCACAGAGGGTTATGGGCGTTGAAGTCGCCCAGTAATTAGAAAGGTGGCGGCAATTGGGCTACCAGTGCAGCTAGGACATGCTGCGCGACATCACCATCCGGTGGAATGTAAAGACTGCAGACGGTAACAGCCTGTGGCGTCCACACCCGAACAGCGACAGCCTCTAAAGCTGTTTGTAGAGGGATAGACGCGCTGTGAAGAGAGTTAAGGACATATATGCAGACGCCACCAGACACCCTTTCATAAGCTGCCCGTTTCTTATAATAACCCCGATAGCCATGGATGGTGGGGGTTCGCATTGCTGGAAACCAAGTTTCTGAACAGCAATGCAGAAGAAAGGGTGCAGGCTGATAAGTTGTCGGAGCTCAGCTAGATGGTGGAAGAAACCGCTGCAGTTCCACTGGAGGATGGTATTGTCCATGGCTGAGAGACGGGACTGGGAAGGCAGATTACGCCTCTGGGTCACCTGCTGCCTCCGATGGAGCACCTGTACAAGTGCTATCCATTGCGTCTGAGGGAGCGGCGAGATCGAGGTCCTCAGCGGACGCAAGAATCTCCACCGCATCCTCAGACGCAGAGCTTGTAGGTAGCGGTGGAGTAGGTGCCACTGCAGGTGCCTTGGTCTTACGGGTCTTCAATGTCGTTTTCTCTCGCTGTTCCTTTGGTTGTCGTTATTGAGAGGGCTTATTTGAGTCACTCTCTGGGACCAAAGGTGATCGTGAAGCTCGACGACCAGCGACCTGTGGCTTCTTCAGCCACTGGTTGCTGTGCCGCTGGTAGGAACCTGGGAAGGGAGTGACCCAAGGGATCCCTTCCGAGCAAGAGAAGCCGAAGAAGACTTACGCTTCTCCGGCTTAGAAGTGGGGACTGGTGTCCCCGGTGGGTTAGTGGGTGCTGCTCCCGAGGTAGATGGTGTGGGAGCAACAGCGAGAGAAGGGGCCCCCATCGTCAAGGGGGCAGGTGAGGTCCTCTGACTGAGAGCTGACTGTTTGTGGTGCAGCTAAAGGAGCTGGAGCAGGAGTGACAGTTGAGGCATAAGATGCCATCATGCGCACGGGATGTAGCCGTTCAAATTTCCGCTTAGCCTCAGTGTAAGTCAGTCGGTCCAGGGTCTTATATCCCATGATTTTGCGTTCTTTCTGTAAGATCCTGCAGTCTGGCGAGCAAGGTGAATGAAGCTCTCCACAGTTGACACAGATGGGAGGCGGAGCACATGGAGTATCGGGATGAGATGGGCGTCAGCAATCTCGACATGTGAGGCTGGAAGTGCAGCGGGAAGACATATGGCCGAACTTCCAGCACTTAAAGCACCGCATCTGGGGAGGGATATAGGGCTTGACGTCACAACGGTAGACCGTCACCTTGACCTTCTCCGGTAATGTATCACCCTCGAAGGCCAAGATGAAGGCACCGGTAGCAACCTGATTGTCCTTCAGACCCCGATGAACGCGCCGGACAAAATGAGCAACTCTACGCTCTAAGTTGGCGCGCAGCTCGTCATCAGACTGCAAAAGTAGGTCTCTATGGAAAATAACACCCTGGACCATATTTAAACTCTTATGTGGTGTGATGGTAACGTTAACATCCCCCAACTTGTCACAAGCAAGTAACCTGCGTGACTGGGCGGAGGATGCCGTTTTTATCAAAACTGACCCAGAGCGCATTTTGGACAAGCCCTCCACCTCCCCAAACTTGTCCTCTAAATGCTCTACAAAGAACTGAGGCTTCACGGATACAAAGGATTCCCCATCAACTCTGGTACAGACGGGATACCGGGGCGAGTACGTGTCACTGTCATTCATTGCCTTTCGTTCCTCCCATGGTGTGGCCAGGGATGGGAACGATTTGGGGTCATAAACGTTACCTTTAAAATGAGCCCTCGAACGCTTAGAGACTGCTGGTGGCTGGCCACCAGCAAGAGATGATGTGCCACGCTTCATTGCGTGTCATCCACCCTGATGCCACCTACTCCGACCAAGGGCCCTCCCCATGGGCGCCACCCAGCCACAGCAAGGGCCACCGGGCAGGATGGCCATTGCCGGGAGTCCTGATGCCCCAGGGAGATGGGCATCTACTCCTTGGCATACATAGGGAGTAAACGGCGCAGGCATCAGTAGAGCGATCCCTGTGTTGTCAGGGGGCTACAACCAACAGGGTACATGGCGGCCCCACCACAACGGACTGGCTACCGTGCTGGATCTTAGGTGCAAAAATGTATGAGGTCGTCGTCGCAGCGAAAAGCAACACTGCACAGTGCAGCGTGGAAATCGCATCCATGGACGCATCCTCGCCCAAGATATGGAAAACGAGCTGGACACCATTGCAACGACGAGAAAGCCGGCTAAAGGTCTCAATGCACGACAGATACAGTGCACCATGCAAGGTACCTTTCCCCAATTGGCTCGCTCTTCGGAACAATTTAGAAAGATGGAGGTCAAACCCGAGAGGAGACCATCACATAAGGCCGAAACATTTGAGACTCTTTAGTCGCCTCTTACGACAGGCAGGAATATCGCGGGCCTATTATAACCCCCGAACCCGCAGGGGGGTAAGATTTTTTAAGTGTTCAAATTGCCCGTCACATGCAAGTTATACTTCGTATGCACAATTTAACGGTACGACTATGCGCACCAATGCAGATTGGATTATATACAGCAACAAGAAAAGAATGTGCGGCAGGTAAGAAAGTTAAAAAGTTATCTTTGACTGCGTGTTTCCACCTGGATAGTATGTGCTATCCTCGCATAATAAGTGAAATTGGTGCGGTCGGGGTAGAGCCGCAGAGATGACATACGCTCAGCCGTGTTGTGCCCTTTTAGAGGTACGTGTCAGCAGGTGGCGGTGAGGTTTTAGCGCCGTGTGGGGCGCACGGCCTGTGTTTGCCGTGAGCTGCGTACATTTATCACGCATCGACACCTGCCAGTCCGGTGCCATTCTGCCGCAGAGCAGCAAAAAGCTGCGTCTGGCCGCAGACGGCGACAAGCGAGCGAGCTGAATGGCGAGAGTGTCAGGCAGGCCTCTGGGCGAGAGCTCACCGAGTGGGACCGCTGAGCGCCGCCCAACCCGCCAGCGCTCTGGTCTGCGGTACACTGCGGCTGCAGTGCCGCAGTGTGGATTGTTGCATCAATTCACGTGGAGTCAGTGCATTCCGACGCTTCTGAATGTTTACTCTGCGGTGCAGGGGAGGGCCGTGCAGTATCGGCCGGCTTACAGTACTGGCCACGACTGTGATTCCCCTTCCGCATCCAAATGGCAGAAGTGTACAGTAAACAGAAGCAAGATTGTGTATCCGCGTGCGCTGGAGTCGGGCGTATCATTTCTCTCTTCATTGCTTTGTCTGTTCTGAGTACTCGATGATATTTTTGTAGCTCTTAGCGCACGGGAGGCATTTTATGGCCTGTGATACATTTCGGTTATCTCTGTTATGTAAGGAACCACAGCCGGCTGGAGTGGTCGAGCGGTTATAGGCGCTTCAGTCTGGAACTGCGCGACCGCTACGGTCTCAGGTTCGAATCCTGCCTCGGGCGTGGATGTGTGTGATGTTCCTAGCTTAGTTAGGTTTAAGTAGTTCTAAGTTCTAGGGGACTGATGACCTCAGCTGTTTAGTCCCATAGTGCTCAGAGCCATTTTTTTAAGGAACCACATCTATCACATGTTTTATCATAATTTCTGTAAAAGAACGTACAGTGTGCCGAGATCCATCTGCGTGTTTGCCGTACAGTACCGGCCACACGATTGTCTTTCAGTATCGGTCAGAAGCAATTTCTCGTTTTAAATTCCGACTATATTTTCTTATTATTACTTCTTTTCTCATGGAAATGACGGAAAATGAAAAAAAAATGTGACAAGAAAATGCAAGGAAGAGTGCATGAAAATGGCTGTGAGCCAGGCTATGTACAACTAATGACTCCGAGGTAGAGAGGCGAATCGTTTCCAGCTATTAGAACAGAGAAAAATCGCCACCGAAGAGAAGAGACTAAAAGCAGAAAAAATAAAGTTTGAAAATGAGTAGAAGAAAGCTGAACTTAAGTCTTCTGTTCCAAAATAAAATGAAAAGGCCCAATTACAAAGCGGCGAAGGAAACTGGAATTTACTGGAAGTAATGCGTCAGTAGAAGAGACTGAAGAGGGCATTGTGTGTCTTTCTGCGTACTATGTGTAATAGGGGCTGGCCAAATGTTGCATATACAGGGTGAGGCACCTAACATTACCGCTGGATATATTTCGTAAACCACATCAAATACTGACGAATCGATTCCACAGACCGAACGTGAGGAGAGGGGCTAGTGTAATTGGTTAATACAAACCATAAAAAAACGCACGGAAGTATGTTTTTTAATACAAACCTACGTTTTTTTTAAAATGGAACCCCGTTAGTTTTGTTAGCACATCTGAACATATAAACAAATACGTAATCAGTGCCGTTTGTTGCATTGTAAAATGTTAATTACATCCGGAGAAATTGTAACCTAAAGTTGACGCTTGAGTACCACTCGTCCGCTGTTCGATCGTGTGTATCGGAGAGCACCGAATTACGTAGGGATACAAAGGGAACGGTGATGGACCTTAGCTACAGAAGAGACTGGAACAGCACATGACGTCCACATGCTAACACCTTTTTATTGGTCTTTTTCACTGACGCACATGTACATTACCATGAGGGGTGAGGTACACGTACACACGTGGTTTCCGTTTTCAATTACGGAGTGGAAGAGAGTGTGTCCCGACATGTCAGGCCACTAGATGTTCAATGTGGTGGCCATCATTTGCTGCACACAATTGCAATCTCTGGCGTAATGAATGTCGTACACGCCGCAGTACATCTGGTGTAATGTCGCCGCAGGCTGCCACAATACGTTGTTTCATACCCTCTGGGGTTGTAGGCACATCACGGTACACATTCTCCTTTAACGTACCCCACAGAAAGAAGTCCAGTGGTGTAAGATCAGGAGAACGGGCTGGCCAATTTATGCGTCCTCCACGTCCTATGAAACGCCCGTCGAACATCCTCTCAAGGGTCAGCCTAGTGTTAATTGCGGAATGTGCAAGTGCACTATCATGCCGATACCACATACGTCGACGCGTTTCCAGTGGGACATTTTCGAGCAACGTTGGCAGATCATTCTGTAGAAACGCGATGTATGTTGCAGCTGTTTGGGCCCCAGCAATGAAGTGAGGACCAATGAGGTGGTCGCCAATGATTCCGCACCATACATTTACAGTCCACGGTCGCTGTCGCTCTACCTGTCTGAGCCAGCGAGGATTGTCCATGGACCAGTAATGCATGTTTCGTAGATTCACTGCCCCGTGCCGGCTGAAGTGGCCGAGCGGTTCTAAGCGCTACAGTCTGGAACCGCGCGACCGCTACGGTCGCAGGTTCGAATCCTGCCTTGGGCATGGATGTGTGTGACGTCCTTAGGTTAGTTAGGTTTAAGTAGTTCTAAGTTCTAGGGGACTGATGACCTCAGAAGTTAAGGCCCATAGTGCTCAGAGCCATTTTTCACTGCCCCGTGGTTTTTGAAACCCGCTTCATCGGTAAACAGGTAGAACTGCAATGCATTCTCTGTTAATGCCCATTGACAGAATTGCACTCGATGATTAAAGTCATCACCATGTAATTGCTGATGTAGCGACACATGAAACGGATGAAAGCGGTGAAGATGCAGTATGCGCATGACACTGCTCGCCGACCGTGGCCCGTGTTTGTTACAACACGCAACTGAACGTCGGAGGTTTCAAGCGTCAACTTTAGGTTACAATATCTCCGGATGTAATTAACATTTTACAATGCAACAAACGGCACTGATTACGTATTTGTTTATATGTTCAGATGTGCTAACAAAACTAACGTGGTTCCATTTAAAAAAACGTAGGTTTATGTTTAAAAACATACTTCCGTGTATTTTTGTATGGTTTGTATTAAACAATTACACTAGCCCCTCTCCTCACGTTCGGTCTGTGGAATCCGTTCGTCAGTATTTGATGTGCTTTACGAAATATATCCAGTGGCAACGTTAGGTGACTCACCCTGTATGGACTGGGAGAATATTCTATATTTTATTTGCCATCTGCGTAACACAGTGAGCTAAACATTGGTGAACTGGCCTGAAATAGAACAAAACCCAGTCATACGTGTTTTATTATTGTTCAGTAAGTATGAGTGCAAATAAGTATGAGTGCAGTGTGTCATTGACAACCTATATTTTGACATCTTCAATAAGCCTTGCAATTGCACCTCGTAATTCCCACACAGTTATGCAAATATATCAATTAAACGTTGGTGAACTGGCCTGAAATAGAACAAAACCCAGTCATACGTGTTTTATTATTGTTCTACAAGTATGAGCGCAGTGTATCACTAGCAACCTACATTTTGACATCTTCAATAAGCCTGGCAATTGCACCTCAAATTTCCCACACAGTTATGCAAATTCATCATACAATTACATCAGTTTTATTAACACATTATATAATCAGTCATTGGAATCGTACATTATTGTTGCCCTTCTTCGCATTGTGCAGCCAAGCTCATACCAAAGAAGTTGGCACAGCTTTTTAGATTTGCACTACGCTTATATTTTTGTATGTTCTAATCTGACTGCGAGAGGAAAAGTAAAGGTATAATCTGCGAAATGTGGGCCGGCCAGTGTGGCCGAGCGGTTCTAGGGGCTTCAGTCTGGAACTGCGCGACCGCTACGGCCGCAGATTCGAATTCTGCCTAGGGCATGGATGTGTGTGATGTCCTTAGGTTAGATAGGTTTCAGTAGTTGTAAGTTCTAGGGGACTGATGTTCTCAGATGTTAAGTCTCATAGTACTCCGAGCCATTGGAACCATTGTTTTGCGATATGTGGCACTCATTCTTGAACCGTTAATCCTATAGCTTTTGTGTTAAAAAGTTTGTCGTAATCCGTCTTCTTCACTTGAAGAAATGGTTTTCGGGGCATGACGATAATTTGCTCTGTCTTACCTGCAACGTGACGGCGAACTCTTGTTGACTGCGTCACTCGTTTCATGATGACTTTTTGTAGCAATATGATTAAATTACGCCAGTCGTTTTGAATTGTAGATTATTATTGTCCACTTTGCTTTTTTGGCATCAACTGTTGACATACAAAACTATTACTGATTGTATTACTCTGATTAATCATGTTTGACATTTTGTCTAACATTTATCTCTTCTGTACTTGTTTCATTATTTTACATGTAGTGATCGCATCTTTCCACCACAGGTCACATTTTGTCTCGAATTCTTAATTTAATCAGAACTTCACGTCACCCGTCGTCGCTCCCTTCTCTGCTACTGTCCGACTCACACTGACTTAACGTCCTTTCCACCGGCTGCCTTAACTTGCGTCACACGCTGTGATCATGTGAACAGCACGCAGGGGTTAACAGCAACAAAACATGCGTCTCTCACGTAGTGGTCGAGGAAGTGCAATACGCTTCTGGGCGATTCCTTTTCTTTACCGTCCTTTTATGATCAAACAGCCATATCAAACGAGCATTGATTACAGTGAACAATGTAGATATTCACTAACGTATAAAGATGCCAGCCATCTGCGCATTAGCACAAATGTGAGACGTCATCTGAGGTCCCCAAGGTGTGGTCGCCTTATACTGCTTCAATGAGGTGCAGGTATACTCCCGTAAGATGCGAGCGAGGCCATAATGAGATACGTGTGAAGTCTCATATATCTCATCTGCAGTGAGTAACTCATATTTCTCATCAGCAGTGAGTAATATGGGGCACATTTAAGCCAAGCAGGAGTATGTAAATGGTACAGTGTTCATCGCAAATTAGCCAGTTATTTGTGGAGCTTGCAGAATAATTATTCGAAACATAGCCTAAAAGTGGATGATCAGAAAACAAGACACAATAGTTCCCAGGCCTAGAGATACGGAAGACGACAAATCGCATTTAACAATCAACGAACACAAATTAGAACGCGCTGAATAGCTCCAATTTGTAGGCGTAATGAGAGACAAACAAAATCGAAGACAAGTAGAAATGCAAATGAAAGTCCAAACTGCAAAAAGAGCCTATTACTCCACACAAAAACTTCTGGAATCCAAGCAAGAAACTAAAAAAAATCTAAAGTGAAGATATATAAACAATCACAAGACCAGTCCAAACCCCATGGAGCAAAAACATGGAGTTTAACTAAAATAGAAGAACACGATTTACAAGTTTTTCAAAACGAAGTTTATTGGAAAATCTTTGCTCCATACCATGATAATGGATCGCAAAGCTGCAAGAGAACACTCTCACAGCAAGCCAAATTCCATCACACCAAGCAATAAAAATGAGCTTAATAAATTACAGAGGACTTCAACGTGCAGACCATCGGATGAGAATGAAAGAGAGGGGAAGAGAGTTAGGTGGAATTGGCAAGAAGTAGCACAGGATAGAAGCATTTGGAGAAAACATTCGAGATTAGGAAGGGGACTTCAAATGACTTGTAAGACAAGTACACACACACACACACACACACACACACACACACACACACACACACACACAGAGAGAGAGACAGAGAGAGAGAGAGAGAGAGAGAGAGAAGAATATTACGACCGACTCGTCTGTAACAAAATTTACTATTACAGAGACTGGATGGTTTTCTTGCACTGCAAAGATATAGTTTCTAATTATATTTCAGAACTGGAATCAAGGAAAGATGATTATGGTTTAGAGGAGTAGGTCCTCATAACGACTAGCATCTAAAATCACGCTAGCAGGGGTTAAGATGTTGGGAGGTGGTGCCCTCCCACAAATGGAATGAGTTGTTCTCTGAACGCCTCAACTTAGTGCATTTTTGTACGTATATGAAGTGACTAAAAGTTTATTTTGCTTCTCTCAAAACGTTTTATTATAGGTTATATATTGATACTAGACATTGAACTCTGTCCCCTCATCTTAAGTATATTCAACGTTTTTAAAATCTACTCGCACCTACTGTTTAGCATTTAATTGTACCCCGTGCACACCCCAAAAAATGAAAACAAGCATTGGACTAAAATATACCACTAGTCTAACATTAGACAACGATGACAAGAAGATGCAGATGCATCCCAGTCGTATTTAATGTTCAGAATGCGCAGAAAGAAGCCTAAGCGTATCACAAAAATGTGGAGATATACTCTGGAACTGATTTACTATGATAAAATCGATACGATCCGCAACGGAAAAGAAAACCGGTACTACGAACGCACATAAACCTCCAGTGTGTCTTGAACAAATTCCAAAAAAAACACAAAGAAGAGAAGAAAAAGAAATCCAAAGGGAAGTTGGTGTCGAAGCGGGAGGAAAACTTCTTCAGAACAATCGAATACTGGAGAAAACATTGCTGATGACAACCTGACACGGATTAACATTGAAGAGGAGCGGGACGTCAGTCTTTTCTGGAAGGACTGACTGCGCACTGTGCATTCTATAGGCATGAAACGACAGCGGATACCGAGATCTACGTCTGTGACTCTTGTATGTATGTTCAAGAAAAATTAAGTACTGTTCTATGTCCAAATTTTAAAATGTATTACATTGGATTGTTAGAGTGAAATTACTTCAGTTACCTTAGGTTTTTTGTCTTCTGAAACGTAGCCGAAATAAAAGAATAAAGTGATGGTAGGTCAAGGAATGACAATTCCGGTGCATAATAATTGCTCTTAAACGAAACTCGATTTATTGCTATTTTATTTTTAAAAATATTTGTGTAAGTGAATATCTGCGGGTTGTTCGTATTCGTTGGGTGTGTTCGATTCAAAATTTTGATCGGCTTGGTTAAATATATTAAAAATTTTTCTTCGTTAATGATAACTATCACAAAATTAATTTACATCATACTGATTCAAATAATTAATGACACAAGTAGGTCAACATGTTTATACAAAGTACTTTATCGTTCATGTCGTATGCAATGTGTAGCTAAATCCCTTTTAAAGATTTTGAGGTCAGGTTCCTTGTGCGAAAACAAGAAAAGATTCTAGTAAACATGGGCTATACAATGCATATTCTACAAGCTATGAACATTTGTGTATCTTCGATATTGTGAAACACATCTCTTCTACTGTGAGCTCTTTGCTGTCTATATTTTCGGAGTATGCAGTAAGGCCCAAAACATGGAAAAATGTTTAGTAAACATGGGTTCATAAACGCAAGCCTTAAAACCTATGAGCACTTGGTCATCTTCGCCACTTAACAAGAGCTCATAGTCCTTAACGTATGCATTTTAGAGCCCATGTTTACTAGAGACTTTTTGTCGTTTTGGTCTGAAGAACCAGTCTTCAAAGTCTGTAAAGGGAATTTAGTTACACCCTGTATATCACTATTATCGCTGTACATTGCAGTGTTCGTGCTATTTCAGTTACTGTAGCTTCGTGTTTAAGTATGTCGAACACTGAAACCAAATATTTCCTAATTTGTATGTGTGGTTGTATCACTGTGAACGCGTGCGAGTCGCATCTGCATTGCGCGGTCTTCAATTAGACAACATAAAAATCATTAAACGGATAATTTATTGACTAAACGAACTTGTTTCCCTATCACAATGGCTAATGTTATATGTTTCAAGTATTTCAACACTCTCTAGAAGAATTGAAAATTAGCTTTCTTTCCCTCTCTCTTAGGCGTCGTCTCTAGGAAATCCAGTACTTCATCGAGTCCCTTCTCTTATTCGTGAGACAACGCTAAATTTTTATAACTTGTAGGATGTTCTCCTCTCAGTTCTGGTTTGATAAATGCCGGAAACACAAGCTTACTTTTTTTCAATCTGTTGGCTTTATACGAATTTGGTCAATCGTATAGCCGTTATGAATGGGCTGAATACAAAAAAACTGGCCTGCAATTGTGGTCGAGATTACTCTGTATTCAGCACAAAACTTGATTGTGACTGTGTTTCAAAACGTCAGCATAAACATGTCCGACAGAAAAGACACAGAACATACAATACCATGTATGCCCTGACAGCGTATATAGATACGGTCAGAGATGCACACTTCGTCCAAAATCTTGATGGAATCAGGTGAAGCTGCAATCATTGAGGATAATTGACAATGGACGCTACATGTCGAGTGTACGACAAATTCAGGATTTGAATTTGGCTGAACGCGTTCCCAGATAGCTGAACCGATTAATGCGACCCAATACTGACCACTGGATTTACTTCAGCGCCTGTAAATCCAGTCGCGACAAGTGAAAATTTGTGTTCAGTATTGGGTCGCATTAATCGGTTCAGCTATCTGGGAACGCGTTCAGCCAAATTCAAATCCTGAATTTGTCGTACACTCGACATGTAGCGTCCATTGTCAATTATCCTCAATGATTGCAGCTTCACCTGATTCCATCAAGAGTTTGGACGAAGTGCGCATCTCTGACCGTATCTATATTCGTCGGAATGTGGCTGAGATCTGAGTTTTTTATTAGGTCATGTTGCACCCAAATATTAAGGAAATGAAAAGTGCGATTGATTGGTAGTCAGGGCACGTATTGTTAGCCAGTCAACAGATTATAGTAATACTTAGAAAGTGTATTTATTGTTCAAACGTACACATTTTTAATCGAACAATGCCTATTTGAATTAATAGACTAAACGTTGGGTAAATTAGAATATCAGTGGTGTGTGTTACAGGATTGTGGTGCGAGTCGTTTACGAGATATCGTATTTTGAAAAGTTTCGTCACCGACAGTTGTGTCTGCCATTCTACGTGCGTAGTTGCTACAGTGCGCTTGTTTGATCCTTGAGTGCACTGCGAGTTGCCAATCAGTTAGTGTATGACAGTCGGAGTATGTCGTTAGTGGACGATGGAATTTACAAATGCAGAAAAATCCGTCGTGTATGGAGAGTGTCGGAAGAATACAGTTCGTTCTTGTATGGTGTATGCGGCAAGAGATCCCAGTAGATATCATCCGTGCCGGCAGTTATTTATCAATATCTTGAAACATTTACGATAAAGTGGTAGTGTAACACATAGAAAACGTAACATAAGGGAAGAAGTGATGACAGAAGAGCTAGAAATTGATGTTATTGCTGCTCTTGTAGTTGATCCGCACGTTAGCTCCCGCGCAATCGCATGAGGAAGTGGCATGAGTCAGCTAAGTGCCCTGCGCAGTCTCCATCGACATAGGTTCCATACTTATCACATCTCTCTCCATCAAGAGCTGCACTGAAACGATTGTGAAAATCGTGTTAATTTCTGCACATAGGCTTTAAGACTGGATACTCCAGATGTGTAACGTATCTTGTTTAGTGATGAAGCCATGTTCATCAATCACGGCCACGTAAACCGCCGAAACATTCATTGTTGGTCTGTTGGCAATGCCCGTTGTATTCGTCAGGTGGAACATGAGTGTCCATGGAGTGTAAATGTGCGGTGCTGGATAGTGAACGCCCACGCACAGATATCGCAGCCTCCTAGCGCACAATCTTCCACAGATGCTAGAAGGCGTTCCTTTGCAGACAGGGGGCACCTGCGGTACCAGCATGATCGCAGCCCAGCCCTTTGTGCACTAAGACTACAGCAAGTCTTCACAAACTGTTTCCAAATAGTTTGATTGGACGCAAAGTACCTGTACTTCGGTCGACTCGTGACCGATTTTGACGCCTGTAGACTTCGTTCTGTGGGGAAAACTGAAATACGCTGTCTACAAGGACATGCCAACTACAACCGATGATATGCAAAGACGTATTACTATAGCTTTCTCGGACATCTTCGTTGAAATGTGCGGCAGCTGTTCCATGCCAGACTGGAAGTGTGTATTGCTTCTGGCGGTGGTCATTTGAACACAACCTATGATAGTCAGTTGTCTCGTTACTGGTCAGAATCCACGTAACTAGTGTATGCACTAATCCTGTTCTTTAGTGTGTGTCACCAATGGTATTGTGCAAGCTGTGACACTCCGCTTTAATCTACTGACTTATCCCGCTCGATCGGGATCTGATAGCAGCCCAAAATAGATACTAATTAATGTGACCGTGTATCTAATGGGGCTGGCAATCGGATTGGACTGCTACGGAGTTGTTACATTCCATTTTGTCCTCCTCGAATGCTGTAATAATGAATGTCTGGTGCCAAGAAGAACAACAACACAGCTTCATTAATCAACGAACTATATTCACCACAAAAAAAACACAACGTAAGGAGACAGCCACTGCCTTCGTCGTACAGAATTAATAACGGCTAATCTCAGCACAGGCCTCTTCGTTGTTCATTGTCGTCACACACAAATTTTAATCACTGTAAACCAACACTGCAATCCAAATAATGCCGGCGCGGTAGACTCGAAAATACAAATATCGGCACTGAAATATCACTGAATCACTCTATTAATTATACTTTTCACTTTCCCGAATATTCCTAACACAAAGGGGTTAAACCACGGCGATGGCCACTCCCTTTGTCGGTACAGTCTTGCATTCCAGCAACAGACCTCCACCCGGCTCGGCCCGCAGCGCGTACCACACCCTACTATCTCAACACTCGCTCTCGCTCTCGCAACCCGACGCACACTATCGATTGTTTGTCCTGTCGACCTGTGCTGTCGCAAAACTTATAGTAAGGGCCTACGGACCCCTTACAAAGCGTTGGTGTGGGAACTTTTCAAAACGCGCAATCTCGTAAACAACTCACACTAGAGTCCTGCAAGAAACACCACTGATCGAATTTACGCTACTTTTTATTTTTTAAAAGTTAATAGCCATTGTTCCATTCAAAAAAGTGCATGTCTGAACGTAAAATATGCTTGTATTGATTGGTTAACAATATGAGCTCCTACCAATCCATTCAGTGAAAGTCGCACATCAATAGCACTTTCCATTCCGCAGTATGTGCGGTGCATGTTTTAGGTGATTAAAAGAAATTCAGACCTCACACCACACACCACACGTAGAATAATTTAAAAAGCTGTTCTTTACCTCTCATATGACAGGGAAGTGAAATATTTCAGTTCAAAGGTTGTTAAATATACTAGCCAAATTCCTTGGAATCTAAATAAATAACAGTAAGCGTGAGGAATTAAGAAACTAACGAGTCTCTTGTCCGTTATCTGGAAACTAATAGTATTAGTACAATATTTATTCCGTCGTTACTAAGAAAACACAAAGAAAGAAAAAACTGATGAGAGGAGCAAAAAATTTGGAGATTTTCAACTACACTGAATTCTTCAGGAAATCATTATCATAGTAGAGACTGATACCTGGCACTGAATACTAAACTATTTGTGAGTAGGTTATATGATAGTGAAAGAAATGGCATTGTAACATTAAAAAATGGTAATCACAAAGCTTCTACATGCTGTATTAGAGTAATGTATGCAGTAAATAAGATACGAAGAGGCAGATCATGAAGAAATTAGAAAATAAATTAGAAAGTGTAGTACATTACCCTTCTCCACTGATTCCATTGATCTTCAACGTCAGCGCCATCAGTTTTCAAAAGAGAACAGCTCACCTGGAAAGAAGAAATAAAAATATGGGAAGAGATTTCGGACAGGTTCAAAATAAATACAACAGCGAACTTCAGTATTAGCTTTTATAATGCAAAATACCCTGTAAACAAAAAAAAGAAGTACGACGAACCTCGTAAGACTTACGTGAATGAGACGAAAATCGTTAGATGTGCTGTACATGTATGGAGAAACATACGATTACAATTTGAGAAAAATGTGATGATTTATTCAAGAGGAAGATTTTCACAAGTCAATAACTCGTTGGTTCCCCCTTAGTCTTTATGTAGTCAATTCCCGCGGCTTCGCATCGATTGATATAGTTATTGGATGTCCTTCTGAGGGATACTATGTGTAGAAGTATAAAACCGGAATTTCCCTACAGATGGTGCTAGCCGTCAGTATAGGCTGTAGCGCCATCTGCTTCCTGTAAAGGCTGACGAAAAATGTCAACACACAGTAACTCAAGTTCCAAACATCCGTATCTGTTTCGAAACCGTTAACATGTCGAGTTTTGTGCCTATGAACTACGATTTGCGGTGAGCATTTTTTTCTGTTATCATTTGAAAGAAGCTGCTGCGGAATCGCATCGAATGCTTGTCGAAGCTTGCACGGGAAAACACAGTGTTTCGAGTGGTTCAAAACATTCAAAAGTGGTGATTTTGACGTGAGAAACGACGAGCGCGGGAAACCACCGAAAAAGTTCGAAGACAACGAATTGCAGGCCTTATTCAATGAACATCATACTCAGACTCAACAGAAACTCGCGGAACAATTGAATGTGACTCACAGAGCCGTCTCTCTTCGGTTGAAAGCTATGGGAAAGGTGCAGAAAGTGGGAAAATGGGTTCCGCATGAACTGAATAAAAGACAGCAAGCATTTCGAAACATCACTTGCGAAATTCTGCTCGCTAGATATAAAAGAAAGTCGTTTCTCCACCGAATACTGACAGTTGATGAAAAATGGATATATGTTGAGACTCATAAGCGTCGTAAATCATGGGTAAATCCAGGCAAACCATCGACATCCACTTGTCGGGATGTGTTTGGTGGGATCAGAGGGTTGTGACCTATTATCGGCTGCTAGAACCTGGTGAAATCGTTAACACTGATTGCTACCAACAGCAAATGATCGATTTAAATCGAGCATTACGTGAAAACGACGGGAATATGGGAAAAGGCAACGCGAAGTCGTGTTGTTCCATGGTAACGCACCATCACACACAGCAAAACGGGTCAGGGAAACGACCGAGGCGTTCATCTCGGAAATACTAAGGCATGCGACTTACTCTCCAGGCGTGGGTCCGTCCGATTATCATCTTTTTGCATTAATACGACACGCTCTCACTGAGCAACGCTTCAATTAGTATGAAAATATACGAAAATGGTTCGCTGAATAGTTTTCTTTTTTGGCGTGGCATTCATAGCCTGTCGGAGAGGTAGGAGAAATGTATAAATAGCAATGGAGATTATTTTGAATAAAATATTGTTTATCAGTTTCTAACAATAGACATGTAAATATTGCAACGAAATTCCGGTTTCATACTTTTATACCTGGTATCTTGCCAAATTCTGTCTGATAGACGCATTACATCGTCAAATCCCGATCTGGCTCGAGGGCCCTAGCCATAATGCTCCAAAGGCTCTTAATTAGGGAGAGATTCGGCACCTAACTTGCAATGGTTCGGTTGGATAAGCACGAAGACAAGCACCAGAAATTCTCGTCTTGTGCGGGCGGACATTATCTCGCTCAAATGTAAACCCAGGATGGCTTTCTATGAAGGGCAACTGAACTGGCCCTATATTATCGTCAACTTACAGCTGTGCTGCGAGGGCGCCGCAGATGACAAAGAAAAGGAGTCTGCTGTGGAGTTGAATAGCACCCTAGACCATCACTCCTGGTTGTCGGACCGTAAGGCGGGCAACAGTCAGACTGTTTTCGCGCCACTGTCCGGGGATTCTCCAGATCGTCTTCGCAGAACATCGGGGCTAAATCTGAAGCGCGAATCATCAAATGGTTCAAATGGCTCTGAGCACTATTGGACGTAACTTCTGAGGTCATCAGTCGCCTAGAACTTAGAACTAATTAAACCTAACTAACCTGAGGACATCACACACATCCTTTCCCGAGGCAGGAATCGAACCTACGACCGTAGCGGTCGCTCGGCTCCAGACTGTACCGCCTAGAACCGCACGGCCACTCCGGCCGGCGCGCGAATCGTCGCACAAGACATTTCTACTCCAGTCAGTAGGATTCTAGGCCGAAGTCGAGGCTGGAGAATCATTAATAAAGTTACACGATGCAGTTGTTACATCGACATTTAGCATTGTAGAGCGTCAACTAGTTCTTAGCCTCAAAAATGTATTGTGAGAACGAGAACCCTTTTCTGTACGTATGCGTGTCTAAGTTTTGATGTGGGACAGTCAGACACCTCCGTCAGAGCAAGTGTTGCTATTGATTTCAGTCAGAATGCGCCAGATGTAATGATTAATTATAGTAGGATGGCAGGTATTACCAAGGTAATAACGTGATCGCAAATCGGAGTAAAACGAGTGGAAGAAAGCAAATGCGGTTCGACATAGCAATTATCTATCTGTACAGCAATTATCCCGACTGACCCCATCTGGAATTTCAGCTACAGGCAACAACTGTAACACACTAGCCGTGTAGCATCCTAATTAGGTATCTCACTATCCGTTACTACGATCCCGATCATACCTCTGGAGCCTAATCACGAAACTCAAAGCTATGCAGTTCAACATTACAGAAATCCTGGCGTAGGAGCTTGAAACAAAAATATCCAATCACACGCTCCCCTGAATGAGCAGAACTGTCTCATCGCATTCATTCAATGGAGTACTTTCCCATGTCCCGAAGAGTAAAATTCGGAGCAGTAAATAAAATATCAACCGACGTCTCTCTCCAAGCGAACGAGAATACGTAGTGCTAAGTCGTTCGTTTCGTAAGCCTGTAATTTCTGGAGGAAAAGAGAGTAACTTTGGGCAACAGGTGTCCTAATGGTTTGTACAAAGGCAGATGGTATCATTTCGATTATTGGAACTTGTATACTCGAATTAACAGCGACTACGGAAATCACACAAGTAATGTTTTGACTGTTCACACAGTAAGTCGGTATGTAACACGGCCAACGAATACGTGAGAACATCTTCGTTTTTTAGACCAACACAGTTTTACAGGGTCTCAACCAAAGGTTTCGTCGACTCTGTGACGACCTTGGCTGCAGTTATCAAGACCTGAGTTGTCATGTGGCGATTTGTAGGACTCCCCTTGATAGGTCAGAAGTGCGCTACACAAAGGAAGCAGCTACTCGTGTAGCAGAGTACTTGTGGAGTGCGCATGTCGGTTTTTTAGGCTAGGTAGTAGTTTGAGGTGTTATGATCAACACTCGCCAGTCGATAGGCAGCAAGGGAAGTCAAACAGCGTTCAGAATAAAGACGCTTCGATTGTCATAATTTTATCAGTAAACTGTAGAAGTATTCCTGATAAAAATTCCCGAATTTGCTGCCCACCAGGAATATTCTCGCACTCAAATTATTTTTGAGACGAGAGTAGGCTGAAACTCGAAGTGGAAAGCTCTGAGATATTTAGCGAGTCGTTGATCGTATATCGGAAATTCAGGTTAGAGACCATAGGAGAGGGAGCGTTCCTTGCTGTTGAAAAAAATATTGTCTGTAGTGAGGTCGAAGTTGACGGTGACAGTGAAGTTATCTGGTCGCTATATAACAGGTGTAAGCTAATTGTTGGAAATTTTACCGGCCACCCTTATTCTGTTGTGATAGTTCTTGAGTCAAAGGAAGACTAGGGTCAATAACTCGTAAACATCCAAATCATGCAATACTTGTTGGAAGCGTCTTTAACCTGACGAGTATAGACTGGATTAACTGCGGGAAGTACAGACACTCGTGCGAAATACTTGTGAACACGTTTTCTGGAAATTGTCTTGAGCAGCTAGCTCGGCAGCTCGCACGCAGTGGAAATATCTTAGACGTTGTAGCTATAAACAGGCGGAACCTTACGGACAATGTCAATATAGAAACGGGGACTAGCGATCATGATGTCATTATAGCAACTATGATTACGAAAGTTAATAAATCAGTCAAGAAGATTAAGAGTACTTCTCCTAGGTAGAGCAGATGTAAACGTCGTGTGACTAAGGCCTCCCGTCGGGTAGACCGTTCGCCGGGTGCAAGTCTTTCTGTTTGACGCCATTTCGGCGAGTTGCGCTTCGATGGGGATGAAATGATGATGATGATTAGGACAATACAACATCCAGTCCCTCAGCGGAGAAAATCTCCGACCCAGTCGGGAATGGAACCTACGCCCTTAGGATTGACATTCTGTCGCGCTGATCACTCAGCTACCGGGGGCGGTCGGTAGAGCAGATAAGCAGTTATTAGTATCTCACTTAGACAGCGAATTGGCATCACTTAGTTCCATTAAGAGGGATGGTGAGGAATTATGGACAAAGTTGAAGCAGATTTTCTGCATTCATGCTGCATCTAGTGGCCAAAATTAGGACCAGTTCTTTTCCAGCGCACATTGGTTCCGCATTAACGCATTAGAATATTTTACAAGTTTCGCTGCCATACGATAATTACAGCCCACACTAGACGTCTACACTTAAAACCATCTGGTACATCTACATTGCATCTATGATTACTCTTCCTGACACTAAAGTCCTCCCTCAATTCCATGTTACAGATTTTGAGAACCTAACCATGCGTGTACTAAGATAAGAGTAACTAGCTCTATCACAATGTAAGGTGACGTATCGAGCTTCTCGCCAAGCAGTAAACGCTCAAGGGATGAATACCGGCCGCCGTGTCATCCGCTGCCTTGCGCCATCATACGGATGCTGTGCGGAAGGGCATGCGGTTAGCACGCCGCTCTCCCGGCCGTTTTGCAGACTTTACCGACCGTGGAACCGCTGCTACTCTGTCAGCCATCTCCACAGTGGGCATCACGAGGCTAAATACACCCTATACCAGTCCTCCCACCGCCCCGCGGAGTGGCCGCGCGGTTTAGGGCGCCATATCATGGATTGCGCGGCGCCTCCCGCAGGAAGTTGTCCCTCGGGCATGGGTGTGTGTGTGTGTGTGTGTGTGTGTGTGTGTGTGTTGTTCATAGCAAGAGTTAGTTTAAGCAGTGTGTAAGTCTACTGACCGATGACCTCAGCAGTTTAGTCACTTAGGCATTCACACACATTTGAACGAAAATGGTTCAAATGGCTCTGAGCACTATGGGACTTAACATCTATGGTCATCAGTCCCCTAGAACTTAGAACTACTTGAACCTAACTAACCTAACTAACCTAAGGACATCCAGTCATCACGAGGCAGAGAAAATCCCTGACCCCGCCGGGAATCGAATCCGGGAACCCGGGCGCGGGAAGCGAGAACGCTACCGCACGACCGCGAGCTGCGAACACATTGGAACATTTGGAGTCCTCCCACAGAGGAAAAATCCTTGGCAGTTCTGGGAATCGAACACGTGTCCTCCGCATGGTTGCCACGTACTCCGATCACTCAGCTATGGAGGTGGACTATGGTAAGGTAGCTTGATGGTTCTTCTTCTTTGTGAAAGATAGTTTTCTAGGACCAAGTGGAGTCAGATGCGTAGTAAAGGAGCTTAACACTCCAAGAACACACTATAAACTCAAAACAGCTACATTGCAATATTATTTTATTCAGAATACAACACTACCGGCAACATTGAATACATTCATTTATTACAGTCACGCTAACACCAACTGCTATAAACCGCACAAGTACACAAAATACAGTAGTGAGTAGTACGCCTACCACGGTCTACGATATCAGTGATATACCCTGTTGATATATCTCTCGTTAATTGAAAGAAAGAACTGGGTGAGAGGTACAACAGC
The DNA here is from genome assembly GCF_021461395.2 of Schistocerca americana. Classification (NCBI taxonomy): domain Eukaryota; kingdom Metazoa; phylum Arthropoda; class Insecta; order Orthoptera; family Acrididae; genus Schistocerca; species Schistocerca americana. The sequence continues at coordinate 293,478,851 of NC_060124.1, forward strand.
CGGAGTACAGTGACCAACTGCTCAAGCAGTCACAGTGTGAACAGATTTGAATAATGCCCATTTTCTGGTACTGGGGCAAATAACTCATGCAGTCGGATACACAAATCATAACGTACGGTGCAGAGTGCTTGTACCTCTCAAGTGCAGATTTTATCGACTTTGCGGCCATTGTTCTGAAACAAGCGCACACTCAAATCTGGCCACTGACCCCACACAAATAAAAGCAAATGTTTGGCGCGCTTATTCGGAAATACAGCTGCGTATATTATTGCAGGCGACGGAAAAATATTTGCGATCTAAATTCTGTGGGAGCTGGATTATCAGGCTTATACATCCCAGCTCTAATGTTCAGAAACGTACCAATCCAGACAAGTGGGGATTATTACACAGAATGATGTATGAAGTGTATATCACAATCGTAATTCGCTCTCAAGTTCGAAAACGCAGGCACATCCTTGTGCTGATTGAAAGACTTACTAAATAAATGTGATTCCTATAAATCTGAGGTAAATTTCTCTAACTAAAGTCAAGAACTTAGAATATTAATCTTTAACTGATTCATTATGTATGCTATTGTGAGACATTCAGACATATTGAGAATGAGTGACCTGCAGGAGAGAGGTTTTTTTTATTATTATTTCTTTGCTTCCGAGAACTGAAAGAACTGAGCAGTAGGAATACAACTACATGGGAAAATGGATAAAATTGTAATGGCCAACATTTAATACATTCTTAACTGATGTACTGGATACTCGTGGATGCATTTTTAAGTACAAGAATATAAAGAATGAGAAGCTGGTTATGAAATCAAGCACATATGACAAATAGCTTACTGGTTAGTCTCGATGATTTTATGTCCGATTGTTCAAGGTAAACAGGTCGAAGGAGATGCGAAATGGCAACAATTACAAAGCAAAGGAAATCGAGCCAACCCTCCCAAGCTGTTCCTCATAAAACACAGCTGTCGATAATTATCAGAATGTTTCTACAAGTTTCTCACTTAAGATACATGACTGCAGTTTGTATTTAAGAAACAGTAGAAAGACTGCCTGACAATAACACTCAGTGGCTGCAGAAGAGTTTCTAAGTCAAATAAAGCTGTTACATATATTTACTATGATACACTGGAAAACATGAAGTTGGCAAAAATGCTCATAAACAAGTTAGCGGGCTAATTGGGATGAAATTTCCCTATCTGCGATCCATGCACCTATGTGAATCTACTTGAGAAGCGTACTAAGATCAATACACTGACAACAAGTCTTACGACGGTTAGACTTCTATTTTATACTCATAATTAACAAAAGACTGTGAAGTGAGCTACAGAGGATACTTCTATGTAACATACGAGTATATTCTCAGTGCATCGCGTAATTCCATTCCATGAAGGAATGTAGTTTTTGAAGGTGTTCTTTCGTTATACACCTGTGTATGGACTGTTATTACTCTGGCTCGACCTCATAGTCTGTACTGGAGAGATGTCGGAAGATCTGAAGGATATTCTCAGATTCATCACTGACAAAAAGTTCTTCGAACTTTTAAAATATATGACTATGGTTTGCTTGGCGTCTTCTTTACCTTGACGTGATCTAATGCAAAGTATTTAATACCTTCGTTCGCGTTTGCATTCAAAAATAAATGTGTTTCAGGACATTTTACCGTAGCAAATCATAATTTATTGCTATTTTCTGTTTATCTATAGATGTTTTGGCAACATTTAGTCATCGTCGGTAGTTTTTTCATTGTATTATTGTAAAACATAAGTAATAGTGTATGCAAACACAGTATGGTCATTAGATTTGCCATACTGTTGTAACAAAGCTCTAAATCTGGTATTTACAAAACACGCACGATTTCGCTGTTAACTATTATTCATCCGTTATGTTCAGAACACAGGAGCCGCGGGGGGTAGCCGTGTGGTCTTAGGCGCCTTGATACGGTTCGCGCGGCTCTCCCTGTCGGAGGTTCGAGTCCTCCCTCCGGCATGGGTGTGTATGTGTCTGCTGTACTTAGGGTGAGTTAGTTTAAGTTAGATTAGGTAGTGTGAAAGCCTAGGAACCGATGACCTCAGCAGTTTGGTCCCATAGGAACTTACTACCACCACCACCAGAATACAGGAAAGAAGAAAATATAACAGATTAATGTATAGTAAATACTGAAACAGTATACGTAGAGCTATTTTAAGCTAAGAACAACCGCTACTACCACTACCAGCAAAAGTAAGTTGAGGCCCATTCAGCAATTTACTATGCAACTATAAATAACAAGGACGTGAATTGTTCCAAAACTGTCACAAAAATCTTAGAATAGACGAGAAAATCTTAATACTGATAATTAGCGAAGAAGTTCGGGAGAGGCAGTAACACGTAAACAGCAGTAATGAGGTAAATAACAAGCCTTACGAGCTGCATACGGCAAACCATAAAAATACCATCTGTACTGGACAGGACAGAATGCAAGATCAAGAATCAAATCTGGTGTATGGGAAGGGGGGGGGGGAGTGCCAATTCTTAATAACAGGTTTTTTCAGTATTTGTCTGGTTCAAAATGGTTCAATTGGCTCTGAGCACTATGGGACTCAACTTCTGAGGTCATCAGTCCCCTAGAACTTAGAACTACTTAAACCTAACTAACCTAAGGACATTACACACAGCCATGCCCGAGGCAGGATTCGAACCTGCGACCGTAGCGGTCGCGCGGTTCCAGACAGAAGCGCCTAGAACCGCTCGGCCACACTGGCCGGCATTTGTCTGGTCTCAGTTATAATTAGCTTTCCGATTTTGTAGTAATAACCAAGTAAAAAACCAGCATGTCGTTTCGTCGTACCAGCAGTGCTGAAATCTTTGTTTTTAAATAAAACTTTTTTTAAAAAGAGTAACGTTTACTGTAAAAGCTTCCATTGCTTTGTAATATTGGGTAAGTGGTCACTGTCATTTTATTATTAACGCTGACAGTTAAAAACTAGCAACAAACACAGGACAGCATCCCTGAGACAACAATGCACCTTTAGCTGTGTGGCGCTCCCCATTGGACAATGAGTGCGTATACGCAACAGGCAAGACCTGCCTCCACCTCATGAGAATGATATTTTCTTGCTGTCGTTCTTGGACATCGGTTGTACTGCAGAATGGCACCAATACCCAGTCTCTAACTATTTTACAGTACGATAGAACGAAGTACAAGGCTCTATTTGCTTTAAAGGATAGGAGGTACAACAAATTTACTACAGCAGTTAATAAGGAAACATCCATAATGTTCCTTGGTAGAGAAGGTAAATTTAATTGATATACCTATAATTTCATTGACATACTATAAATTTAGGATAATAACTGAATCCTTGATTTTGTGGTTGTTTCAGGGTGAAAAATTGATACCGTACGAAAATGACGATGCCGGGAACTTATCAAGTTTCTGGAGAGAACTTGATCGATTTCTGCCACAGTCTCAGCCACACATCGATCGCTATCTCCTACTTCTTCACCTTCATTAGAATTTTTCAGTATTTATTCAAAGTCTGTGTTTATTACTTGCAGCTCGTACGGAAAGATACAGGTGTTCATTCTTTCCGAGCGCTATACGAGATTGGAGTAATACGAATTGTGAAGGTGGTTCGATGAACCCTCTGCCAGGCACTTGAATGTGATTAGCAAAGTATCCATGTAGATGCACATGTAGTAACAGCAATGAAAAACGGAAAAATCAGTTATTTCAGAAATCGGGTGTTTGGAGCGGTTTAACAGCCAGATTAAAGTGGAGACGAAAAGAACGGGTGTAACCGAAAACCAATTGTTTCAGCTATAACCGCCATCCCTACATCATTGTTGTCACTGAATTTGACAGACTAAGCTAGCTGATTATTTGTTAGTAAAAGCTTGTCTGGTTTTCAAGCGTCTTAAATAAGACAATTCATTTATATTTTTATTGCTACTTCATTTACACGTCAAGTACGCTAATACTTTCACACGGCATCAATGTTTAAACAGCCACTTTTGGCCTACAGATTAAGTTCCTTGTTGTTTCTTTCGGTCTGATAGTTTCATTTGTGAACCACTAATGCCTACACGGCGTGCGATTGGGAGAAGTGTCCTCACCACACATCGAGAAAAATGATGACTATGTTGATCCTAATAAGGCTTAGTTACTTTCACATACCATTTATGGATATGCAGAGGGCTTTTGACACCATTCGTGACAAAGACTTCTATTTCGGTGCCCATGAAGTATCGTCTCAGTTGTGCGACTGCATTCATGATTTCCAGTCGGGAAGGTCACAGTTCACTGTAATTGACGAGAAGTCATCGAGTAAAACAGAAGTAATATCTGGCATTTCCCAAGGAAGTGTTATAGGCCCTCTGTTGTTCCTGAGCTACATAAACGATTTAGGAACAATCTGAGTTGCACTCTTCCATTGTTTGTAGATGATGCTTTCATTTATCGTCTTGTAAAGCCATCAGATGACCTAAACAAACTGCAAAACAATTTTGTCAAGGTATATGTATGGTGAAAAATGTTGAAACTGAATCTAAATAATGAAAAGCATAAAGTCATCCACATGAGTACCGAAAGTAATCCGCTAAATTCCGCTTACATGATAACAGACACATACCTAAAGGCTCTAAATTCAACAACGTACTTAGGTATTACATTTAGGAGGAACTTTAACTCGAAAGCGGTCACAGATGACGTTGTGGGTAAAGCAAACCAAAGGCTACGAGTTATTGGCTGAACAATGAGAAAATACAACAGGTCTACTAAAGAGCCTTTCTACACTACGCCTGTTGAGTCCTCTTCTGGAATATTTCTGTGCGGTGTGGGATCCGCATCAGATAGGGTCGACGGAGGAGATTGAAAAAGTTCAAAGACGGGCAGCTCATTTTCACTATCGCGAAATAGAGGAGGAAGTGCCACGGATATGATATGCGAATTAAGGTGGTAATTATTAAAGCAAAGGCGATTTTCATTGAGACAGGAGCTTCAGAAGAAATTTCAATTACCAGCGTTGTCTTCAGAGTGTGAAATTTTTCCTGGCGTCCATCTACATTGGTGGGAATGATCATCATATTAAAAATAAGAAAAATCAGGGCTCGCGCGGAAGGATTTGTGTGTTCGTTTTTCCGCCGCGGTGTTCGAGAGTGGAAGGGAAGAGAAATTGCTTGAAAATACTTAATTGTAAATTACAGAGTAGACATGTAGATGTAGATAATGGTGCACATCAAAGTGACTTACAAATCCAAATATGCAAAGATATCACCGTCATTCTGTCCCTTTGAGATTATTTGTTGTTAATCACTTTTATTTAGAAACGTCTCCTTTCTTTTATGTTTGGCCTAACACAAAAAGCCGATTGTAAAAGGTCTGTTGCAGCTACTTGGTAATTAGTCACTAGTACATCTCGATGCCTCTAAAATATGTCCGGAACTCAGAGCGACAAATAAGTGATCCTTTTGCAATGGCACATTACCCCATAGGGAAGGGAAACGTGGTCACCACGTAAGTCATAAGAAAAATGAATATAGTTTTTATATTGGCCTATTAATTTCTTTCTCACATAGAAATATTTGATGTGATAATAATAATAATAATAATAATAATAATAATAATAAATACCAAAAGTAATAATAATAATAATAATAACAATAGTAATTATTACAATAGTAATAATAATCCCCGTGGAGGCCCGGGAAAAGAATAGGCCTCCAGTATGTTTTGCCAGTCGTAAAAGGCGACGAAAAGAACAAGCCACTAATAGGGCTAACCCCCCTTTTAGTGTGATTAGTTGGTTCAGGACAGAACTAAAGAAGACTCGGACAAGCGCCGTCATGGTCGGGGACGACGCTTGCACCCTATGCCCGCCCACAATGGTAACGACACTGCTAGCCAACTGGAAAATGATTTAAATCCAAATAGAGGTGTTTTGCAGGATATGCTTCCTGCAACCACCCTAGAAGGAAAACAAAGACAGAGGATGAGATGGTCAGATGAAGTTAATCGACACCTCATGTTCTGTTATTACCAAGCAACAAACCTAGGAACCAACACAACTGGATACAGATCACAAGTATACACAACATTTATTACCAGATACCCAGAATTAAAATTTTTAACAGAACAACGACTAGCTGATCAGATCCGTGTAATAATAAAAAATAACAGGATACCCCAGTCAGAATTAGAAAACATCAAACAACAAATACAACAAATACTGGAACAAAATAATGTGCAATCAGAAGAAGAAGAAAATACAGTAATGGACTCAAACATCCCAGAGCAAACAAACAAAGAACAACACGCACCAATTAAACAATCAGAGGAAAACGGAATCTTAAGACAGCCACCAGAACAAGCACAAATAGAACACGAAGTGACACAGATGTTAGATATAGAAGAAAAATTTCAGCTAACATATATAGAATACAAAGACACAAATACAGACATTAGACCATTCTTGCATAGACCACCAAATAACCCACAAGTCGAAACAACAATAAAAACTATCAACACAATCATACACAACAAAATAAATGAAAACACAACTATGGAAGAGTTACAACTACTGGTTTATATAGGAGCACTCACTTCACTAAATATACACACTAGGCAGAGATCAGAACCAACCAACACACAGAAGAAACCCACAAAACCAGCATGGCAACACAGGCTACAGATCAAAATAGAAAAACTGAGAAAAGACATCGGACAGCTAACACAATTTATAAGAGATGAAATCTCGGATAAAAAACGAAAAAGGTTAGGTCAAATCTCACAACAAGAAGCGACAGAGCAATTAGACGAAAAGAAGCAGAAATTACAAGCATTAGCCAAACGACTCAGAAGATACAAAAAAAAAAAAAAAGTGAAAATAGAAGGAAACAAAACCAAACATTCAACACAAACCAAAAGAAATTTTACCAGACAATAGATAACACACACATTAAAATAGACAACCCACCAAACATAACAGACATGGAACACTTCTGGAGCAACATATGGTCAAACCCGGTACAACATAACAGGCATGCACGATGGATACAAGCAGAAACAGACACATACAAGATGATACCACAAATGCCTGAAGTGATAATTTTGCAACATGAAGTCACCCAAGCAATTAATTCTACTCACAATTGGAAAGCCCCTGGAAATGATAAAATAGCAAATTTCTGGTTAAAGAAGTTCACCTCAACACATTCACATCTAACTAAATTATTTAACAGTTACATTGCAGACCCATACACATTCCCTGATACACTTACACACGGAATAACATATCTGAAACCTAAAGATCAAGCAGACACAGCGAACCCAGCTAAATATCGCCCCATAACATGCCTACCAACAATATACAAAATATTAACTTCAGTCATTAAACAGAAATTAATGACACATACAACACAGAACAAAATTATAAATGAAGAACAAAAAGGCTGTTGCAAAGGAGCACGAGGATATAAAGAGCAAGCGATAATAGATGCAGAGGTGACATATCAAGCTAAAACTAAACAAAGGTCGCTACACTACGCATACATTGATTACCAAAAAGCTTTTGATAGTGTACCCCACTCATGGTTACTACAAATATTGGAAATATACAAAGTAGATCCTAAATTGATACAGTTCCTAAACATAGTAATGAAAAATCGGAAAACCACACTTAATATCCAAACAAATTCAAATAATATCACATCACATCCAAAACACATTAAGTGTGGAATATACCAAGGAGACTCATTAAGTCCTTTCTGGTTCTGCCTTGCTCTGAACCCACTATCCAACACGCTAAATAATACAAATTATGGATACAATATTACTGGAACATACCCACACAAAATCACACATTTGCTATACATGGATGATCTAAAACTACTGGCAGCAACAAATCAACAACTCAACCAATTACTAAAGATAAAAGAAGGATTCAGCAATGATATAAGTATGGCTTCTGGAACAGACAAATGTAAGAAAAATAGCATAGTCAAGGGAAAACACACTAAACAAGAAGATTACATATTGGATAACCACAGCGACTGCATAGAAGCGATGGAAAAAACGGATGCCTATAAATATCTAAGATACAGACAAAAGATAGGAATAGATAATACAAATATTAAAGAAGAACTAAAAGAAAAATATAGACAGAGACTAACAAAAATACTGAAAACAGAATTGACAGCAAGAAACAAGACAAAAGCTATAAATACTTATGCCATACCAATATTGACCTACTCATTTGGAGTAGTGAAATGGAGTAACACAGACCTAGAAGCACTCAATACACTTACACGATCACAATGCCACAAATATAGAATACATCACATACATTCAGCAACAGAAAGATTCACATTAAGCAGAAAGGAAGGAGGAAGGCGATTTATCGACATAAAAAACCTACATTATTGACAGGTAGACAATTTAAGAAAATTCTTTCTAGAACGAGCAGAAACTAGCAAAATACACAAGGCAATCACTCATATAAATACATCGGCTACACCACTGCAATTTCATAACCACTTCTACAACCCTTTAGATCACATAACATCAACAGATACGAAGAAAGTAAATTGGAAAAAGAAAACACTTCATGGCAAGCACCCGTATCATCTAACACAGCCACACATCGATCAAGACGCATCCATCACATGGCTAAGAAAAGGCAATATATACAGTGAGACAGAAGGATTCATGATTGCAATACAGGATCAAACAATAAACACCAGGTATTACAGCAAGCATATTATTAAAGATCCCAATACCACAACGGATAAATGCAGACTTTGTAAACAACAAATAGAAACAGTAAATCACATCACAAGCGGATGTACAATACTAGCAAATACAGAATACTCCAGAAGACATGACAATGTCGCAAAAATAATACATCAACAGCTTGCCTTACAACATAAACTTTTAAAACAACACGTTCCTACATACAAGTATACACCACAAAATGTACTGGAGAATGATGAATACAAATTATACTGGAACAGAACCATTATAACAGATAAAACAACGCCACATAACAAGCCTGACATCATACTCACCAATAAAAAGAAGAAATTAACACAACTAATCGAAATATCCATACCCAATACAACAAATATAGAGAAGAAAACAGGAGAAAAAATTGAAAAATACATCGAACTGGCTGAGGAAGTCAAGGACATGTGGCATCAGGATAAAGTTGACATCATACTAATTATACTATCAACTACAGGAATCATACCACACAATACCCACCAGTACACCAATACAATACAGCTACATCCAAACATATATATACAACTACAGAAATCCGTAATTATTGATACATGTTCAATTACCCAAAAGTTCCTAAATGCAATATAGCACATACTGTACAGTTAAAAGGAAGTGACGCTTGATCAAGGTCCGCGTCACTCCATTTCTAACCGGACTTAACGTCTGAGAAAGTGAAGGAAATAATAATAATAATAATAATAATAACAATAATAATAGTAATAATAACATAAACAATAATAATGACCTATGACCAACGGTATGGTGCTAGTCTTTCACCCAGACGACATCGGGGCTACTTGTGTGTCGCTGGGCCAGTTGCATCCACCGCAACAAGTTTACTGATCAAATTACTAACTGGGATTGACGATGGTTAATTTCAGTGATCGGTCGGAAACCAGTAGTTCACACCGTGGAAAGATCGTTAATTATTTGATGTGCTACCTTCAATTTGTGCATTCAAAATGCGTAAGCGGCAAGATTCCATCATTAACCATCGTTTGAAGAAAATTCAATTTCCCTTGGCGGGGTCACTTCACCTGACCTTCCAGTTCATGTTTTTCTTGAAACTATCTTGTGAATTTGATGCCTATAATAACGATTTCATGTACTTTCGTTGAACAGTCACTTAGGTTTTTCTGTAGACTACGTAATCAGAAAGCGTCCGGGTGGCCATGCGTGTAAAAGCGCAGCTTCCAGGACAAGGAGGTGAGCCGGCTCGGCGTGGAACGCACCCGGCTGATTAACGACGAGGGTGGGTGAAGCAGAATCAATATTTATAATTTATACTAATTGAGTCTTGTGATAGTCCAGTTTGGATCACACTATCTTATCCATATTCTAGCACAGGATGTACAAACAATATCGTCCGTAGGCTAACTGCAACAAATCAAAGCATTTGTTACTGTACAATCGAGCTTACGTGTTACTTCACGTAGTATCTCAATGCATTGCTACCACCAACTACGCCTATATTCAAGACGTGGATGAACTCATAAACCTGTAATCAATAACATGTGGCCCAACAGCAGTTTTGATACAAATGACAGCCTTAAACATTGGAGTAAATTTCCTTACGGTTCTTTGTGATCTCGTATGTTAGGAAACTACTACAATAGATTTTGGCGGTTTCGCGCGCTGTCCCACAGGGCTTTGCACTCATTGTCCACGTGGTAAAGGAGCAAGTTTTGAATTTACATCTTCCTATCACCTCGGTCCATGACCTTGGATCGCCTCGGTCCATCTCATCCCATTTTCGTACTGCTACAACAATAAAGAAATGAAATGATCGTATGGCATTATTGATCTGGAGACCCCAGCTGGTGTTGTTTGGTCTTCAAGTACAAGACTTTTTATTTGACACCACTTCGGGGGCTTGCACGTCGATGATGAAATGATGAGGAAAACACAACACCCAGTCACCGAGCGGATAAAGTTCTGACCCGGCCGGGATTCGAACCCAGGCTCACTACGACAATGGCTGTGAGACACCGGTGGCCTCGCCGCTGGGATGGTTGACAGTGATGCTTCACGGACCCGCACCAGTGTTTCTGAATCGCGTGCATGAAAGCATGCATCGCAGATACAGGTTGTGTACGGATCCCATATGTTCGGGTTTTTCAGGGACGGGAAGCAAACCCCGACCTTTCTTATGTCTGGAGAAATTTGACTGATTGCAAATAAATAGAGTTTCAAAAACCTAGGTTAAAATTCACTAAATGAGTACTGCCGTGTAGGTAGTTATGATCGCTTTATGTTAAAAACCCTGCAGAAATTACGCTTAGACGCTCTTCTGTACACGTATTTTCCGTACTTCTTTATTCAGAACAATGAGAAAACGCCGGTAGCCGACGATCGCAAACACCGCGCCGCCTCCCCGCCCGCCAGACACTTCCCTTGCTAAAGCATCTGGTCGACTTGCGTAAGTTTATGTTATTTATACTCTCTAAATTTTTTTATCTCGTCATAATTTCACTGGCACGGGGGGGAGAAGGGGAGGTTGCGGCCTCAAGATGGGCGCCTGGCACATGCTGGAATTACAGGATTTTAATGCCTTCTGGAAGTGATTTCCCGTGCTGCCGCTACACCGCTCCTTTAGCCAAGCATTAATTGGCTGATCGCAGTGAGACATAACTATGGCTTCAGTTACTGCTATTTGATTTACATTTGCTTAGAAATTTGTGTGGGAAAACCGGAACAGAAGACAATCGAAGCATTTGAGATGTGGTGCTACATACGAATGTTGAAAATTAGGTGGACTGATGTGGTAAGAAATGAGGAGGTTCTGCGCAAAATTGGAGAGGAAAAGAACATGTGGGAAACGCTGACAAGGAGAAGGACATCTGTTACGACATCGGGGGATTGACTTATATGGTACTAGAGGTAGCTGTAGAGGGCAAAATCTGTAGAGGGCAAAATCTGTAGAGGGCAAAATCTGTAGAGGGCAAAATCTGTAGAGGGCAAAATCTGTAGAGGGCAAAATCTGTAGAGGAAGACAGAGATCGGAATACATCCAGCAGATAATTGCGGACATAGGTCGCAAGTGCTACTCTGTGATGAAGAGATTGGCACAGGAGAGAAACTGGTGGCGGGTCGCATCAAACCAGTCAGAAGACTGAAAAAGACTCCCAATATCTCTGGTCTATTTCCTTTAATTGCATGTTCGTCGGCACTTTTCAACAAACGAGGAGGCATTCCCGCTCCCACGTTCCTGTTCTCCGCGAGGCACTGTGGCCATAGATCAACTTAATTCCGATAGATTTACTAGTAATTGTCCGGGAAAATAATCCGAATTGATCCAAATGTCCAGCGTTTTCTAACCCTTCGCCCGGAATCGGCACTTTAAGCGATGGTAGGCCCAAATATGTGCAGGGACGCCGCGTGGAGCAATTCCTGCAGAGCACGCAGGTCAGAGCTCATTGTTTGCGCTGTGTGGTTTGAAAATGATCCGATCATCGGACTTACTTTACATCAAAGTAGTGCATTTCCCGACAATGGTTCGTTCTCAAAACTTAAGTCCCCTCTATAATAAAGAATACTGTGTTAATCACCGAGCGAGAGTACAGTATTGATCACCGAGCGAGGTCGCGCAGTGGTTAGCACACTGAACTCATATTCAGGAGGAAGACGGTTCAAACCCGCGTCCTGCCATCCTGGTTTATGTTTCCCCCGATTTCGCTAGATCGCTTCAGGTAAAGTCCGGGCTGGTTCCTTTGAAAGTGCAGGGCCGCTTTCCTCCTCCATCCTTCCTTAAAATGAGCATATGCTGCGCCTCTAATGACGTCGTTGCCGACGGGACGCTGAACACTAATCTCTTCCGCGGCAATAAATTGTGAAACACCTTGTAGATAGCAACAATTGCAATCGAGCACGGAGAAGTGTGCGCGGACACAGACGGCGTGTCCAGTTTCTAAATCTCGACTGTAAAGCGGCGCATTGAGCTGCACAACACGCGCAGAGGGGCGACCGGCAGCTGGTCTTAACGGTCTACTGGGCGGCGCGTGACCCGAAGGCAAACTGTCCGAGCGCCGCTCCCAGGGGCAATGCCCTTCAGCAAAAGAGGGAGGGGGCAGGGCGGAGGTGACACTGCGGTACACCGTTATTAAAAGAGGACAAATAGATATCAAGAATTTATCTCTCGCCTGAAGAAAGACGCAAACAATTTTTGAAAACCTATCCACAAAAATTGCAGAATCGATGTTACGTGAGGCATTAGGAGACATCCTTCATCCCCGTAAGTATCGGTCCCATAGGGCCTGTGAAGCGAGCACGCACGGAGACAACTAAGCATTCGTTCTTTCCAAGTTCCATTGCGGTTGGAACTAGAAGAAACACTACCATGTCAGCATGCTAGGAGTGCCATGCTCAGATCATTGCCCGTCCTGTTTCTCAAGACTATTTGCAGAATATGGGTTGCAGGTGTAGATGAAGACTTAAAACAACAGGAATCATTCGCATCGTACGTTAGAACTATCGATGCTAAGGCACAGACGGCAACGAGCACAACGTGACAACGTTGAAGCATGACTTGCTGGCTGTGCTGCCAAATTATCATTTCCTGGAGGTAGATGTCTGACTTGAGGCTCGTGTGTGGTAATCCATTGACCGCATTCCTGTTATTTTTCAACAGCTTTATCTGCAGAGCATGTAAGTTAAACCACAGAAGAACAACCTATATGTAGCGTTTTCAACAATTTCCACAGATTGATGGTAGTATTATTCGGCGACTATGTATGACGTCAGCTATTTGTGACTTGAAAGTTTGTGCCTGACCAGGACTCGAACCCAGATTTCCCGCTTATCGCAAGCGGTAGCCTTAACCATTTCGGCTACCCAAGCATGCTTAAGACGATCGCTCGTGATAAGCGGGAAATCTGGGTTGGAGTCTCGGTCCGGTACAAGTTTTTAATGTGTCGCAAACACTTCATGTCAAGGAACAGACACACAATACGAATTTACTACATCTGTAATCGTTCGTGGCAGTTTCTGTTGTTTGAGAGAGGCATGCAAGTCTGAAGGACAGTGCGCTGTAAAGACACAGACACTGAGTGAACACAGCCACTGTAACCATCTGTGAGGTATCTATGCCCCGGCGGGTTAAAACGACGATATAATATTTGTCAACCTGTGCGGTAATCACGAATTAAGCGAGCATACGACTTGTGATGCCATGACTTATGAAAGTTTGGATAGGTCCTGGAAGCGTGCGCAAGTGGCCAAAATGGTTAAGGTGACTGCTTGTGATATGTGGGGCATCTGGGTCCCGGTCCACGAAAAATTTTCAAGTGTCACAAACACGTGACGTCAATGCACAGCCGCAGAATGCGAGTCTACTCTGTAATGCTTACCACAGCTGTAATTGTCTGTGACTGCCTGTTCTTTAAGACTTTGCAGAAATCAACCAGTGGTTAGAATGTCACAAATAACTGAGTCAGTCAGTCTAAACCAGACTTCATTTCTATTTCAGCACCCAAAATGTAGCGAAGTCCACTTTTCACACTCTTTGTAATACACTACTGGCCATTAAAATTGCTACACCACGAAGATGACGTGCTACAGACGCGAAATTTAACCGACGGGAAGAAGATGCTGTCATATGCAAATGATTAGCTTTTCAGAGCATTCACACAAGGTTGGTGCCGATGGCGACACCTACAACGTGCTGATGTGAGGAAAGTTTCCAACCAGTAGTTGACCGGCGTTGCCTGCTCAAACGTTGTTGTGATGCCTCGTGTAAGGACGAGAAATGCGTACCATCACGTTTCCGACTTTGATAAAGGTCGGATTGTAGCCCACCGCGATTGCGGTTTATCGAATTGCGACATTGCTGCTCGCGTTGGTCGAGATCCAATGACTATTAGCAGACTATGGATTCGGTGGGTTCAGGAGGGTAATACGGAACGCCGTGCTGGATCCCAACGGCCTCGTATCACTAGCAGTCGAGATGACAGGCATTTTATCCGCATGGCTGTAACGGGTCGTGCAGCCACGTCTCGGTCCCTGAGTCAACAGATGGGGGCGTTTGCAAGACAACAACCATCTGCACGAACAGTTCGACGACGTTTGCAGCGGCGTGGACTATCAGCTCGGAGACCATGGCTGCGGTTACCCTTGACGCTGCATCACAGATAGGAGGGCCTGGGATGGTGTACTCAACGACGAACCTGGGTGCACGAATGGCAAAAAGTCATTTTTTCGGATGAATCCAGGGTCTGTTTACAGCATCATGATGGTCGCATCCGTGTTTGGCGACATCGCGGTGAACGCACATTTTAAGCGTGTATTCGTCGTCGCAATACTGGCGTATCACCCGGCGTGATGGTATGGGGTGTCATTGGTTACATATCTCGGTCACCTCTTGTTCGCATTGACGGCACTTTGAACAGCGGACGTTACATTTCAGATGTGTTACGACCCGTGGCTCTACCCTTCATTCGATCCCTGCGAAATCCTACATTTCAGCAGGATAATGCACGACTGCATGTTGTAGGTCCTGTACGGGCCTTTCTGGATACAGAAAATGTTCGACCGCTGCCCTGGCCAGCACATTCTCCAGATCTCTCTTCAATTGAAATCGTCTGATCAATGGTGACAGAGCAACTGGTTCGTCACAATAGGCCAGTGACTACTCTTGATGAACTGTGGTATCGTGTTGCAGCTGCATGGTGAGCTGTACCTCTACACGCCATCCAAGCTCTGTTTGACTCAATGCCCAGGCGTATCAAGGCCGTTATCACTGCCATAGGTGGTTGTTCAAATGGTTTAAATGGCTCTAAGCACTATGGGACTTAACATCTGAGGTCATCAGTCCCCTAGACTTAGAACTACTTAAACGAGGTAGAAATCGAATCTGCGACCGTAGCAGCAGCGCGGTCCCGGACTGAAACGCCTAGAACCACTTTGCCACAGCGGCTGGCCCATACGTGGTTGTTCTGGGTACTGATTTCTCAGTATCTATGCACCCAAATTGCGTGAAAATGTAATCACATGTCAGTTCTAGTATAATATATGTGTCCAATGAATACCCGTTTACCATCTGTATTTCTTTTTGGTGGACCAATTTTAATGGCCAGTAGTGTATATACGGTCTTGATCAGTGAAATTATTTCATTTGCAGACACTCTATTCGAAAATACTGGGAAAATTACCGAGCGGGCTGTACCAGCAGTGCACCAATAAGTGATTGCATTGCAGCAAT
Organism: Schistocerca americana; assembly: GCF_021461395.2. Taxonomy (NCBI): domain Eukaryota; kingdom Metazoa; phylum Arthropoda; class Insecta; order Orthoptera; family Acrididae; genus Schistocerca; species Schistocerca americana. The sequence continues at coordinate 293,494,800 of NC_060124.1, forward strand.
GACGTTAGAGCGTGCAGCGCGCCGCCACCTCCCTGGCGCCTGTATTTACGGAGATGCCGTAATTAAATGTGGCTGCGACGCAGATGAGATTCTGTCGACATCCCGGGCGAACAGCGAGTAATATCATTGGCGCCGTACTGGTAAGCTAATAAGCGGAGGCGGGCAGAGCGCGACACGGCAGGGACCAGCGAGCAGGCGTACTGGCGAAGCCGCCCCGCACTCTGCATTCCTATCAGTCAGCGCGACACCTGACACTGGCGACCGTGTCGGGAGCGACGCGTCACAGCTCATGCTGTGCCTACTGGGGATGATGGGGCGTGAATGTCACGTCGCTGTCCACGTTTATTACATTTTGTTGCTATGTTTCGTTGCACAGTATAGGAATATTTTGTTGCAGGAGGCTAGGGAGTAGGTGGGATCGCAAGGCAGACTCATAGAAAGACACGCCAAACAGTCACTTAGCGTGAGAGCAGCCGGGCGAGCAAGAGCCATATCATACAAGAACAGAGACAGGCATTGCGGATTCACCCAAACGCTGGGCGCCAAGAACTGTATCTTTCATTATTTATATTTACAGCTCGAACCATGTTGATAACGTTACTTCCACTAAGAACTTGTTAATAATAATTTCAGTATCATTCAGTTTATAAGGAAGTGATGATTACAAAATTTAGTTACTGTCAGTGCTTAATGAGGGAAGGGATGGACCAGTCACAATTGCGACCTTAGACGGCAGGCGCAAAACTTCTAAGATAGCTCACCACTTGTTACGACGGGTTTCCAAGGTGGCAATACCTGAATCCGTGTACAAAATCTGGCCTCATGTAAAGGCGGAAAAGTTTGTTGCAGTTAGACTAAACAAGACTGAGGAGTGGAATCCATAAGGGCTTGTTGCATCGCCGTAGGGCGTATTTGATAGCAGAAAGCATGAAACAGAATCCAGTGGGAGAGAGGCATTGCAGCTGCATGCTGTCCTCTAGGCCTGATCACGTTAACGAAGTTCTCCACTAAAAATGTTTATAAATTACTATGGTAAGTGCGCTTTCCATATTTGTATCTCACGTCTTGTAGGTAATAATCAAAAGGCCACGTCGGTTATAGAATCAATAAACGTTGACAAGAACATAATTTCTGGGCATTCTCATTGAGAGACTCTAAAACTGTGTGAAATTAGCATTCACAAGTGAAGATACATGTGTTTACATATCACGTCATGAGATCAGAAACTAGTTGAGTCGCAAATTCTTATGTATACACTCATAATGGCGGTCATCAGGCCATTACTGGCAAACAATGTTATTTACAAGCAACTGTGCAATTTACGAAAGGCAAAACTGCATATCTTATCAGTGACTTTCAAATGACGGGGATGGCACTAGATGAACAGTGTGGTTGAACTAAACGACAGTTTGTCATGAGATACTGCAAACAGATCACTCCAGCTGCAGTATTAGTTACAGTTTGGAGATCAATGCACTATTAAAACAGTTTGCGAAAAGTATGGTCCACATTGATGGGCTTCGTGGTGGAATATAAAAAGATCATTTTCACATGATTGTGATCGTCACTACGTATGTACTTCCCAAACGTGAAGTTCACTAAACAATTACAGTGCTGGTTATATGGTTGGTGGTTGCAGCAAGGAGGAGAAAACTGCTGATGGGAAAACAGGCACGTGTGATCTGGACAAGGCTCCTTACATATTCTGAGGCACGGATTTGTGTGTAAGATTTTGTGTTGTGAAAGATGCATAAATATATAGGGTGGACCATTGATAGTGACCGGGCCAAATATCTCACGAAATAAGCATCAAATGAAAAAACTACAACGAATGAAACTCGTCTAGCTTGCAGGGGCAAACCAGATGGCACTATGGTTGGCCCGCTAGATGGCGCTGCCATAGGTCAAACGGATATCAACTGCGTTTTTTTTAAAAATAGGAATCCCCATTTTTATTACATATTCGTGTAGTACGTAAAGAAATATGAATGTTTTAGTTGGACCACTTTTTTCGCTTTGTGATGGATGGCGCTGAAATAGTCACAAACGTATAAGAACGTGGTATCACTTAACATTCCGCCTCTGCGGACGGTATTCGCTTCGTGATACTCATACATTACCTGTGTTAAAATGGGCCGTTTACTAATTGCGGAAAAGGTCGATATCATGTTGATGTATGGATATTGTGATCAAAATGCCCAACGGGCGTGTCCTATGTATGCTGCTCGGTATTCTGGACATCATCCAAGCGTCCGGACCGTTCGCCGGATAGTTACGTTATTTAAGGAAACAGGAACTGTTCAGCCACATATGTAACGTCAACCACGACCTGCAACAATTGATGATACCCAAATACGTGTTTAAGCTGCTGTCGCGGCTAATCCGTACATCAGTAGAACACAAATTGCGCGAGAATCGGGAATCTCATAAACGTCGGTGTTAAGAATGCTACATCGATTGCACCCGTACCTTATTTCTATGCACCAGGAACTGCATGGCGACGACTTTGAACGTCGTGTAGAGTTCTGCCACTGGGCACAAGAGAAATTACGGGACGATGACAAATTTTTCGCACGCGTTCTATTTGGCGACGAAGCGTCATTCACCAACAGCGGTAACGTAAACCGGCATAATATGCACTACTGGGCAAACGAAAACCCACGATGGCTGCGACAAGTGGAACATCAGTGACCTTGGCGGGTTAATATACGGTGCGGCACTATGGGAGGAAGCATAATTGGGCCTCATTTTATCGATGGCAATCTAAATGGTGCAATGTATGCTGATTTTCTACGTAATGTTCTACCGATGTTACTACAAGATATTTCACTGCATGACAGAATGGCGATGTACTTCGAACATGATGGATGTCCGGCACATAGCTCGCGTGCGGCTGAAGCGGTATTGAATAGCATATTTCATGACAGGTGGATCGGTCGTCGAAGCACCATACCATGGCCCTCACGTTCTCGGGACCTGACGTCCCCGGATTTCTTTCTGTGGGGAAAGTTGAAGGATATTTGCTATCGTGATCGACCGACAACGCCTGACAACATGCGTGAGCGCATTGTCAATGCATGTGGGAACATTACGGAAGGCGAACTACTCGCTGTTGAGAGGAATGTCGTTACACGTATTGCCAAATGCATTGAGGTTGACAGACATCATTAGGGCCTTTATTGCATTAATGTGGTTTTTACAGGTAATCACGGTGTAACAGCATGCGTTCTCAGAAATGATAATTTCATAAAGGTACAATTATCACATTGGAACAATCGCAATAAAATGCTCAAACGCACCTATGTTCTGTATTTTAATTTTAAAAAAAAAAAACCTACCTGTTACCAACTGTTCCTCTAAAATCGTGAGCCATGTGTTTGTGACTATTACAGCGAAAAAAGTGGTCCAACTAAAACATTCATATTTCTTTACTTACTTCACGAATATGTAATAAAAATGGGGGTTCCTATTTAAAAAACGCAGTTGATATCCGTTTGACCTATGGCAGCGCCATCTAGCGGGCCAACCATAGCGCCATCTGGTTTCCCCTTCAAGATAGACAAGTTTCGTCCTTTGTAGATTTTTCATTTGACGCTTATTTCGTGAGATATTTGGCCCGGTCACGATCATTTTGTGTCCCTTCCCCTCTCCCCTGTATCGTATACGAAATTATAATGCCAGAAAGGTTAATCCCATGCCAGTGACATGGAGATAGCAACGCTTCGAACAGTTCAAATGGCTCTAAGCACTATGGGACTTAACATCTGAGGTCATCAGTTCCTAGAACTACGTAAACCTAACTAACCTTAGAACATCACATACATCCATGCTCGAGGCAGGATTCGAACCTGCGACCGTAGCTGCAGCGCAGTTCCAGACTGGAGCGCTTAGAACCGCTCGGCCACAGCGGCCGGTCCAGCAACGCTTCAAGACGTAGTTGCAACGAAGGTTTTCGACGTCCCCGGTTGTGACATCGTTATTAATATTGACAATGAACCACTAACGGCAATGGCACTTAGGGAGGGAATACTATTTACAGCAAAAGCGAGCCTCAAATATGCTAGGACCCAACTTAACGGTCCGCATTTGGTGAACATATATGCTGTCAGGAAGCATGGAAAATGTGGACATAGTGATTTGTTTAGTGATGGAATTGCAAACCTTTTAACGAGTGTCGGATCCAATACAATTCTAGGCGTAGACATTAAATGTATATTGTAAAAAGAAGTTCACCGTCCAAATCTAAACTTTTCTGAGAAGTTGCGAGTCTTAACGAATGATTTAGATCTGATACAGTTTTAGTGCCACGTATTCCCACATTTCCTGAGCTACACGTCTGTGAGTGATGTGTCTGCTAGCAGACTGGATGGATTCTATGTCACCAAAGAATTCTTACCACGTGTTGTCGATTGCGAGATGTAGTCTTTTAATTTTTCCACCACTGTGCAAACCAGTTAACGGTTTAACACGTTCTACAGAAAACCCACTTAGAACATAGGGTAGGGAAATTAAATGTATCACTGAACGAGATTTTCACTTTGCAGCGGAGTGTGCGCTGATATGAAACTTCCTGGCAGATTGAAACTGTGTGCCGACCGAGACGCGAAGTAGGGAGCTTTGCCTTTAGCGGACAAGGGAGGACAAGGTAGGAGACGAGGTACTGGCAGAATTGAAGCTGTGAGGACAGATCGTGAGTCGTGCTTGGGTAGCTCAGATGGTAGAGCACTTGCTCGAGAAACTGTTTTGATCTTCCAGGAAGTTTTAAATGTATCACTGCTAGACGATGATGAACTGAAGGCATCGGTGAAACGCGGAAAAGATGTCTTCAATGACTTCCAATTCACCCAGAGCGTGTAATGTGGTGGACACAGTGCGTTAAGACCCAATCCGGAAATCTTGTGTTATCCAACACCATCGCTACAGTCTTACTGGCAACGGACCATATAGAATATTAGTGAACATTGCTGCGTGATTTGTATAACAAACCGGAAGAGTTAACAGACAACGTCCTTACGATGCAACACATCAAACCGAGGATCACTTCTTCGGTTCTGCACCCTCTGGACGTCAAGCGAGTATACGCACGCAACACAAATGACGTCAAACACGAACGCGCATCACATACCATATTCTTAGGGAAAGTGAGTGATCTGAAGAGAAGATCGTAACTCCTAGTTGCAACGTTACGCGTATGTAGGCGAACAATTTGGCCTCCTGGAGGAGGTATGAGGAGAGTTGAAACTGTTATGCTGCCGAAAGCTAGCGTGAATAAAAATTTTCATAATGAACCTCTGAATATCCTACTTTTAAACTCTTCATGCGATTTTAACAAACTCACTTGCATCAATTTTATTTACTGACTTATGTCTTTTATATCATTTTATTACACAAATGTTTCCCAAAACATACTATGCTCCAGAATTACCCAAAAATGAATACAGCATAGATACCTCACACAGTGTCACATTTGTCCAGTTATTTAATGAACAATTTACTAATTTGCCAGTAACTTTATTTAAATGTTGTCTACAAGTGCTATTAAAATTGTGCTAATTTAAAGGCAGTCAGTCGCATGTGTTAATGTACAGCACCATTAAAAAGAGATCTAAAATACGCTTCTGTGAAGAAGGCATAAGTAATTGTTTAAACAATACGTAACGATTATTCATTGTCATTTAACGTGATTGCAGTTGCGAAAATATACTAGGTTACTTATTTATGAACAAATCTTTATTTGTGTTTATTAGGAATGATCTGAGATTGTGACCGAATATTTATAGCGTTTCTTTATTTAAATATTGTTATAGTATATTAGTTCAGTTACAAATTGGTCGAATTGCGACAAAACTATTTGTAGAACTTAATAATGATGCATTTTTATTTTTATTTTTTATTTATTTATTTATTTATTTATTTTTTTTTTTTTGTGAGGACACCGTTCAGGCGTTGGAGACGCAGACGGTAGAAGAACACTCTGGGAGCCAAATGAGGACTCTGAGTTTTCGAATGAAAGCCAAGGGGAGCGATTCTGGAGACTCGTACGCCTGTGCTAACGGGTGGTATTCGATCATCTACGTGATTGATTATAGGCGGTGAAACACTGGCACCATACTTTAAATGCTGAAGGAAATTTTATATTTCGAGAGGTCTGAATGTGCTCCGGTGTATGAGTCTTCCTTCTTCCGCTTGGCGACGGTACAGAGGATAGAAATATATCAGTTACTGTTCTTTGTATCGTGTGTGATAATTTTTAAATCATCATGCTGAACTCTGTACTGTTTGGAGCTGGTGAATATTTCATCTACTGAGATTGTGGAATGGACTTCGTTTTCGTCTGTCCTTAATTACAATTTAGTTTGGAATATTTTGTCACCATTCTCGTAACACTCTCAACGTAACTTTACAGTATTTAGTAAGAGTATTTTCTGTGTCTGTTTCAACTGAGTATCGCAGGACCACTTCCCGTGTATTTGAGATGTCGTTGCTTGAATAAAAATTATTCAACATAATTCTCTCTCATCTACATTAAATACAGACTTTAGAATAGAACCCTCGTTATTAAATTATTGATTCAACTTTTATTTTCTATTTCTGTGTATTTTATTAACTCGCAATTCTAGCCAATGCGTAGAGTATCTGAATGCAGCATCACAGCTACAGGTTATTATTCGCAAAGAATTAGCTGTGCCACATGAAAGCAGACGTGTGTTGCTCGACCCTTCAAATACATCGAGCTATTCTTTTTAAACAAAGCCTGCATAGTCCAAGTACTTACTGTATGAGTAACCGCAGATAAAGGCACAACTGGATTGTTTTTGTATGGGATGCTTTTGGAAGAGCAACTACGCTAGCAGTAATCTATTTCACTTAATAACAAGATATGTAAAACTACGTTGTGCTATACAGCACTACCTCCATTCCGAATCGGCAACAGATGAAACAGCAAAAGACGACTTTCTACGCAACATATGGAGTGCAATCAATCGGGATGAGAATGCTGGACATTTGGAAATTATCACAAATGAGGAAATAAAAACTACGACCGTCAAGTCCTCACGGAAGAAACTTCCATACTCTGATGCCTTCAAACAGAACTTTACCCAAATTCTAGGATACGATTAGCCAAGAGTTTACTATGATGTACCACGTACTTTCCAGAAGGCATGATTCTTTTGATTCTCTAAAAAGCGCCAGCAAAAATGTTGCAGTATTTCCGACTCCTTACTGTACTTAACAAGAACTTCAAAATCCAAACGCGTGTAATCCATATAACAATGAAACTGTAAGACCCTCTTGTCTTTCGATTCGCCTTTCAACTCGCTAATCTCCAAAACAACTAAGATATTTTTTTCCAGGGGGAGGGTTGGGGGGGGGGGGCGGAGCTCTCCCAAGTAACTTGAGCGTAACTTTGGGCAACGTACATCAACATCGGATCACGGTAAAAAATGATATCGTGATTTTTTTAATGTTATCCTAAACCGTCGTGTCTGCCTGTTTGAAAACATTAACCTGCGAAACTGTTAGGAGAATGTTTATGGGGTTTTCACAATTGACTTGATCTTAGCTTGTGGCACCGTAGAGACTTTATTTCATCAAAATCGGAACACTAAAAAAAAAAAAAAAAAAAAAAAAAAATATATCCAACATATTATAAACATTGATCCATGCATGGATGTATTTATATATATTCCACATCTACTCCGAAACCACTGGACCGATTTCAACCAGACTCAGTACACAGACCACTTAATGACTGGAAAGAATCGCTGTGTGGGTAAGAACCTCATACCTTTCAACTGGGTGTGCTGAGGGTGAAAAAGAGGAGTAGCCCACAACGCGTGAATACCCAAACTTTTTCCATCCACTGTTTGAAAACGAGAGCACTTCTTGCAACAAACTTTACACATAACTTTTATCCTTAGTGAAACTTTTCCTCACTGACATCTCCCACAAAATGATGAAAGGAAAAGATTTATCGCTTACTACAATTGCGCTATTAATGCTATAAAATTGCTGCGTCAGGCGTGACGTTTAACTTATTACATCTTCACTACTAACAGCATCCGCGACATACTTTGCAGAGAGGATTTATATATACCACTGAATGTGCCTGCAAAAGTATCTCGTTGTACGACGCATAGTTCCGGACAGATGACGCCATATAGACGGAGATGTTTGAAAAACTGCCGCACTTTGCATGAGGTTTGAATTTATTACTTCTTTGCTACAATTTTTTCGTAATACATTTATCAGACAGTATTCACGTATATCACTCAATATTCCTAAAAAATTATATCACTTTTCAACACATTAAACACTGAAACGCGTGCAAAACTGGCACATCGTGATGACGTTTAAATCTATTAAATTTATGACTTCTTTGCTACCAATTCTGTTGAAAAGACATTTCGCAGGCTGCATCCACATACGCCGCTGAATGACCTACAAAGTTATCTCACTGTACGACAAATAGGTCAGAAGATATAACCTCATAAACACTGAGCTGCGTGAAAACGAAACTGCATGGCGAAATTCGTTGGATGTACAGGTGAAATATGTGTAACAATAGCTATCCTATACGTATATCTATACTAATGATATACATAGTCTACTTAAGAAGGTGTGTAGTACGATATATGTACTGATTTGGAGAACATTACGCGGATTAGGGGAAGATGATTATTTACTCTCTGAAGAAACTATTTGCTCTTGAACTTTACCATAACGCGTAATGCTTTTATTGGCTGATAGATGCTACATGATTCAACGTGATGAATACAATACTTATACAGTCTTCATTGTGTTTAATCAGTATTACTATACTTACATAGCCGGCCGGTGTGGCCGTGCGGTTCTAAGCGCTGCAGTCTGGAACCGCGAGACCGCTACCGTCGCTGGTTCGAATCCTGCCTCGGGCATGGATGTGTGTGTTGTCTTTAGGTTAGTTCGGTTTAAGTAGTTCTAAGATCTAGGGGGCTGATGACCTCAGAAGTTAAGTCCCATAGTGCTCAGAGCCATTTAAACCATTTTTGATTAGCAGAAATAACACTGAACACAGCGGTATCAAATTTAAATAGAAGCTTCTCTACAAGTTTTTTCTTACATCTGTACAGTAAAACACCGTCAGAGTTGGCCAAAACTGCGTCAAATCATCCGATTTCAGTTTCTGAGTTCGGTACTATTTAGGATGACACTCAAGTCTACGAAGGATGGTTAGTTTTTTTGACAAGATATGCAAAAAATTATTCAAGGTTGCTTGTGTTCACAGTGGACGCAAGCCGGTGACCCAATATTTTTATGTCTCTGCCAGTGGCATTTGCTTTTAGCTACGACATGTTGTCAGCTGCATGGCTACCCTCGCCCTCTGAAAATTCTATAAAAACTAATCAAAATCCTTACTGATTTTATCGGCTGAAACTGGTATATGTTTCTCGTTAGGCGAGAAAACGTAGACTCATTCCTAGTCTGAAAAATATGTCGATATCCACGCGCACCGATGGAGCAGCGTGTGTATGTCAACCGCCTCTCAGTTCTTACAAGAACAATTAACTTCGTGGCTGTTTCGTTTCTCCGCTGTCGGAACTCAACGACTCTTCACCTAATTTCTAGCTGAATGTCAGACAAAGTGAACGCATTGTTCCCACAAAATTCCTCTTTTTGCGACGTGCAGAGCGTGATGCACCCTGTTGTACACTTGGCGCTGGTTCAGAGGTTTTCTGCCTTTCGTAGCAAACTGTCCCCACTTGTGTCCTTCGTGTCACTGCGTTTTTAGATCAATGGGAGCGTTCCTTTCATCTTGTGAGAACTACCTTGCCAATCACGAAAGGCCTACCTTAAAACCGCACCACAATTTCGCCACTTCTACTCCTTCCGAGTTTATTTCGGCCAATCGAGCATTTAGTGCCCACTCCTGATGCCTCTTTTAACTGAATCACAGGCCTGTTTGTATCCATCTGGAATATTCCCAACGCAATTTTCTAAAGAATTTTTTGTCGCAGGCAGCGCTTGGCCGTCACCTGCCTCCTTCGCTGTACCACCTGGTGTGTTCGACGACTCCCTCACCACGGTTCACACCCTATTAAAAGCCTTTCGCTGTAGGAAGGCCGTGGCTGGGCAACCCGAAACTGTCCCGAACTCAAGCATCTCATCCAGCAGCTTTTTTCACCTTTTTCTCATTGTCATGTAGAATTTGGGCTCGGTGTGTTAATGCAGTCGAATCATGTATCATACTAGAATGAAATTTTCACTCTACAGCGGAGTGTGCGCTGATATGAAACTTCCTGGCAGATTAAAACTGTGTGCCGGACCGAGACTCGAACTCGGGACCTTTGCCTTTCGCGGGCAAGTGCTCTACCAACTGAGCTACCCAAGCATGACTCACGCCCCGCCCTCACAGCTTAAATTCCGCCAGTACCTCGTCTCCTATCTTCCAAGATTCACAGAAGCTCTCCTGCGAACCTTGCAGAGCTAGCACTCATGGAAGAAAGGATATTGCGGACGAGGTACTGGCGGAATTTAAGTTGTGAGGGCGAGGCGTGAGTCGTGCTTGGGTAGCTCAGTTGGTAGAGCACTTGACCGCGAAAGGCAAAGGTCCCGAGTTCGAGTCTCGGTCCGGCACAAAGTTTTAATCTGCCAGGAAGTTTCATGTGTCACACCTTTTTGCATTACATACAGTACATTTTGAGAGGAAAATATGCTCACTATCATCGAAGTATGTCATGTGACACATCCATCTACTCGTTACTATGTATAGAATCTCATGTAAGGTGTGAAATTAACATTCATTCAATCTGGTACCTTACAAGCTCGGAGACGAATATTTTGTGTAATCATAGCGATATTGTGTATTTATCTTGATTCTACAGAAGCCGAATTATTATTTTCTAGACTTTAGTAAGGCCTTTTGACAGAGTGAATCACAATTTCTTACGAGTAAAGTGCAAAAAATGGGTTTCAACGACCAAGTCACGCAACTGACACAAAACTATATAGGTGATAACTAGTCTAAGATTAAAGTCATTGCCAACTAACAGCTCGTATACCTATAACTAATCAGTACATCGAAGTTGTCTGCTGCCCATTTTTTTATACACTACTACAGTCGAATCGCTACTTCTCAAGCTGAACACAACATTACAAGGCTTGCAAATTTTCAGTAGGAAAGTGGTGCATCATGCTTATGCTAACGACGCTAGTGTTATTATCAGCAATCAGACGGAGATAGAAAAAGTATGACTGCAGTGGCGCTAGCCGTAATCCACAGAAGTCCTCAATAATGCTTTTACGATCCTATGCCGAGTATATGGAAACCTCCTAGATCCATAAAACTGACAAGATTGACCATCTAGATATAACTGTTACCGTGAACCTGCGGGTAATGTATCACATCAATTGAAGTCATACACTCAAAAATAATATCTTAACGCCTGTAGAGGATTGTATCAGTCAGCTGTTTTGTAATAAGCAACATACATCACATTGTTGTTGTGCTTCGAAATCGACTGCAATTCTACAAAACTTTCTGGCAGCTGCGAGCTGGCATGTTTGGAACGCCTTCAGAGAATTGTTTCAAATCGCCACGATGCTTCGATTGCATGGAGGAGTGGGTGCTTAAAGACATCCAATTTCAATGTACGTCGACGTTTCTCAATCGTTCCACCAAAATATTGCTTAGTATTCAGGTCAGCATATCATGAATATGTTTAGCGCACCTCAAGGTGCTGCAATAAATGGTGGTCGAAACAGTCAAAAACGGCAGTACGGTGAAGAACATTACTTCGAAGTTCATTATTTGGGACAAAATATTAAAAAACATTTAATACTCGTGCATTATAATGTACATTTCCGAAGCGTAGCTCCAGAATGCAATTGAGATGAAATATAAAAATAAAAAACGGACTAAGATATTGCAAAATATAAGTCACCCTAATTTACGGGCAAATGTAAGTTAACTATGGTATGCTACGTTTAATGCGAAGGTATTTACAGGTCACTAGGTCCATAAAACTGGTGCAAACTCTAGAATATATCCTCACCTGTAAAGAAAAAAATTGGGATCTGTATGTGGACAAGGAAAAAAACTTTGCATCTTAAGTAGAACAACCGAGAATAACATTGAAAAATATATGTTCTCCAGCCACATCATGATTTATAGCCCAGCGCAAGACATTGGCCAATATGTATTACACGCACTTATGAACACAAATCTCAGCATATAAGACTACACAGAATATGTCAGTGAAGGGAATTTTTATTAAGAAACATCCTAAATATCAGAAGAGTTACACAGACAGTTAATTGTTTTGTTTTTTTAAATCAGAATGGTACTTGAGCTACGATTTTTTCTCAATTAGAGCACCATAAAAAAAGCTGCTTGCAAAAATTCGCCAAAAATTATCCTAAATTTCGCACTTGTAGGTATACTCAATTTTCCTAACTCACAGGAAGACGGTTATTTTTTCGTTTCAAGAAATGGTACATTTCTTGTTTTCTTGAAGAAATAAAATGCTGAAGTTACCTGGCTGCAGTACTAACACCAGGAAGGTACACACTATTGAATGAGATTTAGATGCCTCTGAAGCCCAGGCGATGAATGTCAACAAAGAGAGCGAAACGAGGAATATAACGGGAGGTTGAAAGCCCTATATTTTTTTTAAAAAAAGGATGGTAAACGTCGCGCAGTGTAGGCCCATAGTTACGAGTTCAAGACTAATCATTTCGGCTTGTGCTAAAGGTTTCAGTCCGATGAACCTCAAAGGTAGTTTAATTCAGTTTATAATCTGCCAGTTATAAGAGCTCGTGGCTACGTCGACTTTAGAACAGATTATGCTCGCAAGTTTCCTCGCTCTACAGCGGCCTCCGGCAACTGGCCAACCTCCACCAGCTGCTCGACGCTGGCCGTCATCCAACAAGATAAACGCGGCGTTGCGCATATTGGGCAAACTTATGCTCTCGCATTAGTAAGCGTACGGTCGATTGTTATTGTAGTTTGATTTCCTGCTCCAAATAACCTCGATAAACCAAGTGAACATGGTGCAATTACACAACTTGCGTAGGTTACTGTGAGTATCATTACCAGTTGTCACTTTCTTATTGGAATTTTTAATGTTTTTCTTCCAGTTACGAAGAGGATTTTGCACCTTGAATCGCATCAATGTTCTTGCAGTATTATGAAATAGAGTTGCAAGCGGAAAACTGGAATAATATGCCCTAATATAAGGATAAAAGTTATCTTATAAAAACATGGGGCATAAATTTATTGAATACTCCCTGCAAACTATTTCGCTAAGTGCTGAATGAAATAATAACGAAGTGCGCTGAAAATATCCTCGGAGAGTACAAGTATGGTTCCTGGCCAAATAGAGGTACTTCTAGCCAGTTGTTTATTGTTAGACATGTAATGGAGAAATTTTAAGAAAATGACAATCTCTACTTCCTGTTTATTGGCTTTAAAAAAGCTTTTGATAGTGTTAATAGGCCAGCACTGCGTAACATTCTAAAATTATGAGACATCTGTGACAAGCTAAGAATATGTTCGTTGAGTTAACAATGAAGGACACGAAGGTGAAAGTAAAACTGAACAACAAAATCACCAAAAGCACAGATCGAAACAGCGTGATGGTTGCTTTGTAGTCATATTCGGCTCAGCACTGCATAGCCTTCTATCGTAAGTACACAAGTGAGGACGAATAATTATGAAATATACACTCCTGGAAATTGAAATAAGAACACCGTGAAATCATTGTCCCAGGAAGGGGAAACTTTATTGACACATTCCTGGGGTCAGATACATCACATGATCACACTGACAGAACCACAGGCATATAGACACAGGCAACAGAGCATGCACAATGTCGGCACTAGTACAGTGTATATCCACCTTTCGCAGCAATGCAGGCTGCTATTCTCCCATGGAGACGATCGTAGAGATGCTGGATGTAGTCCTGTGGAACGGCTTGCCATGCCATTTCCACCTGGCGCCTCAGTTGGACCAGCGTTAGTGCTGGACGTGCAGACCGCGTGAGACGACGCTTCATCCAGTCCCAAACATGCTCAATGGGGGACAGATCCGGAGATCTTGCTGGCCAGGGTAGTTGACTTACACCTTCTAGAGCATGTTGGGTGGCATGCGGACGTGCATTGTCCTGTTGGAACAGCAAGTTCCCTTGCCGGTCTAGGAATGGTAGAACGATGGGTTCGATGACAGTTTGGATGTACCGTGCACTATTCAGTGTCCCCTCGACGATCACCAGTGGTGTACGGCCAGTGTAGGAGATCGCTCCCCACACCATGATGCCGGGTGTTGGCCCTGTGTGCCTCGGTCGTATGCAGTCCTGATTGTGGCGCTCACCTGCACGGCGCCAAACACGCATACGACCATCATTGGCACCAAGGCAGAAGCGACTCTCATCGCTGAAGACGACACGTCTCCATTCGTCCCTCCGTTCACGCCTGTCGCGACACCACTGGAGGCGGGCTGCACGATGTTGGGGCGTGAGCGGAAGACGGCCTAACAGTGTGCGGGACCGTAGCCCAGCTTCATGGAGACGGTTGCGAATGGTCCTCGCCGATGCCCCAGGAGCAACAGTGTCCCTAATTTGCTGGGAAGTGGCGGTGCGGTCCCCTACGGCACTGCGTAGGATCCTACGGCCTTGGCGTGCATCCGTGCGTCGCTGCGGTCCGGTCCCAGGTCGACGGGCACGTGCACCTTCCGCCGACCACTGGCGACAACATCGATGTACTGTGGAGACCTCACGCCCCACGTGTTGAGCAATTCGGCGGTACGTCCACCCGGCCTCCCGCATGCCCACTATACGCCCTCGCTCAAAGTCCGTCAACTGCACATACGGTTCACGTCCACGCTGTCGCGGCATGCTGCCAGTGTTAAAGACTCCGATGGAGCTCCGTATGCCACGGCAAACTGGCTGACACTGACGGCAGCGGTGCACAAATGCTGCGCAGCTAGCGCCATTCGACGGCCAACACCGCGGTTCCTGGTGTGTCCGCTGTGCCGTGCGTGTGATCATTGCTTGTACAGCCCTCTCGCAGTGTCAGGAGCAAGTATGGTGGGTCTGACCCACCGGTGTCAATGTGTTCTTTTTTCCATTTCCAGGAGTGTAGTCACACATGTGCTTATGCAGAGGATACTGCAACTGTGACACGACATGTAAACATCCTTAAAGAAATGTACGAAATAATGAAAACAGGAGGACGAAAATTGGACTTGTGATAAACGAATGCAATACCAAATACACAGTAATGTCTAGTTGTCAGGCAAGAAGAACACTAAATAACTAGAAGGCCTCTAATAATTGTTTTAAATCTGTCAGCTGGTCCCATTATTTAGATATCAATCAGAGACAATAATACGACAGCATGTGTTAGAGGAAGGATACAAGCAGGATATGCTGTCTATTACGCAAACTTAGAGGTATTCAAGAATTCTCTAACTACAAAAATTCAAATGGTTCGAATGGCTCTGAGCACTATGGGACTTAACTTGTAACCTCCCTACAAAAATTTTAAAAGAAAAGGACGATACTAATTAGAAATGCTGATGGACATGGCTCTATGCGTAACCTGCCCACAATGAAATGTACTGACAATGGCAACAAAAATGTGAAATTCGCAATCTGACTCAAATATAAATCCTTCAAAAAATTAAAGTCCATTCAGTGACAAGAAAATTCAATAAAACCGAAATATCGGTCTTTGGCCCTGTGTAAAACAATCAGAATTAAAGTCTTACCTCAGAATAAATGGATGTCACATATCTGCTCTTGTTGTTGCGCACCGCTTGGAGGAACTGCATTGCAAATAATAATATTCTCTTTTTTTGTGATTTTAGTGGAATTTTTCTTCAAAAGAAGTGGAATGAAATGGGAAGTGCAACGAAATCTTGAGTTCAATAAAAAATTAAATTTTTGAGAAAATGCTTTTGAAATAAAAAATTATTATTGGGGAACTTGTTGGAGAATAATTACAATAAATAAATTTTTTCATTATCTAATGATTATATTAATTAACAATATACCTTATTCCTCATCTTGACCAGTGTTGCCGACCGCCTACATCACACAACCGCCCTGGGCTGCTACTACTGACCGACCGCTCTGCATGACGACTACAGACTCAGTACTGCTCTCAACTAGACAGAGCTACAGACTCGCAACGACTGCTACTGACGGACTCGCAACGACTACTGACTGAGAACCGCTCGCAACACTCGCGCGGTCAAGCGCATACTCTCTGGTCACAGATGCTACAATGCCTCGCCATCGCTGCTGCGTTACATACGTGTTTCATAACCCTCCACTGGGGGGGCAAAAATTTGGCAGCGATGGTGAGTCATTTGGACTTGCCAATCGCGGCAAATTTTTCTTTAATTAACAAAATCCTACAACTTACAGAATATTTAAATGTTGTGCACACGCACTAAGTACAAAATATATCAGACAAAGACAAAATGTGAGTACAAAACATAGTAGCAAATCAGAAAAGTATATACAAATTATTTGACAGATAAAGTGCACAGGCACTGAAAAAATTCTTTAGCATATTCAGAACAAATAAACAGACTGGCAAGAATAATTAGATGTAGTACATAAAGTATATGTTGTGCACACGCACTAAGTACAAAATATATCAGACAAAGACAAAATGTGAGTACAAAACATAGTAGCAAATCAGAAAAGTATATACAAATTATTTGACAGATAAAGTGCACAGGCACTGAGAAAATTCTTTAGCATATTCAGAACAAATAAACAGACTGGCAAAAATAATTAGATGTAGTACATAAAGTATATGTTGTGCACACGCACTAAGTACAAAATATATCAGACAAAGACAAAATGTGAGTACAAAACATAGTAGCAAATCAGAAAAATATATACAAATTATTTGACAGATAAAGTGCACAGGCACTGAAAAAATTCTTTAGCATATTCAGAACAAATAAACAGACTGGCAAAAAATATTATGTTGACAAGTGACATAAGTGTACTCGCATTGGAGTTCAGCGAATCGAAAAATGTATAACCTATGAACATAAATTATGTTACCAAAAAATTTTTTCTTTATGTGACAAGAATCAGGATAGGAAAGGGAAGGATTGCATCATGGTTGTAGCACTTTAGATTGCACACAGATGTTCTGAAAGTCCATATCTTTCCACAGAAGTACAACACCAAGTGACACAACTTGAAGTTCTTTTCCCATCAGAATTTATCAGTGTAGCAAAGACACTGAACTGTCGTAGTAATGTTCCATGTTTTCATTTTGGCAGTACATTAGGTACACCAAACAGTGGGACCATAATAACGTCTTCATTGCTCACGGTGGTGGACAGCATGTCGTGTCAACACCACACTCTTACAAGGCACACCAACGTAGAATTAGTGCAAAACCAAAGATAGTGCTCCATGATCACTAGGATAAACAGGACAAATGGACATTGCAGTAATTTAGGGTAGTCAGCTTATGAGGTGAAGGACATTAAGTCACATAATATTGATAATTACAGACTTAATTAGTAGTTTGTGGCATTCATAGCCCAGTTATTGAACATTTCTGTACCAAGTATGTAGTATTACAGAAAAATGTTCATTAATTGTTGTACATAGAATCAGTAGCCTTCTTTTCCTGGTTACAAAGCATTATGAAATAATCGCATTCTTTTCAGTTACAGAGTATAATCAAGAATCATTAACCTTCTCCTAATTACAGTTAATTAATCATTTGTCATTCCAATAATCATTAGCCTTTTCCTAATTACAGTTAATTAATCATTTGTCATTAATTAATCATTTGTCTAATTACAGTTAATTAATCATTTGTATAATTACAATTAATTAATCATTTGTCGTTAATTAATCATTTGTCGTTAATTATTCGTTTGTCTAATTACAGTTAATTAATCATTTGTCGTTAATTAATCATTTGTTTAATTACAGTTAATTAATTAATCATTTGTCATTTCAATATAGTAAGAATTATTAGCCTTAATTAATTACAAAGCATTATTAAACAGTACCATAGTTAATTAATTATGTGTCATTCCAATCTATTAAGAATCGTTAGCCTTCTTCTAATTACAAAGCATTATTAAACAGTCACATTCTTTTCTGGTTACAAAGTATCAACATTGGAAACAAGAGCTAATCAATGGCATAATTAATCACAATTCGTGGAGTGACATTAATAATTGGCACTCAGTGGCCAGCAAGTATTGAACAGAATCATCATTCAGTATTATTCAGATTATTACGAAGTCATTATTAAAAATCAGTGAATTACAGTCAAATCATTAATAATCACAGGCATTATAAAACAGTGTTCCTCCTTCAGTAGTATTCAGACCATTACAAAGTCATTATTAAAATCAGTTAATTACAGTCAAATCATTAATAATCACAGGCATTATACGTAGTATCATTACACTAAACAGTGGCAGTTATTAGCTAGTGACAAAGCATCATTTTGAATATAGTCTCATTAAGAGGTCATTACTCAAGTGACATGCTATTCGGAGTTGATCAGTATTATTCAGAATTATCATAAACTAGTATCACTATTTGGGACTGTTAATACATTTTATATTTTTTTTTTTTTTGTTAGCAATGCATTGCGTTGGGATCGATAATTAATTGCTGAAACATAACACTATTTGCTTTTGACCTATTGCAGCAAATGAGGATAGGTAACGTCATTCGTCATGAGTCAGCTGTAGCAAGATTATGTAACAAGGCAGTACATGTGATCACATTTATAAATGATAAACACAAATGGGTAAAAAATATAAAAATGCAAGTACTAGAACAGGTATAATAAGTAACAGGTTTAGTAAGTGTCATGAAAAACTTCTCCTGGAAAAAATACAAAAACGGATTATTGACCTGAAAGAAGAAACGCACACTATGCTGAAAAGTAGTGAACTTCGAATTAACAGGCAGTGAAGTGTGTATAAAAATGTGTTCCATAGCTGTCCTTTCCAAAACTTTCAGTCATCCTACTATGCAATGTAACACCTGCTGTCAAAGCAAACTGCAACAAATACTTAAATAACTACGTAGCATAAATACATAACTTCAACATTATCCTCATCTGTAAAGAAAAAAACTTCATTATCCATATCATCATAACCTCACCATTATCATCACCTGTAAAGAAAAACTTCATTATTCATAATACCATATCCTTCATCATTATTCATCAGTATTCATTATCATCTGCAAAAAATCACTTCATTACTCATTACATAACTATTCCTTATCTCTAGCATATTTCATCACTAAAACTAAGATGTGTAGTTCTCTCTGACAGCCTGCATCAATCACCTTGTATTCTGAAAGAAAAAATTAGTTAAGACTGCTATTCTTCGATGAGTATAGTATATTCTTGTTAATGCCTGTTAATCCTGATCCATTTACTCTTCCTCATAAAGTTATTGCATCTTCTTTCGTTTATTCCGTAGGTGAAATTCCCATTTCTGTTGAATTTATTTCTTACATGCATCATTTCTTTCTGAAATTGATGACAGAGATTAATGTCCTGCATTTAAATCATATACCCACTAAATAATGACTGGTTTATGGTAACATAATTAACCCTACAGCATAACATGACAGAAAACGTAATATGTCAAAAACATTGACAGTGTTCAAAAACAAAGATATACACAGAATAATACAATGCAGCAGCAAAAAAATGTGAAACAGTCACGATGTTGAGATGTCATAAGGCAAAAAATTGTCAAAGTCGACTGGTGTGTGTTATATCTTAACTATTTCACAATACATACAAACAAAACTGGAGTACAATCATATACACAAAAAAGGTGGAAAATGTGCACGGTCTGATGTGTAACGACAAGAAAAGCGACCTGCTAACCTTACCTTGCCGGGCACTTGCCAAGAAAAAATACGATAATCATCAGTAATTAGTCAGGTGAATTAATTGCATTAGTAAATGACATCATAGTGTGTTGAATCATAAAGTGTCTTCATTCAATAAACGGTTTAATGTTTGAGGTATGGTGATTGCCTTTCGATTTTCTGGTTCTCAAAGTTTCGACGTGTACAACATTGGGGTGAGGGATGCTGCGAATCCGATACGGACCTGCGTATAGAAGTTCAAATTTACTGCACTTACCTTTTAATTTGCTGGATAAATAGTGTGTACGTACTAGTATCTTCTGTCCAACGTGAAAGTCTCGGCGTGTACAAACCTGTTTTTGCTGTCTTCTCCGGCGCTCTGCGGCACGTTTGATGTTCTTCAGCGCAATGTCAATTATTTCGTGGTGTCGTAGGCGACGACTTTTGGGAAATTCTATTAATTCTTTAATTTTGTTCGGTGGTTCAACGTTTTTCAGTATAACAGTCGGAGATAGCATAGTGGATTCATTTGGAATGGAATTAATTACATCTTGGAATGAGAGTATGTGTGTATCCCAATCAATATGTCTTTTGTGGCAGTATATTCGACACAGCTTACCAATTTCCTTCATTAATCTTTCACAAGGGTTCGAAGAAGCGTGGTACTTGGATATATAGATCGGAGAAATGTTTCTGGCTCGTAACATGCGTGTCCATACGCTACTACGAAATTGAGATCCATTGTCAGAAATTACTTTCATTACATGCCCTACATGAAATAGAAAATGTTTTACAAATGCATTTGAAACAGTTTTAGCAGTAGCTTTGCGTAACGGAGTGAAAGTAACAAATTTTGAAGTGAGCTCAACAGCGACAAAAATGTAGCAAAAACCTCTGTTAGTTCTCGGAATCGGACCAAAAATATCTACAGCGGCCATGTGTCTTAATTTCACAGGTATAATGGGATATAAAGGAGGAATATGTGAAGTGGTGTCTGATTTAGCTTTCTGGCAAATTTTACAAGACGCTAAAACTCGTCGTATACGTTTTTCCATGTTGGCAAAATAACAGTTCTGTCTCAGTATAAGAAAACATTTTCGTGCTCCGTAATGTGCGTAGCTTAAATGAGTGTACCAAATTAGTTTGTTAACCAGTTCGTCAGGAATGCATAATAACCAATTGTTGCTATCAGGATGAGAGCGGCGAAACAGAATGTCATTGCGTACAGTGTAGTGGTTTCTAATCGTAACATTATTCTTATCTTGCCAAAGCTGTTTAATTTCTTTCCACACATTGTCTTTGTTTTGTTCTTGTGCTATGTCCTGTAATGACGATGAAATAAAATTTTCAAATGCAACTTGCTGAATGTACATGACACTGAAATTTGCTTTGCAGAAGTGGGTTGCTACGTCTTGCTGATTGTTGCTGAGAGAACGCGATAGTGCGTCTGCTATAACATTTTGTGTGCCGGGAATGTGAACAATCGTAAAATTAAATTCCTGTAAATAAAGTTTCCATCTGCTTAATCTATCGTGAGTAAATTTAGCTGAAAGCAAAAATTGTATTGCTCTGTGGTCTGTGTAGACTGTGGTATGTCTGCCATAAAGAAAATGCCTAAATCTCGTAAAAGCCCATACAACACATAATGTTTCAAGTTCTGTAACAGAATAATTTCGTTCAGCGGGTGACAGAATGCGACTTGCAAATGCGATGTTATTAATTACTGTTGAGCCATCTTCTTCTATTTCCTGGAAAATATGTACGCCTAAAGCGGTGTTGGAACTGTCGGTGGCAATGGAAAAATTTCTAGTAAGATCTGTGTGCGATAAAAGTGGTGCATTCAACAGAGCATGTTTCAAATAACATTCTCGTGGGCAAAATTCTGCGTGTCAAAAGTAATGTTTGCGTTACTGTAATATGCAATCTGTGCTGTATCTGGTTAAAATCTATCGTACGTGTTATTATTTACGGGAGAATGTTGTGGCATATCCACTATATGAACTGCTTTGTTATTTCTTACTGACGTGTTACGCTATGGATGACACCTATTGTCTGTTTCATTCATGATTATTTGTTGTTGCTGATGTTGTTGCTGCTCATAAGATCGACTGTTATTAAATGTACGCTGAAAATTGTGCTCATCATTTTTACGTCTGTCATGATAGTAATTTCTATACGGCGCATTGCGATACGAGTTGAAATAGAGTGTTGTCTGTACGTAGTTATTTCTTTGCTGCCTTGCGTTACTATTTGTTGGAGCTGGGACTATACGTGCACGCGGCGAAACATTAAAGTTTGGTTGACCTTGTAGACTGCATTGTTGGTTACGTATACTAAGCGGCTGACTTTCATGCTGTTGTGGTGAAAACATCTATTGTTACAAAAATGTGGTTCCGATTGCTCAAAAATTTTACACATACTGATGATTACGAGTTTATCTGTTATTAAAATTACGGCGGTAGTTGTCATTACGGGAGTGCCTACTGAAAATTGTCACATTCGGTAAAATATTTGTCATATCCGGTTTTCATTACATATTCTTAATACTAGGTAGAGCAATAGTTAAAGAGCAGTTTGGATAGATATAAAGGATAGTAGAAGAGAAGGCAGCAGTGCAGAAAACTAAAGATGAAACAGCACTACTACAGCTCGGGGCCCTATGCTCGCTACGGCACATATTCATTAAAGCGTAATGAATCCCCTGAGGTCATTTACGCACTGCAAATAAATTTTAGCTTTTGCGTTACAGGCAACGGCAGTAAAATTCCAAAGGCAAATTGTTGTATTCTTGCTAACTCCAGTTTCTGCATAATACGTAATGCTGATGAAAATACAATAGCAAATTGTCGCCTCAGGTTCAAAGCTAGTTTCTGCATTACAGGTAATAGCGGTGAAAGTACAAAAACAATTTGTCGTATACACGTCAAAGCGTTTACCTGAGTTCTGTCATTATTAAATTCTTTACATTTTCTTACAAATGCAAATTGCTCGAAATCTACGTTCTCGTCACTCAGTTTGATAACACGTTCAGGTTTGTGTGTGAATCTGTTCGTCTGTGTCATTTCGGATTTCAAGTTGCGTAGCTTTTCATATTTTAAGTCACGTGGCTTTTCGGATTTTACTTCGCGTAGTCTCTGTAAATTATTCACATTATACACGCTGCGTGTGTCAGACTCATGTTCAAAAAGTGGCGTCTGTTGTGGTATGTTATTAACTGACATGTTTTTCATTTCTGTTACTTCTTGTTCTAAATTTGATAACTTCCTACGTAACGTGTTGTTAGATGAATCGATCTCATTAATTGTCTGCTGTAAATTTTGAAATTCAGGCGTTTGGATAAATGAAACCGGTGCAGTATCGTCTGATTTATTGTCATTAGCATTTTCGATAACATCAATACGACTGGCCAATTCATCACATTTTTCAGTCAGTATTTTAACCTGATCATCGGTTTTAGAATCAGACGCATTAATCTGTTTTTGCAACTTGCGCGTAATTTCGCTCAGTTTTTTAACATCACCTTTGATAACATCGCAATCCTGTGTTAGATCTAGTTGTTCGAATCTATCTGTCACTGTTTGAATATTTACTGTGTGTGTATCTGTTTTTGCTTTAAGATCAGAAATTTCATCCCGTAATTCCGCGTTCAATTGTTCTATGGTATTAATTTTGTCGGACACTGTAGTAATATTATTGTCTACATACGTCTTCGCTTTCGCGAATATTTTACGTTTGTCCTCTTGTCTCTGTGCAGTGATTGTTTCCATGACTTGTCGTTTTACTTTGTTTTGATCTTGAATAAATCTGCGGAAACGCGTATCACTGTTCTGTATGTGCTGACTAAAGCGCTCGTTAATCTGAGTGTTCTGCTGTTCGAATTTCGCGTCTATCTTTGCGTCCATAGTGCGCGAAAGTTCTACCGTCATTGCTTTAAACTCGTCCCGTAATTGTGCAGCTTTTTCAGAGCATTGTTTAGCGACTCCGCTAATTTCGTCTCTGAGTGTTTCTGTTGCGACTGTTTGCATTTCTCTTAATTCTTGCGCAACCGACTTTATTTCTTCGCTATTTTTTTGTGAACAAGCCTCAATTTCCACGCGCAACTGTTCCTTAGTGTCATGGCACTGCGCGGCAACGGCTGTAATTTGTTCACTAAGTTGTCTGGAATTGTCGTCTAATTTTTTATTAAGTTGTTTGAGATTTTCGTCATTATTGTCAAGTTTCTCATTTAAGTGTTTGTTATCTTCCCTATGTTGTTTGACCTGTTCATTAAGTTGTTGTTTGAGATTTTCGTTATCTTGTTTGTTATCTTCCCTAAGTTGTTTGAAATTGTTGTCTGTTTTCTCATTCTGTTGTTTGATATCTATCAATATTGCCATAAATTGCTCCAAGGTGACATTACCTACTCTATTCTCAGTACTGTTTGATGGTGTTTCTACAATTGTCGCGTTTTGTATGACCATTTGGTCATTCTGTAATTTACAAAAAGGTTTATCAGCCGTATGTATACTGTCGGTCACTATTTCGGAATTAAATAGATCCATCGTACTTTGTGTGATCTGTTCATATTCATTAGACAAATTTGTCTGTTCGTTACTTGGGTTTTCCAAATCGGGTGTGTTAAGCTCTGCAGCGCTCATTACAATAGAGCGTTCTGCGTCATCAATTGTCGTCAAGTTAACAGACGAGACAATTGAGTTCGTTTGTTCATCATTAAGGTGAAAGTCATCATTAGTGGTAGGAATGCACTGATTGTTAGTGAACGCAGGATTGTCATCATTACGTTGCGTATCACAATTACTATCGGTCACGTTGTTTAAGTCGGTAATTTCATTCACAATACTTCGCGATACACTATTCACAGTCTTTCGCGGCATTTTTACAATAGTCAAAATTTTTCACAAAACAAATCGACACAGTGCAAAAGCAACACAAATACAACAAAGCAACAAACTGCCGTTGACCTGTAGAGAGAAACTCACAATATTATTAAAAGCGTTGCGCTAAATCCTAATTATATCTAAGCAAACAAGAGCAGATATCTGACTGTCGCTCAAAAGACTCTGAACGAAATTCGATCCTGGACTGGGTGTCGCCAAGTGTAACCTCCCTACAAAAATTTTAAAAGAAAAGGACGATACTAATTAGAAATGCTGATGGACATGGCTCTATGCGTAACCTGCCCACAATGAAATGTACTGACAATGGCAACAAAAATGTGAAATTCGCAATCTGACTCAAATATAAATCCTTCAAAAAATTAAAGTCCATTCAGTGACAAGAAAATTCAATAAAACCGAAATATCGGTCTTTGGCCCTGTGTAAAACAATCAGAATTAAAGTCTTACCTCAGAATAAATGGATGTCACATATCTGCTCTTGTTGTTGCGCACCGCTTGGAGGAACTGCATTGCAAATAATAATATTCTCTTTTTTTTTGTGATTTTAGTGGAATTTTTCTTCAAAAGAAGTGGAATGAAATGGGAAGTGCAACGAAATCTTGAGTTCAATAAAAAATTAAATTTTTGAGAAAATGCTTTTGAAATAAAAAATTATTATTGGGGAACTTGTTGGAGAATAATTACAATAAATAAATTTTTTCATTATCTAATGATTATATTAATTAACAATATACCTTATTCCTCATCTTGACCAGTGTTGCCGACCGCCTACATCACACAACCGCCCTGGGCTGCTACTACTGACCGACCGCTCTGCATGACGACTAAAGACTCAGTACTGCTCTCAACTAGACAGAGCTACAGACTCGCAACGACTGCTACTGACGGACTCGCAACGACTACTGACTGAGAACCGCTCGCAACACTCGCGCGGTCAAGCGCATACTCTCTGGTCACAGATGCTACAATGCCTCGCCATCGCTGCTGAGTTACATACGTGTTTCAAACTTCTGAGGTCATCAGTCCCCTAGAACTTAGAACTACTTAAACCTAACTAACCTAAGGACACCACACACATCCATGCCCGAGGCAGGATTCGAACCTGCGACCGTAGCGGTCGCGCGGTTCCAGACTGTAGCGCCTAGAAGCACTCGGCCTCTCCGGCCGGCTCTCTAACTACAGTATCAACCAAGTTATCCGTATACTATTCCCTTGTGTGACCAGTTGTTAACGTATGGATCAGAAATGTGGACGATGAAAGAAGCATCTGTGAACAACATAAGAGCATTTGAAAGCAACACCCTGCGAAAAATTTGTGTACCCCTGAAAGCGACCGAGTGCTGGACAATAAGTTACAGCGAAGAAACAGAAGACCTTGCACAAGGGGAAGATAAAGTGAAATTCGTTAAACCTCAAAGAATCCTCTATTTGGGACATATGGCGAGGATGTCAGACGACGGGATCCCCAAACTAATAAACGAATAATGCAAAAACAAGGATGTATGCAGGAAAATTGTACAAGAGGACCAAGGTCTATCAAGGAATGTAGTTCCAAAGAAGAAGTGCAAATGGTCGAACATCTGCGACTTTCCAGAATGAGATTTTCACTCTGCAGCGGAGTGTGCGCTGATATGAAACTTCCTGGCAGATTAGAACTATGTGCTGGACCGAGACTGGAACTCGGGACCTTTGCCTTTCGCGGGCAAGGTAGGACAAGTTAGGAGACGGGGTACCGGCAGAAGTAAAGCTGTGAGGACCGGTCGTGAGTCGTGCGTGGGTAGCTCAGATGGTAGAGTACTTTCCCGCGAAAGGCAAAAGTCCCGAGCTCGAGTCTCGGTCCGGCACACAGTTTTAATCTGCCAGGAAGTTTCATTTGCGACTTTGCTTTGGGTTTAATATAGGGTGAAAAGCGCCAGTTCATTCTTGACATCAATCTCTCATTTTATTTTCGTTCACTACATTGTTGGATAGGTTAACTCTCGTTCAGTTTTCTGATTCGTTCGATTCATCGACTTGAACCACCACAGGTTGAGTGTGATCGGAATTTAGATTAACGACATTTTATTTTATGTTTTATCCTTATACGATCAGACTTACTACGTTCGTTACTTTCATATAATTCTGACCTTAACTCTGCTCTGGAGAAACAAATGTGGGACGGGGCTTCACGGGCAGGCGTGTTGAGAAGTCCTCGAGTGCTCACCGCAGTGCTGACGAGGGAAGGCTACCCTTTCATGTGGTCAGCACAATGGTCTGCCCGGTAGGAGACGACCAGAGTACCGTACCGCCCGCAGTCAAAACAACGCAACAGTTAGTTGATCCCTCAGGCAGGTGGTATTTCTGTTGCTCTCGGAAGCGAGTTTCTAGGAGACACTTTCATAACATTCTTGCAAACTACAGCCCCAATTTTGCATTTAGCACTTGCTCACCTGTTTTGGCACACTCGGGATATTCCGTAACGCTTAGGAAGAAAGTTTCAGGGCTCTTTCCGCTACTCTAGCCTGTGTGTAGGCCGGCTCTGATTCTACAAACTTGCTGGCAACAAAAGTTTACTGTAACAATTCTCTCATTGAACGGAAGCTCGTTCCATGCTCTGTGACTAGCCGTGGCGGCAGAGAGAGAGAGAGAGAGAGAGAGAGAGAGAGAGAGAGAGACTGACTCTACAAAGCTTAGGAGTGAAGTTAAGGGAGGTTCAAAAGGGCACTCTTGGTTCCGACTTCGTTCAGTTAACACACTCTCGCTGTACGCTGGAAGTCAACATTCCTTGGTGTTAAGCCGGCGCCGCATTTGCGTTGCTTTCGGGTTCTGAGATTTACCGGAATTTCGCTGATGGGTCATGGATGCATGGTACGTATCAGCCCAGCTGCCACTACCATTATACAAGTGTTTGGTAAGATTGCTGCATGATGGTAGGAATAGCGGGGAACATTCTAATAGCTCGGTCAGGTCAATCAGGCAAGCCTCGTGTTGTCGATCGCTTCAGATGTTCGACAGACAGGGAAATCACATTATTCTTTCGCTGTGTAATTTTGAAGGTGATCATTCACTTTGTCTCGTGATTTAAATACGACTCTCGATCTTTTAATAATATTTCGTAAGAATATTTCGGTCTGTCGATTCTTATTTATTTCGCTTTATCTCTGATTTCCCCCATGTCTTCATGTTCTTTTTATCCTATTTCTTAAATTTATTTATCATATAGTGTTCGTTGTCCACTTTTTGTAAATTCATATGGAGCTTCATGTAACGTCAGTCACTTTCCGTGAATTGACGGAATTTTCCAGTATTATCTCTCAAAAAAATGGTTCAAATGGCTCTGAGCACTATGGGACTGAACTGCTGAGGTCATTAGTCCCCTAGAACTTAGAACTAGTTAAACCTAACTAACCTAAAGACATCACAAACATCCATGCCCGAGGCAGGATTCGAACCTGCGACCGTAGCGGTCTTGCGGTTCCAGACTGCAGCGCCTTTAACCGCACGGCCACTTCGGCCGGCATTATCTCTCAGGTCACGGCCCAGGTGTTATCGGTTTTCATTTTAAAATAACTGCTGTTTTTCAAGGACTTTTTCCTTACGTTTAACAACAAATTAAGATTTCACTAGATCAACCTCCACTATTTCGTAGCTAGAAGTTTCACATTTGCAAATATTAGTAACGAGTCGTCTCAGCTAGAAGTTGATGTGCTGCGGTCACAGCAAATGTAGCTGGGGTGTTACTTAACGTGCAAACAGCGTGTAATTCCACAATAATTATCATCTTCGTTGGGACGCTCTGCTTCGCAATATGTGCGGTGGCAGGAGTTAGTACAAGTTACCCTGTCCTTCCGCGAGTTACCACTTCCGGAAGCTGACGAGTGTTAGGCCTTAGCCTGGGTTTGGCACAATTGACATCATTCGTTTATACTCATACGCCTCGTTTCCTTTTAAGAGGTGAAGGCAGCAGAGGCAGCTTGAAACATGTGTGTGTCATGTGTTGGGCTAGTGCTATCGGAAAAATCACGTCAGAAAAGTATTTTCTTGTTTCAAGAAAGATCGTACTGGCATGAATGATTTTTCGCGTTCAGGACTTCTCGGTTATTGACCGTTTAATCTTTACATATCTGCGTTCATCAGGCAAGGTTCAGAGGTAGGGTGTATGAGTACTGCATGCTCTAATTCAAAGCAACAAAAATCAAATGGGTGACTGTTACTACATTTCTCTTTGAACGTCATCAGTTCTCTCACTGGACAGTCCAATGCAATTATGTTTCTGGTGACGAGTTTACGATGACTTTATGATAACATCTTCAGAAGAAAATAATGGTCGATATCTAACGAAAGACACCTCCTCCAGCAAAAGGCAGTGCCAAAAGATAATATTTTGCATCTGGTCGCACAAAAATGGTGCTGCACAGTACGAACTCGTCCCTAGGGGTGTGCCGATCGCAGTTGACATTTGTTATCATCAACTGAGGCGCCTTTCTGTCGCAAAGTAAGAAAAACGACAGCAAAATTGCATGAAGTACCGCTACTATATGGTAATTCACTCTATTGATTTCACAGACAAAACTATCCTGAGAAGTCATCCCTCACGCACATATTCTACTGATCTTGTGCCCTAATCTTCCACGCTCCTTGCCGAACAACCGGGTAAGAAAAAAAAAAAAAATCTCTTTCCGGACGAGAATGCACTTCAGACATAGTTTCACGTCATCTTTAACGCCGAATTCTACAGGCTTGGAATTGGTAAACTACCTGAGCATTGGCAGACTGTGTTTTTAGACAATGCTAGAACAGCGCTGCTATAGGGGGGTAGCAATCAGCAGTGACTGGTGTGGTGGTGTTGCTGCTGGACCACTGGTTATTCTTATCTGCTAACACATACCGATAAAACGATCATCGCACTAGTTCAATTTGGGACCACCCTATCGAATGGACACGTAGAATTCTGCTTTAAGATTAATTTTATTTCTAATGGCATGCAATTCGACGCATTCCGACGACTCTGGGCGCCACATGAAAGACGCGATGAGCAGTATTTTTTTTTCTTTTGTTTGGTGATGGCACTACACACTGCAAAAACGAAATTGCAAATATCTACCGAAATCTCAGAGGAAATACGATTGACAACAGCATATGTAATCAGCTAGCAGTATAACAACTGGGGTATGCATATTAACTACCAAAATAAAAGCCTTACTTATGACCTAAATGAACAGTACATAGGGCAAAAATAAATGAATAAATAAATAAATACACTCAATGATTTTTGATAACAGAGATCCATTTTAGAAAAAGGGTAAAATTTATATTTAGAAATTAATGAAAGAATTAGTCCTTCCAAGAACCATGGACCATGTCGTTGGTGGGGTGGCTTGTGTGCCTAAACAAAACAGATTGCGGCACCGTAGATTCAACCACAACGGAAGGGTATCTGTTAACAGGCAAATCAAGAGTGTGTTTCCTGAAGAGGGGCAACAGACTTTTCAGTAGCTGCAAGGGCGACGGTCTTGACGATTGACTGATCTGGTTTTGTAACATCAACGGAAACGGCCCTTCCTGTGCTCATACTTCGTAGAGCTGAAAGCAAGACGAAACCACAGTTGTTGTTTTTCCCGAGGTCATGAATCTCTCCTGTAGGGCTGAATGATGATGGCGTCCTCATGGGTAAAATATTCCTGAGGTAACATTGTCCCTCATTCGGACCTCCAGGCGGGGACTACTCAAGAGGACGTCGTTATCAAGAGAAACAAAACTGGCGTTCTACGGGTCGGATCGTGGACTGTTACATCCCTTAATCGAACAGATAGCTTAGAAAATTTAAAAATGGAAAAGGATAGGGTGAAGGTCGATATAGTGGGTATTAGTGAAGTTCGGTGGCTTGACGAACAGGACCTCTGGTCAGGTGAATACAGGGCTATAAACAAAAGGTCAGATAGGAGCAACGCAGGAGTGGGTTTAATAATGAATAAGAACAGCATAGTGAACGCATTGTCGTAGCCAAGATCGACACTAAGCTCTGACCTGCCACAGTGGTACAAGTTTATATGCCTACTAGCTTCGGAAATGACGAAGATATTGAAGAAATGCAATGTGAGATAAAATCAGTTATTCAAGAATTTTTAGCATATTGCAGATCCGTCACCAACTGTGATAGACTAAGATCTTGCAATATAAGTTATTCACGAAGTTAAGGGAGACGAAAATTTAATTGTGGTGGGGACTGGAATTCGACAGCAGGAAAAAGAAGAGATGGAATATTTTAGATGAATATGAACTGGGATAAAATAATGAAAGAGGAAGCCGCCTGGTAGAATTTTGCACAGAGAAGAATTTAAACACTGCTAAAAGCTGGTTTTAGAATCATGAAGGTTGCATACAGGGAAGAGACCTGGAAGGTTTCATATTGATTATATTATGGTAAGAAAGAGATTTCGTAACTAGATTCTAACGTGTAAGACATTTCCAGGACAGATGTGGACTCTGACCACAGTTTGTTGCTTATGAACTCTAGATTAAACCTGAAGAAATTGCATAAAGGTACGACATTAAAGAGATGGGACCAAAATAAGTTGAAAGAACCAGACGCTGCTGCGAGTTTCAGAGAGAGTATTAGGCAGCGCTTGACTAGAACGGGAAAGGAATACAGAGGAAGACGAATGGATACTTTCAGAGATGAAAATGTGAAGGCAGTAAAGGATTAAATTGGTAAAATGGTAACACCTAGGATAACACTGGATATATTGAATTTAATTGTTGAAAGGAGTAAATATAAAAATGCTGCAAATGAAGCGGGTAAAAGGGAATACAAACGTCTAAAAATGAGATTGACAGGATGTACAAAATAGCTGAACACAAATGGCTAGAAGACAGATGTAAGGAATTAGAAACGTGTTTCACTAGGGAAAAGATAGATAATGCCTATAAGAAAATTAAAGACACCTTTGGAGAGAAGAAAAACAGATGTACGAGTATCAAGAGCTCAGATGAAAAACCAGTCCTAACCAAAGAAGGGAAAGCTGAAAACCAGAAGCAGTGAATAGCGGATCTATACAAAGGAGATGAACTTGAAGGCAGTATTATGGAAACGGAAGTGAACGTACAAGAAAATGAAATGTAAGATGTGACACCGCGAGAAGAATTTGACAGAGCACTGAAACACCTAAGTCGCAATGAGGCCCCGGGAGTAAACGACAATCCGTCAGAACTACTGATAGCCATGGGAGAGACAGCCACGACAAAATTTTTCCATCTAATGTGCAAGATGTATGAGGCAGGCGAAATACAGCGTACTTCAAGAAGAATGTAATCATTCCAATTCGAAAGGTAATAGTTGCAGATAGGTGTGAAATTGCCAGACTATCAGTCATGGTTGCATAATTTTAACATGAATTCTTTACAGAAAAACGGAAAAAATGGTAGTGGCCAACCTCTGGGGAAATTGTTCCGATTCAGGAGAAACGTAGGAACGCGCGAGGCAATACTGGTCCTACGACTTATCTTAGAAGATAGGTTAAGCAAAAGGAAACCTACGTTTACAGCGTTTCTAGACTCAGAGACACTTTTTGACAATATTGACTGGAGCTCTCTCTTCCAAATTCCAAAGCTACCTGGGATAAAATGTAGTGAGCGGAATGGTATTTGCAACTTGTACAGAAACCAGACGGTAGTTATAAAAACCGAGGGGCACGAAAGGAGAACAGTAGTCGAGAATGGAGTGAGATAGGGTTGTAGCCTATCCCCGATGTTATTCAATCTGTACATTAAGCAAGCAGTAAAGGAAACAACAACAAAATTTGGAGTACGAATTAAAGTCCAGGAAGAAAAAATAAAAGCTTTGAAGTTTGCCGATGACATTGTAGTTCTGCGAGAGGCAGCAAAAGACTTGGAAGAGATGTTGAATGGAATGAACTGTGTCTTGAAAGGAGGATAAAAGATGAACATCAACAAAAGCAAATAAGGATAATGGCATGTAGTCGAATTAAATCAGATGATGCTGAGGGAATTAGATTAGGAAGTTGGTGGATGGGTTTTGCTGTTCGGGCATCAAAATAACTGATTATGGCCGAAGTAGAAAAGATAAAAAATATAGGTTGGCAATGGCAAGAAAAACGTTTCTGAAGAACAGAACTTTTGAAACACCGAATGTAGATTTACGTCTTAGGAAGTTTTTTACCGAAAGTATCTTCTACGTAGCAATGTACAGAAGAAAACCATGGAGGATGAAAACTTAGACAAGAAGAGAATAGAAGCTTTTGGAAAGTGGAATGCTGAAGATTAGATGAGTACATCACGTAACTAATGGAGAGCTACTGAATAGAATTGGGGATGCAAGAGGCACAACCTGACTAGAAGAATGGCTCCGTTGATAGTAAATATTCTGAGATAGTAATGGATAACACGTGTAGTAGTAGAGGGAAGTATTGGGGCAAAAATCGTAGTGGGAGACAAAGAGATGAATACAGCAAGCAGATTCAGAAGGATGTAAGTTGCAGTAGTCATTCGGAAATGGAGAGGTTTGCAGGGGGTAGAGTAGCATGGGGAGCTGCATCAAACAAGTCTTTGGACTGTAGAACATAATAACAGCAAAAGAATTTATTAGGGAGGCAAGGTCATTGGGGTGCTCATTCAATCTTACTGAGCAGGAAGGTGATGAGTAACGTATCAGAGACCTAGACAATTGATCAGAGACCTAAACAAGCTTAAAATATTTTAGATGGATTTATGGAGAAAATCAGCGAGGATTTCAAGGAATGTCCACGTAACGAACACCGAAGCGAGAAAGATGATGGTAGTGATAGAAGGAATGTGCGATGTGGTGAATTGAAGAAAATTAGTGTGGTATGGATGTGTAATGAGAATAGAAAAAAAAGAATGCCTTGGGGATACAGGGGTGGGAAATTGAGAGAAGAAGAAGAAGAAGAAGAAGAAGAAGAAGAAGAAGAAGGAGGAGGAGGAGGAGAAGAAGAAGAAGAAGAAGAAGAAGAAGACGACCGATGATTAAACGGCTCCATAACGTGACAGTACGGACATCTTGCGCAAAAGAAGACGACACACAACATCAAAGTACCTATAGGAATACCTTGAATAATAGTGCTGGAGTGCTTGTGCTATAGTAGTTGCTATAAGGTCTGAGTGTATTTTTATGTTGCATTGAAATCTCTGTATTGAGCAAAGTTTCAAAATACAAATTCCAATCATTATTTCCTTTTGTAAATGCTCTACGCTTGAGTCCTTCTACTATCTGCATATTTTCGCCCTTTGAGGCTTGAGACGCATCATACAGGTTATAGAGGCTGAAAGCAACGCAGCTGATGTTAACAAAATTCTATTTCCTGTAACCTTATGATATGCGCTAATATCATCAGTCAGAGGAAAAGTAAAGGGAAACTGCTACTTCAAATGGGTCACAATCCGTTACAGTTTCCACAGATGTCTTGAAATGCTCTTTCCGAGAAACTGATTTACTGTGTGTAGTGGAAACACGATGAACTTCGATAGATGGTACCAACACGTGAAAAATGGATTGGCCCCAACCCGCTCATGGTCCCTTTTTTAGATATCATTCTCATATCGGTTTTGAGCATGATAGGATCTGGTAAGTCGGACGCTGTCTCGAAATGTTGAACATAGTGAAGTCTTTAAACTCGCTGGACTACGTCAAATCACTCACAGGGTAATGAAATAAATTGTGCGTTTGACGTTGTTGGCCGTGAGACCCTTCTAGGGCGTTGGGCTGCCTACTGAAAGTCCTTTTTCTTGACGCCACCTCGGTGAGTGCAAGTGATGATGATGATGAAATGATGATTAGGACAACATATACACTTACCCGCAAGCGGATAAAATCTTCAGCCCGGCTGGAAAACGAACCCAGAGCCACGTGTCGTCATCCGCATCATTCACGTTCATTGTTTGCCAGGTGTAAAGGTCTAAGCATAATTCTACGTGTGTCGCTGCATCCAAGCAGTGTCTGCATCACATTATTAACACAGGGCCCGCTGCCAGAGCTATATGCTACACAGAACACCTGTTGTGGGCAATCTACAGGCCTCGGTACGAGAAGATTGTGTAAAGAGGAAGTAATACTTTGTAGTTAGATCTCGTTGTATAAAGTCGTGTACGCAATGTAGTTCTTTTCTCTCTTCACATCTCACATTAAAAGATTTGTGCATCGCCAACATTATCGTTAGTAGTACTGATGTGTGCGTAACAAGGTAGTACAGTCTTTGGTAAGTGATTGGCAGTTGACTTTCGATAAAGAACAGTAATCTGTGAGAACATTTAGATACATATAATAGATAGTCTTATATATTTGACAATATACGTTTTCGGCTTGTTTATAATTTTTGGCTGTGCCAAATGGTATGTTAATTGTAAGGTACAAAACACGACATGGTAACATAAACAGATTTCTAGTACATGCAATTACTATAAATTTTAATAATCTTGATCACTACAAGAAGTAACTGCAACTTGATGATTACTGGTTTCAGTTGAGTATCAACCGTTTCAGATCACGTTACTCTAAATTGGTTACTACGTATACTATTGACCACAACAACATCGTTACTAAATGAAACTTGTCAGTTCTGTTTGTCTTATGCGAGAATCATGATTTTACTATTACTTTAATATTGTCAAATTACACTAATTAACGATGATGCTGTAATCAGGTCTGTAGTTAGGCACCAGTTACAGGGTAAGCATGGTCTGAGGAATGGTTGCTAGTCAGTGGAAATTGGTAATCATCAGACTGAAATTAGATTATATTGCCATCAAAATAATACAGACCACAGGGTATCCCGTCCCTGATGACGTCAGATCTGACAAACACGCATGTTAATTTCTGTAAGAACGCGATTTAATGATTTGTGTTTTCCTTGTTTCACAGAGCTTAATAATGGGAAACACGTTGCGTTAAATAAATTATACATTTGAACAACTGACGCCTTTCGTAGCGGAGGAAAATATTAAGACACACATGTGTTTCTTTCTACAGCTAGGTGATGCAAAAACCGAAGCAAGAAAAACAATGATTTATTTCATCTAGTTAAAATTCTTGATCATTGTATGTAGGAACAAAATTTTGTTATTACACTCCATCTGATCACAATTGTTCATCTACTACATATACTGCTCCTGTTGTGCATTTCTCATTGTTGCTATTTCATTTTGTGCTGGTAACCAGAGACTCCATATCGTTTCCTTTTCAATTTTTCGGAAGTGGGAAAATGAATCTTTGAAGTGGATCACTCAATAATTTTTTGAAAACTATTGTGGACTGCAGTCTCTGGATTAATCACGACACATGGACCATTTACCTTAAACTTCTCTGATATTCATTGAAATGTCCTTCACATATATGTGAGGTTTGACAAGGGAATAAGGAAACTGTGTAATTGACCATGATACTTCCAAAGATTCAGCACGTCATACCACACTGCTGTTAGCTTCGACTAGTTTTTGAGTCACACATTTGGAGGTTATTGTTGCATAGTAATGACGTGGCCACGGCTATCTTACAATTCGAGTTGTGCATTAACGTCAATTTCCTATGAAATAAAAAATTACCAATATAATGTTTTCAATTGTCTGGTCATAATGCCAAGTCAAGTGCACAGTTTCGTCAGCTATACAAAGAACTTAAATCACTGGCGTGGCTCATTTGGGACTGCTACACTAAAGCGTGAGAAAAAGATTCTATTTAATAAAAACTTAGAAATTGATTAATTCACGTACTTCAGTGATTTATGAAGTTTGTTTATGTTACATGAGCTTCAGTAGTCGCTGTTGGTCTAGGTGTAAAGAGAGTACATAATCCTTAAACGAGCCAAAAGTTATCTGAAGTATGTAAGTAAATCGAGTTGACCTATAATTGAACCGTGTGGAACTTAGTACATAAATTGATAAAAATGGAACAATATGAAATACTAAATATGGCTATTCAAGCTTCATGTACACTAGCACAGAAGGCTGCTTTAAAAACAGTTCGATTTGCGGCTGCGCGGGTTTCGGCCAGTGCCCTGGAGCACGTCAGGAGGCCCGGTGCATTTGGGCAGTGCCTTTGAGTGCGGCGGGCGGCCTATCTGCGGCTGTGGCAGGTGCGGCCCCGGCTCCGTCAGCCGTCACACGCCTTCGCTTCCCTCCCCTTCCGCCTGCTGCGAGCTCGATAACGCCGGCAGGCAGCCGCAGCCGGCCCGCGCGACAGGGACCCGGCGCTCAGCATACACGTGCACTAGCTGCGGGAGGCGATTGGTCGGCGACCGTCAGACCTCCAAGGCCAGGGCGCGCTACCGCGCTGCCAGTCCACTGTCTCTCTCAGCACAATGTGACCATACACGAGGCCATTCTGTTTTGTTTATCCCTGGTCTTTGTGAATTACTTGCTATCCTCCAAACTCGAAGGGTGGCTATCAGTAAATATACGATGTGACGATATGAAAAATGTTTTGATAGTATATTATGTTATGTTATTCCAGAGAATCGAGCCAAAGATACAAAGAACTTGACAGTAATAGCCCACCGTTCTGACCTGGATACACACAATGATTCGGTTTACCTACAACTATTATAAATGATCCTTGATATTCCGGATACTGTCATTGGGAAAGGACGTCCGAGCTGGTCCGACGCATGTTTTATGGGGGCAGATATGGAGATCTTGCTGACCAAAGGAGTACATCAGCATCGTGCTGACAATTCAAAGAGACACATCTGCGTGGCCGAGCATAATCCTGCTGGAAAATGCCACCACGATTCTGTCGCACGAGAGGTAACACGTCAGGCTACAGGATGTCTGTAAGAATGAGTTGTGCCATCGGAGTTCCCGCAATCAATGTCAGCTGTGATCTGAACTGATATCCAATGGCTCCCCACACCAGTATGTCAGGAGTAACATAACTGCGCGTCTCGAAGGCATTGTAAGAAAAGGAGCTCTCCCCAGGTTGCTGCCACATTCGCTGACAATATCATGCGCACAGTGAAGTACTACAGTTCATTGCTATGCACAGTGTGATGTCATTCATCATCGGCCGATGCTTTCAGGTTATGGCACCAGTGTGATTGTAACCGTTTGTGTTGTGTGTTAAGGACAGCTCACTAGACTCCGACCAATGATGTGGTTCAAAATGGCTCTGACCACTATGGGACTTAACATCTGTGGTCATCAGTCCCCTAGAACTTAGAACTACTTAAACCTAACTAACATAAGGACATCACACACATCCATGCCCGAGGCAGGATTCGAGCCTGCGACCGTAGCGGTCACGGGGTTACAGACTGAAGCGCCTAGAACCGCACGGCCACACCGGCCGGCCAATAATGTGGGATAACACAGAACAATGCAAGGAGGCAGTTTCTTGTTCTCGAATGTTTAGTCAATATGTGCCAAGTGACAATCGGCGATATTCTTGTGTTGGACACAGATGATGGTTCGAAACCTTTGCAAATATACTTGCCCTCACGTTCACATTCAGTCAAGCATGATCCACTGTCACATCCGAATGTCCAAAAAATCTCGATGTTGCACTTTTCAGTCTACCAGCCAATGGAGGCCCACAACGAGGCCTTATTCAAACTCTGGTGCTGACAACACTGTCTCATAGGAGTACGCAGTCACTCCACGTTCCTCACAGTAACCTCTCAACATCTGATGCTGGTCTTCCCTCTTGCATACTGTACCAGGCCTGGTAACATTACTAAACGCGAACTACACTAATGCACTCTGGTGGCGTTAATACCTGATACCGTCAATTGCAAGTCTAACCCCTTACATAATTACCGATGGTGTGTAGGTGTACGAAGTTACATTTCCATCTGACACTGTCTTCTTGGTGCTTCCCTTTTCTCAGTCAGGTGGTGTGAACCTACATAACGGTGTTAAAAAACTAAATCTGCATTCTAAGTTAGTTTAATAGAAAGCACAGTCTCTCCAATAGTGAACGAGGCAGTAGAGTTTGCGTTCACCGTTCACCTCGTCAAAATGTCACTGTGGGTGATCAGAAGCTCAGACTGTGCAAGTATTCACGTTACAGCCTTAGAGGCTGTCAGCACGGGAAGTTGCCACTGAATTACAATTCGCCACAGTGATCACTTCCAGCATTCAGCAGCTCCAGTGTGACATAAAACGTCCACTACGCAGAGACGTCAGAAACGATCTGAACAGCCTGCAAGGGTGTTTTTTTGTTGTTTTTTTTTTTGTTGTGGTTTTATGGCGCGAAACTGCTATGGTCATTAGCGCCCGGTCCGTGACTTAGGAAACAGTAAAAAACCCAAAATGGAAACCAGCAGCAATGGGAACGAAAGTCATAAAATTGGAGAAACTAAAAGCAGAAGGAAGGCTTAAAAATCCACTACAGAAAGGGGTTGGTTGTCCCCAAAAAAAAAAAAAAAAAAAAAAAAAAACTTCAAGTGACTGACGTCATTTCACTGGCACTAATAAACTTGAGAACGCGATCGGCTGAGCGCGTTTCATCTGCTAAAATCGACGATATATCAGGCGATAGCTGTAGACGGGAGCGTAACGGATTAAAATAGGGGCACTCAATTAAAAGGTGTCTTACCGTCCACAGCTGAGAGCAGTGGGGACAGAGTGGGGGAGGATCGCCGCTTAAAAGATGTCGATGGCTAAAAAGACAGTGCCCTATCCGGAGTCTAGTTAAAATTACCTCCTCCCGACGACGCGTTCGGGAGGAAGAGGTCCAAGCACAAGGAAGAGCTTTCACGTCCCGCAATTTATTATGGGGAAGTGTCGACCAATGCGCGTGCCATAAAAGAACAACTCGACGACAGAAAACGCTCCGTAGATCGGCGAAGGGAATCGATTGAATAGCTGGCCGAAGAAGAGAGACTGCAGCATTGGCTGCAATAAAAAAATGGTTCAAATGGCTCTGAGCACTATGGGACTCAACTGCTGAGGTCATTAGTCCCCTAGAACTTAGAACTAGTTAAACCTAACGAACCTAAGGACATCACAAACAACCATGCCCGAGGCAGAATTCGAACCTGCGACCGTAGCGATCTTGCGGTTCCAGACTGCAGCGCCTTTAACCGCACGGCCACTTCGGCCGGCCTTGGCTACAATATCGGCCGCCTCATTTCCACAGATACCAACGTGTCCCGGGAGCCAGAGGAACGCCACCGAGACGCCCCCCCAGGTGGAGCAAGCGCAGACAGTCCTGAATCCGGTGGACCAGAGGGTGCACAGGGTAAAGAGCTTGGAGACTGTTGAGAGAGCTGAGAGAATCTGAGCAGATAACGTACTGTACCCGCTGATGGCGGCGGATGTAGTGCCCAGCCTGGAGAACAGCGTAAAGCTCCGCAGTATAAACCGAACACTGGTCGGGAAGCCGAAAGTGATTTGGGGTGTCGCCAACAATATAGGCACTCCCTACACCTAACGATGTTTTCGAGCCGTCGGTGTAAATAAATGTGGCGTCCGTCATTTGTGCACATAAAGCAGCAAATGCCCGACGATGAACAAGTGAAGGGGTACCATCCTTGGGAAATCGACAAAGGTCACGGAGCAGGCAGATCCGGGGACGCAGCCAAGGCGGTGCTGTACCCCAAGTTGTCAAGAAGGTTTTAGGAAAGCGGAAGGAAAGAGAATGAAGCAGTTGACGGAAGCGGACTCCCGGTGGTAGTAGGGAGGAGGGGCGGCCTGCATATCCTACATCAAAGGAGGCGTCGAAAAAAATGTCATGGGCTGGATTAGCAGGCATGGAAGACAGATGGCTAGCATAACGACTCAGAAGGACTGCTCGCCGATTGGACAGCGGAGGTTCAGCAGTCTCAGCATAAAGGCTTTCCACAGGGCTGGTGTACAAAGCTCCAGATACTAAACGTAATCCACGGTGGTGGATAGAGTCGAGACGCCGAAGAATAGACGGCCGAGCAGAGGAGTAGACTACGCTTCCATGGTCCAATTTCGAGCGCACTAAGGCACGATAGAGGCGGAGAAGGACCACTCGGTCCGGTCCCCAGGAGGTACCCTTCAGGACACGGAGGGTGTTGAGGGATCGCAGACAGCGAGCCGAAAGATAGGAAACGTGGGAGGACCAGCACAGTTTTCTGTCAAACATAAGACCCAAGAATTTAGCGACGTCTGAAAACGGAAGGTTGACAGGTCCTAGATGTAAGGAGGGTGGAAGAAACTCCTTACGTCACCAAAAAGTAACACAAACGGTCTTACTGGGAGAAAAACGGAAGCCGGTTTCGATGCTCCAAGAGTGGAGGCGATCGAGACATCCTTGAAGACGTCGTTCACGAAGGCCGGTCCGTTCAGAGCTGTAGTAGATCGCAAAATCGTCCACAAAGAGGGAGCCCGAGACATCAGGAAGGAGAAATCCATAATTGGATTGATGGCAATGGCAAACAGTACAACACTCAGCACGGAGCCCCGGGGTACCTCGTTTTCTTGGGAGAAAGTACGGGAGAGAGTA
The DNA here is from genome assembly GCF_021461395.2 of Schistocerca americana. Lineage (NCBI taxonomy): Eukaryota > Metazoa > Arthropoda > Insecta > Orthoptera > Acrididae > Schistocerca > Schistocerca americana. The sequence goes on from NC_060124.1 coordinate 293,535,992, forward strand.
GTGTTCACCCGCACCCTAAATGTGCGCTCCGCCATAAATTCGCGAAGAAAAAGGGGCAGCCGGCCTCGAAAGCCCCAAGAGAACAGTGTGCGGAGGATGCCTGTCCTCCAACAGATATCGTATGCTCTCTCCAGATCAAAAAATATTGCTACCGTTTGGCGTTTCCGGAGAAAATTGTTCATGAGATAAGTGGAGAGAGCAACAAGATGGTCAACTGCAGAACGATGCTTTCGGAATCCGCATTGGGCAGGTGTTAAAAGACTGCGGGATTCCAGCCACCAAGCTAAACGGTAATTCACCATACGCTCAAACACCTTACAGACACTACTCGTGAGAGAAATTGGGCGATAGCTAGAGGGCAGATGTTTGTCCTTTCCAGGTTTCGGAACGGGAACGACGATAGCTTCCCGCCATAGTCTGGAAAAGTACTGTCGGTCCAAATTCGATTATAAATGCGAAGGAGGTAACGCAGACTATGGGTTGATAAATGCAGCAACATTTGGACGTGGATACCATCCGGTCCTGGGGCGGAGGAGCGAGAAGAAGAGAGTGCATGTTGGAGTTCCCGCAAGGAGAAAACAGTATTGTAGCTTTCGCGATTTTGAGAGGAGAAAGCAAGATGTCGCACTTTCGCTGCACGTTTCTTCGGGAGAAACGCTGGCGGGTAATTTGAAGAGCTCGAAATCTCAGCAAAGTGCTGACCGAATGAGTTAGAAATTGCGACGGGGTCCACTAATGTATCATGCGCGACAGTGAGCCCAGTGACCGGGGAGAAACTAGGCGCGCCTGAGAACCGTCGAAGCCGACTCCAAACTTCCGAGGAGGGAGTGAAGGTATTAAATGAGCTAATAAAGAATTTCCAGCTTGCCTTCTTGCTATTGCGGATGACGCGACGGCATCGCGCACGGAACTGCTTATAGCGGATACAGTTGGCCAAAGTAGGATGGTGGCGGAAAATGCTAAGAGCACGTCGCCGCTCACGTATTGCGTCACGGTATGCCTCGTTCCACCAAGGAACTGGGGGGCGCCGGGGCAATTCAGAGGTGCGTGGTACTGAACGTTCCGCAGCTGTAAGAATAACGTCGGTAATATGTGTGACCTCATCGTCGACGCTGGGAAAGCGACGGTCATCGAATGTCGCTAGAGACGAAAAAAGTGTCCAATCGGCTTGGGCAAACTTCCAGCGTCGCGGGCACATATATGGCAGTTGAGGCTGCAGTCTAAGGACACATGGAAAGTGGTCACTCGAGTGTGTATCATCAAGGGCGAACCATTCGAAGCGACGAGCTAGCGGAACACTATCGACCGCAAGGTCCAAATGAGATAAATTTGACGTGGAGGCAGACAAAAATGTGGGGACCCCGGTGATGAGGCAAACTAGATCCGCTTGGTGGAAGACTTCTAGCAATAGTGAGCCACATGGACAAGGATGTGGAGAGCCTCAAAGTGAATGGTGGGCATTGAAGTCCCCAACCAGCAAACAGGGGGGTGGAAGCTGACCAAGAAGATGAAGGAGATCAGCTCGTGCCATTGGTGTCGACGATGGAATGTATACAGTATAAAGAGAAAAGGTATAGCCAGAAAGGGAAAGACGGACGGCGACAGCTTGGAAGGAAGTGTTTAAGTGGTTTGGGTGATAATGGAGAGTATCATGGAGAAGAATCGTGAGTCCTCCATGGGCTAGAGTGCCTTCAACAGAGGGGAGATCAAATCAGATGGACTGAAAATGAGGGAGAAGAAAGCAGTCAAGGGGACGCAGCTTTGTTTCCTGAAGACAGAAGAAGACCAGCGAATAGGATCGTAAGAGGATCGACAATTCATCCCGATTGGCTCGAATGCCGCGTATATTCCAGTGGATAATGGACATAGGGTGAACAGAAAATGGAGGAAAGTGACCAAAGTTGCTATCAACTCAACGACTGCTCAGAGCTTGCGACCGACAGCATGGAATGGCATTCAGCCGAAGGCAGAAGATCCTGATCCATAGGTTGTTCAGGAGCAGCTCCTGCCACCAGCGATCGGCCAGTTGATCGGCCGCCAGCAGTGCGCCTTGGCGACACAGAGGACGGCCGAGGGCGATTTCCGCCAGGTGGTGCTGTAGATGGGACACGCTTTGGCGGAGAAGGAGATGAACTGGGTTTCTCTGTAGCCTTCTTGGAATTATGATGTTTAGGAGGAGAAACCGATGGTTGTGAAGTTGGGGTACGTAAAAAATCTTCACGAGTATGCTCTTTTTTCGAAGTCTTGGTGTCTGACTTTTGGGCTCGAGATTTAGCAGAACCCGATGAAGGGTGAGCCATAGAGTGGGCAGGCGAAAGTGGTGAGGTTGAACGGGCGATCTTTGCGCTGGCCAATCTGACGACCGTGGTACTAAAGGTGAGGTCGCAGGTCTGCGTGGCCGCCTCCTTTGTTGGCCGACGAGAAGCAAGGACAGTGCTGTATTTTCCTGTCTGAGGCACGGTGGGTTGTCGACTGGCGAATAATTTTCGAGCAGCAAAGGTCGACACCTTTTCCTTCACTCTGATTTCCTGTATGAGCTTTTGGTCCTTAGAAACGGGGCAATCACGAGAGGAAGCAGCGTGGTCACCCATACAGTTGATGCAGCGAGGGGATGGAGGTGGACAAGCACCCTCATGGGCATCCTTGCCACATGTAACACATTTGGCCGGATTGGAACAGGACTGGCTGGTGTGATTGAACCGCTGACACCGATAGCAACACGTAGGGTTTGGGACGTAAGGGCGAACGGAAATTATCTCATAGCCTGCTTTGATTTTCGATGGGAGTTGAACTTTGTCAAACGTCAAGAAGACAGTGCGGGTTGGAATGATGTTCGTGTCAACCATTTTCATAACTCTATGAACAGCTGTTACGCCCTGGTCAGACAAGTAGTGCTGAATTTCTTCATCAGACAATCCATCGAGGGAGCATGTATAAACGACTCCACACGAGGAATTTAAGGTGCGGTGCGCTTCAACCCGGACAGGGAAGGTGTGGAGCAGTGAAGTACGCAGCAATTTTTGTGCCTGGAGGGCACTGACTGTTTCTAACAACAAGGTGCCATTCCGTAATCTGGAACAAGACTTTACAGGACCCGCAATTGCGTCGACACCATTCTGAATAATGAAAGGGTTGACCATGGAGAAGTCGTGACCTTCGTCAGACCGAGAAACAACAAGGAACTGTGGGAACGATGGAAGAACCGTCTGTGGCTGAGACTCAGTGAACTTACGCTTGTGAGCAGACATAGTGGAAGGTGAGGAAACCATTGCGGAAGAATCCCCCATGATTACTGGCGTCCCCGATGACGCGCTCCTCCCTTGTGGGGGGCCTCTCTGAGGGCACTCCCGCCTTAGGTGATTGTTCACACCTCAGGTCACACCTCCCGAGAAACGGACGGAGGGACCAATCGGCACTTTCGGAAGGTATCAGCTCGGGTAATCACTCCTCCCTGGGCCTGGCCATTACCAGGGGTACGTACGTGTCCTACCTGTCTACACGGGGCAGGGAATTACGCGTTACCCCGTCACCGGCTACGCACAAAAATGCGTGGGTCGGCCTTCAGACACGCACAGGGAGGAAGAAAGAGAAAGGGAAAGGAAAGAAGAGAGGTCTCAACCGCCGCAGCGGAGAAAAGGGTAAAGAGAAGAGGTAAGGAAAAGAGAAGGGCAAAGGAAGGATGAAGACATACAAGCAAGGAAGACGAAGAATGTGGTACATTTACGAGCGTCCGTCTCCTGACGTAGGCACAAACTATACTCCCAGAGGGGGAGAAAGGGAAGGAAAGAGCCAGAGGTGAGGGGGGGGGGGCCAAGATGGGGGATGGGGAAGGATGCGGAAAGGGAAGGTATGCAGCCCGGAAAGGAAGGAAGGCCACATTAGCTCGGGGTCCCATGCTCGCTAAACACGTATCCACAGAAGAGTTGTGGACCCCCTGGGGGGTGCAAGGGTGTTGTAGGGTAGGTTACGCTGATAAATAACTGTTAAGAAAAAATTCGATACGTTGCGCAACAGCTGAGGTCTGCGAATTGAAGTTAACTAATCAGACCGATGACCGCACTAGTTCAAGCGGCCTGCCAGAGATTGTGTCGCCAAACTGGTTCTTCATTTGGTTTCTTGTAACTGAACGAGAGGGCGATACAAAAATTGGGTATAGGACGGTAGTAAGGATCGAAGCCGAGCCAAAGACTCAGCAGTTTCGTGCGCTATCATTTACGCTATTAAAATATCTGACACTCACTGTATCTGGGGGGGGGGGGGGGGGCACTTGAATTTGCACGCACAACGGCCTGATCGGCTAACTTCAGTGATTCCGAATTTTTTCTTAACAATTATTTCTCAGCACAACCTACCCTGCAACACCCTTACAAGCCTTTTAGACCGTTTCTGACCATCTAGTGTGGCTTGCAGCGGTCGGCCACGATGAGTAACAGCAACTGATGACCGCTAACTATAAATTATTGCTCTTAGGTGCCCAGTGGAGGCTGCAACGAAACTACACACTGCCTCCCTGGAGACAACTGAGACGGGTTTGTTAACACAGGCAGTTCGCAGTTGTCTACAGACGATCAATGTGAGATGTAGGCATCCTTTAAGAACAAGAGGTTAACCCCCTCCCGTCTTCGTGAGCCATGCCATCCAGAGAAAATGGGCAAGGGAATCCCTGGAACAAGTCACGGAACAACGACGTCGAGTTCTTTTCGTCGTCGACTGCATGACTTGTCTGACGGCTGATTATAGACGTAGAAGAATGTGGAGACGCGCAGATGTGAATGTATGTTCATGCATGCAGTCTTGTGGTACACCATTGAAATGCGCACTCTCAATGGAGAAAGTTCTTCAAAGGAAAATTTCTCCAGATACACGAGTTTGAAGAATGTGAATGATTTAAAGTTCCGGACGTGTAATTTTTTGCGTCAAGTATGCACATTCCAATGACTATGAGATTATCTTTTATCCTCACAAACTGCATGAATTTCTTTAGTAAGAAAGCTTTTGTGATCTGATAAGGTAAAAAACATCCATAATAATAAATCGTCTCGCCATAAAAGAAAAACGATAGTATCTCAGGCTAATGCGTTTTAGTTGTCTGCCGTCATTGTTCAGTGACTCGGGACCACGAAAGTTTAATAAAATTCTTACACTTAAAAATAATGTAGAAATTAGTTCAACCGGACTGCAGTACTGATTGAGGTAGGTTCTTTCCCTGTTAAGAGAATTAGTAGCGAAAGAACAGAAATGAAGCTTGAATTGTTTCGTCACTGAACTATCTGGCTCCAGCCTTTTAAAGACAGTCTCTGGAAATCATAAATAATACATACAATCCAAAAATTTTATTTAGATAAGGAATTTCTTCAGGCTCTATGCACTTAAATAAAGTTAAACAATTAGTATTGACTTATTATTATTATTATTATTATTATTATTATTATTATTATTATTATTATTAAGCAGGCAGTACCCAATACTTACATATTACTTTCACGACAACAAGTCAGAGAATGAGAGGTACAGAAATTACAAAAGAAGTTAAAACCTAAGCTTGATAAGAATAAAATAATACAGCCTATGACTACTCTCTCATGCTCGTCCTCTTATTAATGTACGTTGGTATTCAAACATCGAGATATTAAAGTTCCATTTTTCTTTGTTGCTAAATACCGCTGTTGCACAGCAGAACAGTTCAGTTTGGGAAGACAGAATACAGGAAGGTCAGCCAGGCAGTGTGTGACAGCAAGAGAATCAGCCATAAGTATGTGATAGAGACAGAGATAGGCGAAAACTCGGTGCGCCTCTGTAACGTTACGCAAGAAGCACGATTCGCTCCACAACGTAACTCACGGCGGGTCTGTCAAGAGGCCTGACATACCGAAACGAACTGTTAAGCGATTGTAGCAGTGGGGGAGACTCCCGATGGCTAGGAATAGAGCAGAATTCTTTTGTCATTACAAATGATGTCTAACAGCAGAACCCCTTTCCCAGCCGGCCGGGGTGGCCGAGCGGTTCTAGGCGCCACAATATGGAACCGCGCGACCGCTACGGCGCAGGTTCGAATCCTGCCTCGGGCATGGATGTGTGTGATGTCCTTAGGTTAGTTAGGTTTAAGTAGTTCTAAGTTCTAGGGGACTGATGACCACAGCTGTTAAGTCCCATAGTGCTCAGAGCCATTTGAACCAATCCCTTTCTCAACCATAACAAACACGTGAGCCAACAGGCTAGCAGTAAATCGATCAGAAGGATCGATGATTTTGTTCGCAGTTGATTCTCTGATTACTGTCAAGTAACAGTGTGCGCAAGATTGTACCAGTTCTCCGGTATATCTCTGCGAGATTGTTGAGCGAGGATAACTGCATCCTGGTGAGGTGCCAGGAGCCATATTCGAGACAGGAACGACAGCTGCCGCTGATGAGCCACTCAGGAGACTGTCACCACGACTTCCACCACCTGGGTCACAAGCTGCTCTCAGGTTGCAGCCTCCAACCCACCATCGGCTTGCTGCAGAGTGGGTCAGGATCGGCGACCATCACGAGAATGCAGTTACCTGTTGTGCAGTCATCACAACTGACAACACGGCGACACGTAGTGCATGGTAGGCCAATAGCGTCGGCCATCACAGCACAAAACTCCACAACGCGGAGTGGGAAGGCGAGAGGAGCCACAGGACAGGCTGAGCACTCGTGCAGTCTCTCAGAGGTCAAGTCAGAGGATCACAGCACCAGACAGACGTGAGGGTCCACCCTCAAGACCTGTCAGAGAACGGATGACGCCGTCCGGATTGTAAATTACTGAATCTTCTGTTACTGCTTCTGCTGACAAACCCATCATAACCATCTTAAATACAGCAGGGCGTCAGCTACGCATGTTGGCCCCTACACTGTTTATGCAAGAAATAATAATTTTGTTACATACTGGAGTTTTCGATTAAAAAGTAATGCTACTCGTATATCATAAGGCTGGGAAAGTAATGTTTTGGTCCAATATCATTTACGAATGTTGGACATTTATCATTCTTATCAAGGGTTATTTGAAGGCTGTGAAGTATGGGAGACGCTTCTCTAGTCTATTGTTCAATCCTCCAGTCAACATCCCTGCAATGAGTGCTCATTTCAAGACGATGACACATCGGCCTATCGAACCCACCTCGCGAGCAGCGGTGGGAAGAAATGTACTGGAAAGACATGAACCCGTATGTACATGTTTGGAAACAGATGAAACTTAAATGGTCTCATTTTTTGTTCTGATTTTTTTTCTCCCCCCGACCCGTCCAATTCTCATCACCTTTCCAGCATCGCCCCGAATTGCGGACATCAATCAGTTAACGTATGTTTCTGCCGATCGCTGAGGAGTCAGTTTTGTGACGTATTGGAGATACAGATTTTTTGCACGTATTATTGATCGGTGACGCTGCAAGCTGTGATTGTGAGGAAGTTTCACTTCTCAATGTGTGGGCTGGTAGTTCAAAAAATGGTTCAAATGGCTCTGAGCACTATGGGACTCAACTGCTGAGGTCATTAGTCCCCTAGAACTTAGAACTAGTTAAACCTAACTAACCTAAGGACATCACAAACATCCATGCCCGAGGCAGGATTCGAACCTGCGACCGTAGCGCTGGTAGTTCAGAAATGTATAATGCAGTAAATCAATTGAAAACCATCATTGCAGTCAGTTGCAAATTTGTTCACAATATCAACGAACTGAAACAATTATCTGCGCAGTTGCTTATTTTCCTCCATGACACGTTGCGAGGACTTTAATTTCAATCTTCGTGCATGTGGGTGTGACATCTGGACTGTCTTTGTTGACTGTTGTTTTGTATGACCCGTGCTACCGCAAATGCGTATAAACAGCAACCTACATTAGACTTTTTGTTGGAACATTTGTGAAATAAAGAATATTGCAGATTATCAGCTAGTACTCTGAAAAGAAATACTCAACAAAGATAACAAATTAGTCGTGAGCTACGCAAAGAAACCCGATTTTTATCTTTGTTGAAATTTTCTGTAGCTGCTGAACTACAGCTATGAACAGAAGAAGTACTCATGTAGCCCATCGATTCATCTGAAGATAAGATTGTATTCTGTCGAAACGCGTCGTAGAGTAAAATTGACAGACATAGATAATTGTTTTAATTAGTTTACTCTATTTAACTTACCGAAACCATTATACGCTACTTTTATCCGAGTGTGTGGAGGGCGCAATTCTCGCAGGAGGTTGTTTGGTAGTGCTTGGCGGGTTTTTTATGCATCGTACCTTCGCAACACTAATTGATGATTCTGTGAACTTGAAACTAGATGTCTTTTTCCAGCACTGTCAGGGACGAAGAGTTTCCATTCTTCTACAGCTTCATGTTGAGTATGCTGTGGGCACTCCCTTCGTCCAACATGACAAAAGCAGTGATCATGCATTTATACATTCCTGTGTTGACGAACTCCCAGGCATCTTATCGCTCCTCGGCCACCAGTGTGTTTAGATCTGATACTAGTATTCGGAAATATATCTCAGGTATTGGACAGAAAATTGTATCGACTCTGTTTACATACTGACAGAAATTACTAGAAATTTATTTGTATATCTGACAGTTCCCAGAATGCTGTAATTTGTAATAAATGTACGGCCCGCTTAGTTATGTTTACATCTGACAGTTACTGCTTGATATATACATATGTTTTATAAACCGTTTTCATTTGACTTGCGATGTTGACAGCATCGAAACGCAGATTTACGGTCTGTCTAATTATTCCAAGATGTCAGAAAAGAAGAAAAAACGTTCTGTGTTGTTTTGAGAGTATATTTTGAAATGTAAAAATTTCTATGCCTGCACTGTCGATGCAGACAGTGTCTGAGCTCCATATTGAGGATTCAACGCAGTTTTCGATTTTTTTCAGATTAAAATCTACTAAAGGCTTGCTTGTAAGGAACGTCAACTTACATGAAAGCAAGATGCCAAATTCAGGGAAGGTATTAGCTTAGCAGATCGACTTGCCGTGGTTTTCAGAGTATGTAGTTTTCGTCGTTTACAGTTTTTGTAACTGATTATGGCTTGAAAAATATAGTGAAAATGTGGAAGGCGATTCAAAAAAGAAGTTTACAAATTGACATGCCACATCGGGCATACAAGAAGGACCACTAATTAAATAGGAACCAGAGGTCCATAACGCCACAAGAGGGTGCTATCGTCACGAGAGGCGTTGCCATACAAACACGAGCGGAGCCACGGAAACACGAGCGGAGCCACGGAAACGCTCACCACTCCTACTGTGGAAGCGTAGAGAGTAACATCGCCAGCCATACATACCGTGAGAGGGCTGAACTGCATTTGATTTATGGTCAGGCCAACTGCAGTGAACGAGAAACCGTGAAATTGCATCGTGGCAAACTTGCCGATAGAAAGGTGCAAGGTGCCGTGCCACACGTTATTCGCCACCCTGCATCGCCGATTGTGCGAAACCGGCTCGTTCCATGTGCACAAGCCGGGTGCTGTTAGCCAACGAACAAAGCGAACGGTTGCTGCCGAAGAAAGTGTTCTCGAAAGGGTGCAGCGTAGACCGTCAACAAGCAAACGAAGTGTATCCCGCGCCACTTATATACCCCATCCCTCCGTGCGGCGATTGTACACGACGAAAGACTGCATTCGTTTCATTTTCAACCCGTCCAGAAATTGCAATCAAGGGACTACAACAAGCACATCTGATATGTGCGGTAGTTTCTGCAGGAATCCGCAGCAGGTCCAAGTTTCACAGCGAGTGTCCTCTTCACTGATGAGGCTGCGTTCTAACTCGATTGTGTGATGAAATTCCTCAACCTGCATACGTGGGTGGCTGTGAACCCAAATGCTGCACATAAGCATGCCTCACAACGCAAATTTACCCTTAACGGTTTGGCTGGCATCGTCGGGGACTGTTTAATTGCGCCGTACATTTTCCTAGACCGATTTGATCATCTCGTATACCTAGGAGAGACTCTGCCGGACATGCTGAATGATGTTCCCATGCCTATTCGTCATCGCATTCGATTTCAGCACAAAGGAACCCCCGCGCATTTCAGTAGAGAAATTCGGGCTCATCTTTAGGCAACTTTTCCAGGTTGCTTAATTGGTCGCGTTGGCCAGTCTGGCCACAACAATCATCAGATATGTCTAAAATCGATTTTCTTCTGTGAGTGTATCTGAGAATCCTTGTGTGAAACACCTGTTACGTCGCCGGAGGATTTACCGTGGGCAGGATTGCTGCGGCAACAGGATGTCTTCGAAATACACCAGGTATCTCTGAGAGCGTGCGCCGTTCAACGCAGCATCGATGCCAAGCGCGTCTCGACGTATCGGGATAAAATTCAGAATATCTCCAGCAGTGAGCGTCCAGTTTTAGCATATGGGTAAATAATTGCAACACTATTTAGTAGCCCTGGATGGCCTCTACAACCCCCGGTTGCTATGGGATTACTAATCCTTGTTGAATGCTCGATCAGCCATGCTAGTTTTCAAAAGTTTTTTTGAATCAGCCGGTAGATGCTTGCGCAAGCACGTTTGGCAGCGGAATTTTAGAAACTGGCGAAATAGTAAGTGGAACCTCGCAGACTGGAGACCTGAGAGTCGGTTCTTGCTACTACTGTCTCAACAAGGCAGCAACAGTTACGCAAACAATGCTAAAGAAATACGTAAATAGTACAGAGAAATCTGATACATGCCGTTCTGAAGTGCCCTGGCTGTACTTTGTCTTCGGTTTTCTTTAAATTCAATGTTGAGTTTATTTATTTAGTTCAAAATTTTTCTTTGAACCTCTTCTACTGTTGTACTGAAAGGTTTCCCATTTCCGTTGGGGCACTACGTTTCATCATTCTGTCTTTGTAACGCCTGCATGTAACGCCCATGTTCAGGTTTACTGTGGTACATATTAATTAATTATTCAACTTCAGCTTTCAACCACTCTTTTTACCACTTATGTTTACTCGACACTTACTACTCAGTGCCTGAAAAAGTAGAGAAGTAGTCAACTTCTGCGATATCTGTTCGGTAAGTGTGAACATAGTGTTAATCAGTGATTATATGTGTTGATATAGATGTATCGACACATATAGAGTATAACGGAGATAGGTGCAGATATTTCTATAGATGACTCAGGACAGTGTGCTGAACAACATTACATCAGTCATTACTTCATTTGCAGTGTAATAATTTTACCTATTATGAGTAGTATGTTTTTAGGTTGGCTAGTACTTCCAAGTATGTGGCACAAGCAAGCCATTAATGGTTATTTTCGCATGGACAGCAGATCAGGTATTGTAGTGTGGACACATGCAGTCTAAATGGGTTATCCATACTGACAGGCATATTCGAAATCGTGGGACTGTTACGAGCATGCAGAAAACATCAGGTAGAAAATTCTGGGATGTGTTTGTGGGAAGAAACAACTAACTCAGTGAAAAGGACACATATTAGGAAACCAATGATCACAATATCTGCCTCATGGCTCTGAGAACTACGGGACTTAATTTCTGAGGTCATCAGTCCCCTAGAACTTAGAACTACTTAAAGCTAACTAACCTAAGGACATCACACACATGCATGCCTGAGGCAGGATTCGAACCTGCGACCGTAACGGTCGCGGGGTTTAAGACTGTAGCGCCTAGAACCGCTAGGCCTCTGTGCCTTAGTATGTAGTAGTACTTGAGTATGTTAGCTATTTTTTTTTCTGCATCGAACAGTCTTCCCACAAACACATTACATTATTTACTATCTGATGTTTTCTGCACAAATGTAACTGCAGCAATAAGTGGAATACCACGTGTCATTTTAAACTAACCATTTTGTGTCCATGCATCCACACTTCAATACCTGACCTGTTGCCCAGGGAAAAATAAGGATTAATGGTTTGTTCTTGCTACATGTACTTCGAGATATTAAGCACCATGTAAGATTCTACTCCTAACAGCTACAATTATTAGTTTATCAATAAAGTACATACAAATGAACTGTCCTCTGCCACAAATAAATGTGTCTGCACTTATAGCCCTAACACCCAAAATATATATCTCTGATATAAGTTATTCGTTGTTTAACTTAGGCACGATATCTGTCTCACATAAATATCAGGCAATAAATGTTATACGTAAATGCACCCTGAAGCCCCACAAAAAACGTTTGGGACTACTTGGAAGAGAGGGTAAAACGTGGCAGTCAATATCCGTACAATGCGATACGTGTATGGCGTCTCATTACCAGTGACTGGCTTAGATTAATACGGCGTGTCTGAAGAAACATGTGGACTCTCTTCCTCGCCAACTGAGACCTTTATCAAAGCTAAAGGCGAGGTTACATGATACTAGCGTGACGTCTCCTGGGGGTGGCTAATTGTTTGCCCGAGAAGCTCACAATGCATCTCGGTATAAGTCGGTGTTATCTGTACTCTCAGGGTGACGTCAGTGGATGTCGGAGCTGGAACAGTCGTTACGGGCGGTAAGAAGATTCCACAAATTGAGAGGTCGGCGCGTCGGCAGCTCGTTAAGCTGCCAGGGGGAGTCTCCTCAATTATACGGCGCGTTGCTCCGCGTTACGGCGACGCGGCCGGTAAATACCGGCGGTGCGGTGTCTCGTTACCTGCCGACACGTGACCCTGCAAAATGTGGGGCACGCAGTCCACTCACCGGCGCCAGAGCCTCCGCGAATCCGTACCCAGATGGCCTGGTTTCAGCGGACGTAATTGTTTTTCGCAACGTGATTCGAACCACCAACCTTCGTAGGAGACACGTTAGACTGTTTATGATATTTCGTCCATGATGAACTGTGATTTCCAATCTGCGGTTGCTTACTTACCTATGGCCTATGGCCTATCACCTGGGCATCTCCACAACGGCGAAGCGGCTCTTCACGTACTACTGTTGTGTGAGCAGCATCTATCGAATGTCGTTGAAGGACGATGAAATCACGAAGTAGGCTACAAGGTGTTGAACGCCCATGCATCATCACAGCTAGTAGACGTCGGAGGCTTTCCCGCTCCATGGAGTCTGGTAGGTGGACGTCAGGGGCAAATCGGACGACTGAATACTGCGCCGGGGCGATCTCTTGATTCCTATTACACGGTTCTGTGCATATTGTTGAACATGTATCTCCACTGCATTTGGTCTCTACGTTTTCACTTGTAGAGACAACGACATTGTTACTTCTACATCTACACCTACATCTACATCCATACTCCGCAAGCCACCTGACGGTGTGTGGCGGAGGGTACCTTGAGTACCTCTATCGGTTCTCCCCTCTATTCCAGTCTCGTATTGTTCGTGGAAAGAAGGATTGCCGGTATGCCTCTGTGTGGGCTCTAATCTCTCTGATTTTATCCTCATGGTCTCTTCACGAGATATACGTAGGAGGGAGCAATATACTGCTTGACTCTTCGGTGAAGGTATGTTCTCGAAACTTTGACAAAAGCCCGTACCGAGCTACTGAGCGTCTCTCCTGCAGAGTCTTCCACTGGAGTTTATCTATCATCTCCGTAACGCTTTCGCGATTACTAAATGATCCTGTAACGAAGCGCGCTGCTCTCCGTTGGATCTTCTCTATATCTTCTATCAACCCTATCTGGTACGGATCCCACACTGCTGAGCAGTATTCAAGCAATGGGCGAACAAGCGTACTGTAACCTACTTCCTTTGTTTTCGGATTGCATTTCCTTAGGATTCTTCCAATGAATCTCAGTCTGGCACCTGCTTTACCGACGATCAACATTATATGATCATTCCATTTTAAATCACTCCTAATGCGTACTCCCAGATAATTTATGGTATTAACTGCTTCCAGTTGCTGACCTGCTATTTTGTAGCTAAATGATAAAGGATCTATCTTTCTGTGTATTCGCAGCACATTACACTTGTCTACATTGAGATTCAATTGCCATTCCCTGCACCATGCGTCAATTCGCTGCAGATCCTCCTGCATTTCAGTACAATTTTCCATTGTTACAACCTCTCGATACACCACAGCATCATCCGCAAAAAGCCTCAGTGAACTTCCGATGTCATCCACAAGGTCATTTATGTATATTGTGAATAGCAACGGTCCTATGACACTCCCCTGCGGCACACCTGAAATCACTCTTACTTCGGCTGTTGTTGGCAATAGATAACCCACACAGGAAAATTGTCGCCTAGAGGGATAAATCACCATCCTTGTTACATCTAGTCGGTGGTAGCGTCTGGATACGTTGCCATCGAAGCGAACGGCTGCTCGGAACATGGAGGCCGGTGACGACAGGATTATACTATGGGGGACATACACCTGGACTAGCACGCGACTTGTGGTAAGAATCTAATTCCCAAGGACAGCTGTAAAGTACGTCAATATTACTGTGGATAATTACACAGGGACGGTCACGGCTTGACAGACTTTACGAATGCCCGGTCTGCGGGCCACGTACTGGTAAAATTTCGACCGCTCTCGGCTTTTCTCGGTCCTTCTTGGAAGTACTCGCTACAGCTTGTCATTCTGTTTAGTATTACGATATGGCATTTTTTGATCATCACAATTCACTTCACTTCGGCAGAATCGTGGTGTCAGTGCTGTTTAACCTTCGCCGTTAGTTCAAGGAATGAAGGACGTTCATAGGTCCAGCGCCTTTTATACAAAAACAGGGAGTCCAGCGGTTTCTCATCACAAGCCTTTAAAAATGAATGGGAATGATGGAAGATAGAGATGAGCATTTTCAATATATACACGCTAGGATACAAATATACGGCAAATCACGAAGGTATTATTCGAATGGGACGGAAATCGGTAGATGGGACGGAAATCGGTAGATGTAACGTTCATATACAGACAGACAAATGGTTACAATATCATAACAATTGGATGCCTCACTCAGAGAGCTTCACAGACTGAGCAAGTCAGTAATATGCTGGGCCACCTCTGGCCCTTTGACAAGCAGTTACTCGGCTTGGCATTGATTGCTAAAATAGTTGCACGTCCTCCTGAGGGACATGGTGCCAGGTTCTGTCCAATTAGAGCGTTAGATCGTCTGTATCCTGATTTGCTTAGAGGGCCATACCGAGGGTGCTCCAGACTTTCTTAAATGGCGACGAACTGGACAAACTTCCTGGTTAACACAGGATTTGGCAAGCGCGAAGACAAGCAGAAGAAACTCTCGTCGTGTGCGTCTGGGCATTAACTTGCTGAAATGTAAGCTCAAGGTAGCTCAACATTAAAAGCAACAAAGCGGATCCTAGAATATCGTCGACATACAGCTGTGCTATAAGGGTGGCGAAGATAACAGCTAAAGGGGTCCTGCTTTGTAATTAAATTGCAGCCTAGGTCATCACTCGTCGTTATCGAGCCGTGTGGCGGGTGATAGTTAGGTTGGTATCCCACAGCTGTTCGAGGCTTCTCCACAAACGTCTTCACTGGTCATTAGTGCATGGAATCTCATTGCCTGGAGTAGAACTTTGTGCAGCGATGAGTCCCACTTCGAACTGAGCCCCGATAAGCAGCGAAGACATTTCTCGAGACTCTCCGGACAGCCGGCCGGAGTGGCCGAGTGGTTCTAGGTGCTACAGTCTGGAACCGCGCGACTGCTACGGTCGCAGGTTTGAATCCTGCCTCGGGCATGACTGTGTGTGATGTCCTTAGGTTAGTTAGGTTTAAGTAGTTCTAAGTTCTAGGGGACTGACCACCTCAGAAGTTGTCCCATAGTGCTCAGAGCCATTTGAACTCCCCGGACAGCGATAGCATAACAACCTGACTGTCACCCACCATACCGCTCGACAACATGGGGGGATGGGGTGAGGTGCCCTTTCCTTTCATAGTATACCCATTTGGTTGTCATCCGCTGCACCCGTTCAGCAAAGTTTTACGTGGAGGATATTCTATGCACCGTTTTGTTGCCCTTCATGGAAACCCATCCTCGGCTTACATTTCAGCAAGGTTATGCTCTTCTGTGCCTGGCGGAAGTTCCTACTGCTTGTCTTCGTGCTTGCCAAGCTCTATCTCGACCAGCACGGTTAACAGTTATCTCCCCCATTGAGAACGTTTGAATGTATGGGCAGAACCCTCACAACCTCGGGATTTTGGCGATCTGACGTGACAACTGGGCAGACGGTGACATATCCTCCACCAGGAGCACATCCAACGTCTGTGTCAGTCAGTGCTAAGACGAATAGCTGCTTGCAAAGGTGCCAGAGGTGGACCAACGCGTCACTGTGAAACCCTTTCTCTTGAATAAATCATCGAATTTTTCTGAAATTGTAATCGTTTGCTTATCTGTACATGTAGGCCACATCTATCGATTTCCGTCCCATTTGGATAATTCTTCGTGCTACGTGGTTTTTCTCTTTTTGGGGAGGAGATCTTAGAATGCATTATACAGTTCCATTGGCGATGGGTACTGCAGATGTGCTATGAGACATGAAGAAGAATTTAAAGATTTATTCGACAGTGAATGAGCAAATAATTACAACCATGGACAGACCGGATTGATTGTTGCGTACATCAATAACCTCTTCGTGCTAGATTGTCAGACGGGCAGCACGTCAATAGATTGGTGGGATGAATAGTAAAATTTCTGAAGTTACGTGCATTATTCTACTGCCAGTTGCAACAGTTTACGATGGGGCTGAAAGAAGATTATGGAGATTATACATGTTAATTATTTTACATATTAATTACGTGGGTTAAGTCAAGGGGCTTACTTGGAGTAATTTTCTGATTTAAATGAAGGAAAAAAGAGTGCAGCCACGAAAATTAGAACATCCGAAATGGATTGCAGACCTTGCATTTTAAGTGGGCCTGACTGCACACTGCTCACATCAAGACACCGCAAGATGAGAAACAACTTCTTTCTGATTTGATGGCGATTCATTTAAAAAGAAGGGACTCATCCTGACAGACACAGTCCTGTTATCTAAGCTCACTGGAGTTAGAGAAAACGAAAACGCGAAGTTTGAAGAATTGCGGCCCTGAAAGAATTTTAAGGATAAACTTGTCAGAAGATCAAAGAAAATTGCAAAACGATTTAGAAAAAAATATCTGCATAGTGCGGAAATTGGCAACTGACTCTAAATAATGAAAAGTGTGAGGTCATCCACATGAGTGTTTAAAGAAATCCGTTAACTTAAATTGGAAAGACCACATAGAAAATTTTGTGTGAAGGCAGACCAAAGACTGCGTTTTATTGGCAGAATGCTTAGAAGAAGCAACAGATCTACTAAACAGACTGCCTACACTACGCTCGTCCGCCCTCTTTTGGGGTCTGCTGCGCAGTCTGGGATTCTTACCAGATAGGAGTAACGGAATACATCGAGAAAGTTAAACGAACTGCAGTAGGTTTTGTATTATCGCGGAATAGGAGAGAGAGTGTCACGGACATGATACACGGTTTGGGATAGACACCATTAAAACAAAGGCGTTTTTCGTTGCGGCAGAAGCTTCTCACGAAATTTCAGTCAACAACTTTCTCTCCGAAAGCGAAAATATTTTGTGGACGCCGACCTACATAGGAAGAAATAAAGGAAATCAGAGCTTGCACTGAAAGATATAGGTGTTCGTTTTTTCCTCTCGATGTTCGAGAGTGGAATAACAGAGAACTGCCAGGCACTTAAGTGATTTGCAGAGTATCCATATAGATGTAGATAGTTTCATAAATGTTTTGAGGACACTGCCAGTCTTACCTCTGATTGAGAGCTGTTTTCGAAACCGTATGCCCTTTCGGTTGCAAGAATCTCTATGCAAGTACAGATGTCACTGATTGGTTTGCAAGGCATTTCCGTTTCAAAGACAAATCCTTTTACATTACAAATGTCCAGGATGTCTACATTGCTTCCTCAGGAAGAATTCATGCGTTCCCATAATGAGGTTGCAAAATTGCTACAATATTCCGATCAACATATGTTTGTGAAAGACGTTGTTCCGATTACGAAACTGAGTAAGTCATGACTAAGTGGTAGCCTAAGTGCTAGAATCTGTGAAACTGTCTGCGTCTGTCAGTACGCCGACAGTCTGTACCAGATAAAATTTACGTTTTGTCTTCAGAGCGCCGAAAATGATGAAATAATACTGAAAATTCGTTTTTGTGATCTGCGTTGTTGGGAAATGTGAATTACAAGACCAGTCGTATGCAGTGCGATTCCGCTGCCATTTAAACACGGAGCGTTCACAGTTTCCCCTCTTCCGTGTCTTCTTCGCACTCAGATAATGTGGCGTGGTAACGGGGAACTAAAGCGAGATTGAAATGGTTCAAATGGCTCTGAGCACTATCGGACTTAACATCTGAGGTCATCAGTCCCCCAGAAATTAGAACTACTTAAACCTAATTAACCTAAGGACATCACACACATCCATGCCCGAGGCAGGAATCGAACCTGCGACCGTAGCGGTCGCACAGTTCCAGACTGAAGTGCCTGAACCGCTCGGCCACACCAACCGGCCCAGCGAGGTTGAGAGCTGTGGCACCGATGCTGGGTACGGCTCGCTAACTGAATTCTTGGGACCATTCTCATCTACATCCATCTGCACTTGATGCCTTCCCTGACAGCGATAGCTTCTTCCAGCAGGATAACTATGCATGTTACAGGCCACAACCCTGTTCCAGTGTTTGGAGCAGCGCGAAAGTGAACCACACCTGGAAGATGCGACACTTTATCCCTGCTAGCTACAGGCCAACAAACCACCGATTCATTATTTACGGGAACTATGTGATCTACAGACAGTAATATGGTGCTACATAGCTCAGGGAACCTACCAAGGCCGTGCCGAATAAAGCCACGCAGAATCACTGCTGTACTGCATTTCAAATGTCGACCAACGCGCTGTTAACCGAGTGACTATAGTGTGCAGTCTCCAGTGCATTTTTTAATGTCAGACAATTCTACAAAATATTTCAAAGTGTCAGACTCGCAGCAAGATCTTATATTCTTACGGCGGCTGATTGGAGTAGTCTGCGACGATTCACCATTCAGAACGCAATGTATGTAGGAAGATACTACATTAACAGCAAGGCAGTAAACAATACACAGCTATTACTGCAGTATCTATCACAGTTCACATTCTTCCTCTATAGTGAATATAGCACCCACCTGGATTAAGAAATAAATCTGCCGCAATGAAAAATATTTCGATGGCGAGAGGGTGTTACATCGAACAAAAACAAAGTACAGTACTGTATTTTCTAATTTCAGCTCTCACAGAAACTAATTGCGGATAGATACGTTGGTTGTCAACAAACATATCATCTGTAGTTATTGAGACAGCCTGAAGAAAAAGTTAAGAACCTGGATGCGTTAGTGGACCCTAAAATAAACGTCAAGGAGGTGAGAGTGTGTGTAATTTTACTTCAATGATCACGAAATCCAGCCGAATTTAAAAATATCTTGGCAATATAAGACCACTGTTAACATACGCTTCCCCCCTTCCACCCCCCACCCCCCCACACGCTTCACGCTTCTCCCCTCCGCCCCCTCCCCCTCCGTGCCTACCCACCTACCTGGGCACATGCACTAATTCGGTCTCCAGAAGGTGTCTTAGCTGTTGTATCCTCTCCTGAGGCGAGCTGGCACACAACTGCTATATGTGGTCCTTGAGTTTCTGATAATGGGACTAAGATGGAGTTGATGCACAAGCTGCTCCCGCACATGTTCTCTCTGGGACACACATGGGGATCATGTTGGCCAAGGGACTACTTCAACATCACGCATATAGTTCATATAAACACGTGCCACGAGTGGGCAAGAACTGTCTTGCTGGAAAATTACTTTACAACACTTTGACATAAGAAGTAATACATGAGAACGTAGGATGTCCATGACGTTTCGTTGTGCCGTCAGAGCTCCCTCAATTACTACAAAGCATTACCTGAAATCATAATCAATGGCTCCCCACAACATGAAGGCAGGAATAACAGCACAGTACCTCACGAAAACATTGTACTCCCCAGGTCGCCGCCATACTCCCCGATGGTGGTTATCCGGGGTAGTGCAGAACAGTGATACATCTCTCAACACAGTGCGATACCATTCATTTCAGGTTACGAGACCACTCATTATGCAGCTGTTAAGTCGTCCTCTCTGCAGTCTATGCGTGTGGCAGTAACTGTGTGGCATAGAGTATTTTATGTAAATTGAAGGGGTCATTGTTGTCAGCTGCATAGGGACATTACGCAGCAGCGTCGAGCGAAAATGTGTACTTGGTCGGGAGTTGAACTCAGGATCTCATGCTTACTTTTTTTTGTATTTTGTTCGTTATTGATCGTTGTGTTTCGTCGTAGTGGACGTCACATGACTTCCGCCGAAGTTCGTTGGTGATGCCTTCACTCAGTTTTACTACAGAGAGCAGCCAACTCTCTCACCGAACACGCTGAGCCACGGTGCCGGCTACCAAATGATGGATCTGACAAGGGAACGTCCCCATCGCACCCCCCTCAGATTTAGTTATAAGTTGGCACAGTGGATAGGCCTTGAAAAACTGAACACAGATCGATCGAGAAAACAGGAAGAAGTTGTGTGAAACTATGAAAAAATAAGCAAAATATACAAACTGGGTCGCCCATGTGTAATATAGGCACTATTAAGGGCAGTATGAGACTAGGAGCGCCGTAGTCCCGTGGTTAGTGTGAACAGGTGCAGAACGAGAGGTCTTCAGTTCAAATCTTCCCTCGACCGAAAATTTTAACTTTTTATTTTCAGTTTATGTGAAAAACTCTTATGTTTTCATCACTTTTTTTGGAGTGATTATTACATCCACAAGAAAACCTAAATCGGGCAAGGTAGAAGAATCATTTCACCCATTCAAATGGTTCAAATGGCTCTGAGCACTATGGGACTCAACTGCTGAGGTCATTAGTCCCCTAGAACTTAGAACTACTTAAACCTAACTAACCTAAGGACATCACAAACATCCATGCCCGAAGCAGGATTCGAACCTGCGACCGTAGCGGTCTTGCGGTTCCAGACTGCAGCGCCTTTAACCGCACGGCCACTTCGGCCGGCATTTCACCCATTCGCCAAGTATACTAGTTAGGTGGGTCGACAACATATTCCTGTCATGTGACGCACATGCTGTCACCAGTGTCGTATACAAAATATCAGACGTGTTTTCCTGTGGAGGAATCGGTTGATCTATGACCTTGCGATCAAATGTTTTCGGTTCCCATTGGAGAGGCACGTCCTTTCGTCAACTAATCACACGGTTTTGCGGTGCGGTCGCAAAACACAGACACTAAACTTATTACAGTGAACAGAGACGTCAATGAACGAACGGACAGATCATAACTTTGCGAAAATAAAGAAAGCAAAATTTTTAGTCGAGGTCAGATTTGAACCAAGGACCTCTCGTTCTGCAGCTGTCCACGCTAACCACGGGACCACGGCGCTCCTCGCCTCACATGGCCCTTAATATTGCCTATCTTACGCATGGACGACCCATTTTGTATATTTTGCTTATTTTTTCATAGTTCCACACAACTTCTTCCTGTTTTCTCGATTGATCTGTGTTCAGTTTTTCAAGGCCTATCCACTGTGCCAACTTATAACTAAATCTGAGGGGGGTGTGTTGGGGATGTTCCCTTGTGAGCACTATGGGACTTAACTTCTGAGATCATCAGTCCCCTAGAACTTAGAACTACTTAAACCTAACTAACCTAAGAACATCACACACATCCATGCCCGAGGTAGGATTCGAACCTGCGACCGTAGCGGTCGCGCGGTTCCAAACTGAAGCGCCTAGAACCGCTCGGCCACACCGGCCGGCTATGTGGGCTACCAGGCAGGTGGGTTAAGCACTGCACCGTCCGTGGCAAAGCTGCGCGGGCTACCTCACCGCGCCGGCCGGAGTGGTCGAGCGGTTCTAGGTGCCACAGTCTGGAACCGCGCGACCGCTACGGTCGCAGGTTCGAATCTTGCCTCGGCCATGGATGTGTGTTATGTCCTTAGGTTAGTTAGGTTTAAGTAGCTCTAATTTCTAGCGGACTGATGGCCGCAGAAATCCAGTCCCATAGTGCTCGGAGCCATTTGAACAATTTGAACTATCTCACCGCCGACCAACGTCCTCACCAGCGCCACCTATCCGCAGTCCCTGTCCACTGACTCCACGTTCGGTACTCTAACATTCCCACAGGAGGTCGGAAGTATTCGTGCATCTACACTGAAGAAGGCGGATACATCGTCCAGCTAGGCCTATCAGTCTGTGTCTGTTGTTTCGTATGTGTCCGAAAGAACAGACGCCACACATTCATGCAATCCATATAATATCGTATTCTGTTGGTGAGGTATGCAGTAAGTTATGAACTAATTTCAGGCAACAACGTTAAGTAACTTAATATCATCCGTAGCTGGAAGGAGCGCCTGGTTCCTGGCACGAATCCGCCCGGCGGACTTGTGTCAAGGTCCGGTGATCCGGATGTGGATGGTTTTTTAGGCGGTTTTCCATCTGCCTCGGCGAATGCAGGCTTGTTCCCCTTATTCAACCTCAGCTACATTACGTTGGCGATTGCTGCGCAAACAAGTTCTCCAAGTGCGCGTACACCACCATTACTCTACCTCGAAAACATAGGGGCTACACTCGTCTGGTGTGAGACGTCCTCGGGGGGTCCACCGGGGGCCTACCGCACAATAACCCTGGGTTCGGTTTGGGGTGGCGGGCTGCG
The DNA here is from genome assembly GCF_021461395.2 of Schistocerca americana. Lineage (NCBI taxonomy): Eukaryota > Metazoa > Arthropoda > Insecta > Orthoptera > Acrididae > Schistocerca > Schistocerca americana. The sequence goes on from NC_060124.1 coordinate 293,558,605, forward strand.
GTAGTCGTCGTGGGGTTGTGCACCACTGCGGCTGCGGCGGGGATTAGGGAAGGACGGAGAAGGACGTTTCAAAGGTATCATGCATGATTTAGGGAAATAACAGAAAACCTAAGTCAGCATGGCCGGACGTGGTCTTAAACAGTCGTCCCCCGAATGCGAGTCCAGTGTGCTAATCACTGCCCCGTGTAACGCTGTCTGGAGACATGGCTGTTCCGCGTTCGATATTGAACTGGCGTTTGGTCCTGACATCTAATGCCAATGATGGGAGTACATCGTGATATAAGTAACATGTTTACAAACTATGTAAGTAATGTATATGAATCATATGGTAATGTGAGAGTCAGTGAGTCAATAAGTATCACAGGCTTGCTGAGGTGGCACAAATAAAAAAAAAATTAAAAAAAAGAAGAAACACTCATGATATACTTGTTTTGCTCATGTTACAGCACTCTTATTGCATAGCTTAGCACACACTGTGACGCTCTTTTGAGAGTTATTGCTGCGATTCTTTCTGGTGGACTCTGTGGCAGACTCAAGCGAAGAATCGTGTCCGTGTCTGAGCTTGATTCAAGGAGGGCAGATAAGCTGAGTCATCTGCTGCGATGCTGAAAACACGTACTGCTTGTTAACTAAGCAAAGTTGACGTGTCTCCACATAGTTGAGAGATGAATACTAGGTTAAAAGGCGAGTGAATAGAGCGATACAACCGCAATTCGATCTCGCAACCTTTCGGATTCCATCCACAGGCTCTATTTCTGTTTTTTTTTTTAGTCACTGTGCTTCTCCCCCCCCCCCCTTACCTTTTATCGTGTTAAAATTCAAATGAATTATTAAGTTACTCAAAAGCGGATACAGACGTAATTACTATCAAACCATCTTTCATGTTGTTACATTAATCAAGAGATTATTTTTTAAAATTGAATAAACAAATAATAACAGAAGCGACAATACCAGTTAATATTCGTATTCGCAGTATGAAAATTCAACTTCTTCTTCCAGAACGGTTTCACTGTAGTATGTTGATGAGTTGCTTTAACTACTTTTAGATCTAAATTAATGAGCATAATTTTAAGAAATGTCTCTCAGTTTGTCAAATAATATCTGTTTAATGATTGTTCTTTTATCCGATGCCCATTCTTTCGAAAACAATTCTAAGCATGGTCCATATTCCTTATTGTGGTTTGAGTACTAGATAACATTACGTGATTCACACTTCATATACATGTGGAATTTAATAATGTTGTCAGTTCCCAGATTCATAATAATTTTGCTCACGTACAGTCCTACTAACCAATGAATGTCATTGTTTTTTAATATGGGAAAGTGTATCCTGGTACCTGCGGAGAACTGTTGGTACAAACTGGTCTATCGAAGATCCTATAAGAAAACTTAACTGACCCCTCTGCCGCTTGCAGATGTCTTTTTTACCAGCTCATGTAAATCTGTCTACTGTTGTATACACAGGATTACATTTCTGACAACGGTTTGTTCGGCTAATCCCGGCTGCGTTCTCAGCTTTTACTTTGTGCTGACTATACTGTATACAGTTTTAATACCAAGTCATATGAAAGTCCATCCATGTTGATAATTTTCCATGTAGCATCCTAGTCGATATTTGGGTATCTATTTTCTATTTTGTTTCTCCCTTAATGTTTCTTTCTGTGAAATATAATGTATCATGTTTCAGGTGTGAGAATTTCAGATAATTTAGATGTAACACTACCTTCCTTTTCTGTTAGAGTAACTATGGTCCTTTCCATAAAAGGTGCAGAACCGTTGTTTTTATAGCTGTACTTGTGTGTAATGTGAATACTTCTCGTTTCCAAAGGCAAATGGTGACAGCTGACATTAATCCTCCTTGCCATCAATTTGGACAACGGAAATAGGTGCGCCGTGTAGTAAGTTTTCGAGAGAATAAAGTTGTTAATTAATTTTATTCTCTGAACTTGGTTTATATTGCGGTGTAGATACTCTCTTGTCATTCTCCTAATTTGTCGTGACGTATTTGTCCAATTAATAGCTGTCATCTTCGATCAACAAATAGAGATGTTCCAAGGGCTTTCCATTGCCTGACTAACTTCGCCCATTCCATGTTAATTTGGTGGCAGCCCTCTAGATATAAAAGTTTGCTTTTATCTTCATTGATCTTTGCTCCCAACACAAGACGGTGCTTTCAATAATTATTTATAATTTGGAAACATCATCATAATTTCTCACTACGACCTCTACATCTTTGGCATATGTTCTTACGGCTGTCTGCTGCCCTGATAATGCTATTCCTTACAGTCTAGAAGAACGATTGCATAGGAACGAGACAAAGTAAAGGATAAATATGAGCGCAGGCAGGGGCTTTCTTGAGAAAATCCGACTCTTAACGATATGTGATCCGTTTTCTGAAAATTTGCTTCTGTATTAGCACTTAACCCTATCGTTGAGTTTTTAATTACATTTAGAACTTAAACCCATTTTTCTAGTAGTTTCAATTAGAAACTTACGATCCGCCCAGAGAAACGCTTTATGTAAACCAATAAACGAAGAGTGCACATTTTATACTAAGCACGGAGGTCACAGTAATTACATCTCAGTATTTTGCTGTGCTTTGAAATATGGACGTGCCAGCTGTGAATGACGTTGAGTTACAATCTTTTCCGCCATGTGTGAAAGTCCGTTATTTAAAATTCTTTTGTAGTCTGATGCTACTGAAGAATTCTAAAGATTAGATGGGTAGATCACATAACTAATGAGGAGGTATTGAACAGAAAAAAATGGCTCTGAGCACTATCGGACTTAACAGCTATGGTCATCAGTCCCCTAGAACTTAGAACTACTTAAACCTAACTAACCTAAGGACAGCACACAACACCCAGCCATCACGAGGCAGAGAAAATCCCTGACCCCGCCGGGAATCGAACCCGGGAACCCGGGCGTGGGAAGCGAGAACGCTACCGCACGACCACGAGATGCGGGCGGTATTGAACAGAATTGGGGAGTAGAGGAGTTTGTGGCACAACATGACAAGAAGAAGGGACCGGTTGGTAGGACATGTTCTGAGGCATCAATGAATCACAAATTTAGCAAAAAATGGCTCAAATGGCTCTGAGCACTATGGGACTCAACTGCTGAGGTCATTAGTCCCCTAGAACTTAGAACTACTTAAACCTAACTAACCTAAGGACATCACAAACATCCATGCCCGAGGCAGGATTCGAACCTGCGACCGTAGCGGTCTTGCGGTTCCAGACTGCAGCGCCTTTAACCGCACGGCCACTTCGGCCGGCACAAATTTAGCATTCGAGGGCAGCGTGGAGGGTAAAAATCGTAGAGGGAGACCAAGAGATGAATACACTACGCAGATTCAGAAGGATGTAGGTTGCAGTAAGTACTGGGAGATGAAGAAGCTTGCACAGGATAGAGTAGCATGAAGATCTGCATCAAACCAGTCTCAGGACTGAAGACCACAACAACAACAACAACAACAACAACAATTGTAGTCGGAATTAAGCAGGGAAACATGGCGAAATTTGTTTATATTTTTGTGTACTTTATTCTTCGGGCCTAACATCTGAGTAAACCTATCACCAAACATATTCAGTACCACTACAAAAATCAACAGACAAGCTACGTGGTGCTGGAGGTTTTTTAAATGTTAGTTTCAGACAGTTTTGCGTATTCCTCTTCACTGAACTCAGAGGGATGATCTTCATTTTCTTCAGACAAATGTGATACCATGATGTTGAACAATTCTTCAATTGGGATGTTCAGGATAGTTTGAAACCTCCATTATTAAATCTTCGGAGATGTGAGGACCATACCATTCTTAGTTAGGAATTCACCAATGAAAGTTCGTCGTCAGTTCTTGGCATGAATCAAGAGATAATACAGAGTAGTAGTTTCACCCTTCAATACAATCTTGACTTTAGATTTTGATTTCAGTCCCTTCATCCGTCGTCTCTTCATGCTTGGCAATTTGGCCTTGATTTTTTAATATCCTTGAAGCGAATTTTGGACGCGTTTGCCCGATCTTACATGCTCCTAGGCAGTATGTAACACTGGTTGTGATCCAGCAATCGCACACTATTTAATTACAGGATGTATATACAGCCACTTCCGTTGCAACTGAAGTGGCTGTGTATGCATCCTGTAATTAAAATCATATGTTGTTTGTAATATGTCTAAATCGCTGCTGACTATACACTGAGGCGAAAAAAGTCATAGGATAGCAATTTTCACATATATGGATGACGATAGTATCGCGTACACAAAGCATAAAAGGGCAATGCATTGGCGCAGCTGTCATTTGTACTCAGGTGATTCAGGAGATTCATGTAAAAAGGTATCCTACGTGATTATCGCCGCACGACGGAAATTAATGAACTTTGAACAGGGAATGGTAGTTGGAGCCAAATGCATGGAATATTCCGTTTCGGAAATCGTTCGGGAATTCTATTTTCGAGAGCCACAGTGTCAAAAGTTAGCAGACAATACCAAATTTGTGGCATTACCTCTCACTACGGACGACCCAGTGACCGACAGCATTCACTTAACGGCCGAGAGTAGCGGCGTTTACCTAGAGTTGTCAGTGCTAGCAGACAAGCAACACTGCGTGCAATAATCGCATAAATCAATGTGGGACGTACGTAGAACGTATTTGTTAGATCAGTGAAGCGAAATTTGCTCTTAACGGGCTATGCAGCAAACGACCGACGCGAGTGCCTTCGGTAACAGCACGGCACATCACTGGTACCTCGTAACCATACATATTGGGCGTTGGACGACAGGAAACTTGTGGTCTGCTCAGATGAGTCCCGGTTTCAGCTGATAAGTGCTGTTGGTAGAGTTCGAGTGTGGCGCAGAGCTCACAAAGCCATGGACCCAAGTTGTCAACAAAGCACTGGGCAGGCAGGTGGTGGCTCCATAACGGTATGGGCTGTGTTTACATGAAATTGACTTGGTCCCCTGGTTCAACTGACCCGATTGTTGACTGGAAATGGTTATGTTCTACTATTTGCACTCCATTTGCAGTCATTTATGAGCTTCAAGTTCCCAAACAACAATCGATTTTTTTGAGTAACAATACACCACTTCACTGGGCCACATTGATTCGCGATTGGTTTGAAGAAAATTCTGGATAATTCGAGCAAATGATTTGGCCACCCAAATCGTCCGACATGAATTCAATCGAAGATTTATGGGATATAATGGAGAGGCTAGTCCATGCACATCACGTTTGACTTCGAAGTACCTCACCTGGGACTCTTGTTTCCATATGGATTGCAAGAGTTTCGTGTTTGACTGTTCTCCTTGCCTCTTTAATTTCTCCTGTAATTTCCATTGGAATATCTGGAGCTGCTTTGTGTATTTCAACAACAACCTGTTGTTCCGAGAACGACATATTATTCTGAACACGGCATACTCGTCATAGCTTCACGTATTATTATCTCTTCGTCCATGATACCTGATTTTGTATCGACTACGTACGCTTAGTGACTGGGTTGCCTCTACTGATGTCGTGAGTTCCACTGGTGCCGTCGATGTGGCTGAGCGGTTCTAGGCACTTCAGTCCGGAACCGCGCTGCTGCTACGGTCGCAGGTTCGAATCCTGCCTTGGGCATGGATGCGTGTGTTGTCCTCTGGTTAGTTAGGTTTAAGTTGTGCTAATTCTACGAGACTGATGACCTCAAATGTTAAGTCCCATAGTGCTTGGAGCTATTTGAACCATTTGGAGTAGCGTGACATGGGGGAAGGGGAAGGGGAGGGGGGGAGCGTGAAGCGTGATGTTAACAGGTGGTCTTATGAGTTCGACTCGTGCTCTTGCTTTTACTTCTGACTCTTCCGCATTACACCGTGCCTGTTTATCCGCCGAATGTCATTTGCTGGAAGATTCATCACATGAACTGTCTTCGGTTGTTTTTAACGGTTTCTTTTTATTTTCCATATCGTATTCGTGGGCACTTGAGCTGCTAACTATCTCTCTTTCGAAGAGTGTATAATCTTCGTCAAATGTAAAGTTCACATTGGAAGTACCTCTTTCGTCGCCACTAATCGTAGGAGGTTTTTCATTATTCGACAAAACGTCACTGAGTGTGACTCTTTGGCATTGAGCTAAATTATTTTTCAATAGAAAGAAAACATGGCGTGGGCAGTATTGTCGGAAACCGCCTGACTAATTGCAAATGTGATACTTTGCGACCTACCCAGAATGTATAGCGCGAGCTTTGTGAACACTCACAGGAGAGAGAAAAAATTTGCCTTTATTTCTGTTTCCGCTAAGCTGATAAGACACACATTGCAGTTTATACAGTCTTGACTATCTCCCATTAATTATATAGGTTTAACTTCTCCGTATTTATAAAGAGCATCTTTCCTCAACTTGTTATCAACTTCGATTAGGACATTCAACACTCTCACAGTTTTATGCACAATACCAGCTTTTCGTATAGAAACACTACTTTTCGGTACATTTCTGTGCACTAATTCAGCTACACTACAGCACTTCCTCTCTAGCCTGTCAACTGCGACCAGGCTAAGAAATTTAACAAATCCACAATAACTGTCAGGATGTAACTGAGTGGTGTTCACAGGATCAGAATTTATGTCAGTGACTTTTGTCAGGCAGTTGTGGATTTCTAGGGCAGTAGGTTGAACTCAGGGAGTTTCCATGTCGAAAGAGAAGACCACAGTATTTTTCTGTGCAGTGTCAGCCATTTTCTTTATCAGATGAACACACTTGAAAACCTATTTACTATGCTGACCGCCAGAGCCAGAATGTTCAACACGGCTGTTGCAGGGAAAGGAAGGTATATACATATAAAGGAGAGTGTATGAGAGTCCCTTCCAAAACTCTTGATTGATTTCAACCAAATTTGGTACAGAAACAGCAGGTCTCACGATTATCAGCACTGTGAAGTTTATAACCTTCTACTTAGAAACAGGAGCGGAGATAGGAGCAAAACTGTGTTTTTATGACCTGTGGAATATAGGCTGCCCTGCATGACAGACATGTTGTGTGGGAACAGTATCCGCCTGCCATATCGAACTGGTTAGGTGGGCACCCTGTATGCCAGGACAACGACCCAAGCCTCACACATTGTGACTCTTACCTGGTGCTTACGTAAAATACCGCGTCCCCCCCCCCCTCCTGCCTGACACTCTTGATAATCTGCGACATCGCATTGTTGAAGTTGTGTGGCAGGAAATGAACCACCGTTTGCACATTTATCGAATAACACATGACACTTATACTGAATGCATAGAAATTCGAACTTTTATCTTTCCAGGAACGTTAGAGTTGTGTTTCTATCTTTCATAGTTGGGAAACAATGAATGTTAGAAATCTGCTCCTTTGTTCCTTCTTTTTGAGCAGCCTTACAGAGAGAGAGAGAGAGAGAGAGAGAGAGAGAAAGGAACAGATAAAAGGTACTGAATTCATGAATACAGGAAATGTGTGATGAAACATTCCCAAAATAATAGCGGAACAAACTTTATATTAAACGATAATGATTAAGCGAAAGTGGCAGCATCACAAGATACAAATAATGACAGCTTGGCACTGTCAGACAGTGCAGGCCAGAGCATAGTACCAGAAAACTAATTGTGTGAACAGCGTTGCTAATGACAGCACAGTGGGATGCAATTATAGCCCAAAAACATGTTTGTGACCTAAACGCGTCTCGTGTAGCCATCACACTCATATTTGACAAATATGTATGTATAACTGTGTAAGAAGACGTGCACCTAAGCACAAAACTATTCTGGAAATAATATGTTATAATTAACTGCAATAATAAAGTGAAAGGCACCTAAATATACCGGGTAGTCCATTGATAGTGACCGGGCTAAATATCTCACGAAATAAGCATCAAACGAAAAACCTACAAAGAACGATACTCGTCTAGCTTGAAGGGGGAAACCAGATGGCGCTATGGTTGGCCTGTTACATGGCGCTGCCATAGGTCAAACGGATATCAACTGCGTTTTTTTAAGTAGGAACCCTCATTTTTTATTACATATTCGTGTAGTACGTAAAGAAGTATGAATGTTTTAGTTGGACCACTTTTTTCGCTTTGTGATAGATGGCGCTGTAATAGTCACAAACGTATAGGTACGTGGCATCACGTAACATCCCGTCAGTGCAGACGGTATTTGCTTCGTGATGCATTACCCGTGTTAAAATGGACCTTTTACCAATTGCGGAAAAGGACGATATCGTGTTGATGTGTGGCTATTTTGATCAAAATGCCCAACGGGCGTGTGCTTTGTATGCTGCTCGGTATCCTGGACGACATCGTCCAAGCGTCCGGACCGTTCACCGGATAGTTAGGTTATTTAAGGAAACACGAAGTATTCAACCACATGTGCAACGTCAGCCACGATCTGCAACAAATGATGATGCCCAAGTAGATGTTTTAGCTGCTGTCGGGGCTAATCCGCACATCAGTAGCAGACAAATTGCGCGAGAATCGGGAATTTCAAAAACGTCGTTGTTGAGAATGCTACTACATCAACATCGATTGCTTCCGTACCATATTTCTATGCACCAGGAATTGCATGGCGACGACTTTGAACATTGTGTACAGTTCAGCCACTGGGCAGTAGAGAGATTACGGGACGATGACAGATTTTTTGCACGCGTTCTATTTAGCTACGAAACGTCATTCACCAACAGCAGTAACGTAAACCGGCATAATATGCACTATTGGGCAACGGAAAATCCACTATGGCTGCGACAAGTGGAACATCAGCGGCCTTCGCTGGTTTATGTATGGTGCGGCGTTATGGGAGGAAGGATAATTGGCCCCCATTTTATCGATGGCAATCTAAATGGTGCAATGTATGCTGAATTCCTACGTAATGTTTTACCGATGTTACAACAAGATATTTCACTGCATGACAGAATGGCGATGACTTCCAACATGATGGATGTCCAGCACACAGCACGCGTGCGTTTGAAGCGGTACTGAATAGCATATTTCATGCCCGGTGGATTGGTCGTCGAAGCACCATACCATGGCCCGCACGTTAACCGGATCTGACGTCCCCTAATTTCTTTCTGTGGGGAAAGTTGAAGGGCATTTGCTATCTTGATCCACCGACAACGCCTGACAACATGCGTCAGCGCATTTTAAGTGCATGTGCGAACATTACGGAAGGCGAAATACTCGCTGTTGAGAGGAATGTCGTTACACGTATCGCCAAATGCATTGAGGTTGACGGACATCATTTTGAGCATTTATTGCATTAATTTGGTATTTACAGGTAATCGCGCTGTAACACCATGCGTTCTCAGAAATGATAAGTTCACAAAGGTCCAAGTATCACATTGGAACAACCGAAATAAAATTTCAAACGTACCTACGTTCTGTATTTTAATTTAAGAAACCTTCCTGGTACCAACTATTCGTCTAAAATTGTGAGCCACATGTTTTTGACTATTACAGCGCCAACTAAGACATTCATATTTTTTTACGTACTACACGAATATGTAACAAAAATGGTGGTTTCTAGTTAGAAAAACGCAGTTGATATCCGTTTGACCTGTAGCAGCACCATCTAGCGGTTCAACCATAGCGCCATCTGGTTTCCCCCTTCAAGCTAGACAAGTTTCGTCTTTGTAGTTTTTTCGTTTGACGCTTATTTCGTGAGATATTTTGGCCCGGTCACCATAAATGAACCACTCTGTATAATTGAATGTGATTTTTTTTTAATTATTAGAAAGTTAATGGATGAGTGACAGTAATGTGATGACCGAAAGCTACGGTGATACTTTTAGATAACTTTAACAATATACCAATGTATTAAATTTGAGGAGCTAATAAAATTGCATAGGATTGGAGTAAGTAACACTGACCTATAGTTTTGGAGTCGTCAGAATGCGGAATTGGCACGTACTGACAAGAGGAAAACAACTGCCAGGGTTCTGCCCTATTTCACGACACATTAGGTCAAGAAAAGGGCACAAACACTGTCTCAGTCGATTAGTAACATCAGAAAGCCAATGCAATATATTCCAAAACAGAAAAGAGGCAATACAAAAACGGAGGGTGACACAACCAGCATACGAATATAAAGCATACATATAATGAATGTCCTCTGAACGAGACAATTACCAAGAAGGTATACATAATAGACGTTAAATAATTAATGGAAGACATTGCCAAACAAAGCAAAAAATAGGCATTGGGAATTCTTATATCGTCTTGCTTCTTTATCTTGTAAATATCTTGCCTCTTCATTAAACTGAGGGCACGATACTTTGGTGAACATTGTTCGATGGCGTCCATTGAGAGTGAGAAACGGTGGGAATTTTTAGAAAATAGCAAAGTTTCCACGTAAAGGAAAATTGCACAAAGCGAGGCAGACTGCATAAAGTTCAAGAATCTGTAAGGAATTGAAATTTAGGTGAGGCGGATATCTATGCAACGTCTGCATAGAAGAGAGCGATCAGACCAATGTTTTGCGAACTTGAGGGATTGAGGAGGGGTGCAGTCGCTAAGTTCTGCCAGTTAGTAGCTTCGTTAATTTCAGTGTATTGTAAGCTTTGTGTTTGATGATTAGTAGGTGACGTTTACATGTTAGTGGCCGTCGATGGTTAATCCAAGATATTTTAGTGTATTAGTTAACTGGATAAGACAACTGTAAATAGTAAGTTAGAAGACATGGGGACGGAACGTGCGGGTGACTCGTCTTGCAATAACTATCTGGGTTTTGGACGGGTTGATCTAGAGGAACAATTGGTTACACCAGCTGATAATCTAACTGAGGTTGAGCTGGAGGTGTCGTTGGGATTTCTGGAGCATAGGGAAGAGGACGAGGAAAGCAGTGTCGTCAGAATACCGAAGGAGGTGGAGTAGCAGAGGTTTAGCTATGGCAGAGCACAGCCTGTTAAGTAAATATAAGATTATGTTTGAACATGCAATAATTCTGTCCCACGCTTCCAACTAATAGGTCTCTGTGACTTGGGAAACACTGGCAACTCGAGTAAGCGATAAAAACTTCAATAGAGACATCGGCTGTGCACTTTGCAATGCATGGAAGGCAGCATTTGACAATGAAAGAGCGCAGAGGAGAATTTCTCGTGGTCGCCGTGTGATGCGAGTCGCAACGCTGGGAGCGACGTCTGGCAGAGCGTGCAAACGTACTCTATGGACGTGCAAGCCACCCGTCTTCGTGGACCATCTGCGTCATATGATCATGACGTAATCCAGCCAATATCAAATGTCGTCTGGGCACAAAAGACGGAGCCTTGTCATTTCACGACAGACAGAGGTAGCCGCTGAATAAGATGGTGGAAGGAGTCGTCGAAAGCTTCGGATTTTGTCTGAATTGGATGTGGCAAATTAGCCGAGAACGTTCTCTTCCAGTTCAATGCTCCGTCTCTGGTAAATGCGGCCCCATGGCAGTGTAGATCAGTGGTTACAAATTGTCACTAAACCCCACGTTAAAACAGAGCCTTGTATGGCGGATATACACGTCCCAGTCACATCAATGTGACCACCGCTTATGTTAGACATCAACCTGCAATAACCATTCACAGACCGCCGTAGATGGCACCACTAGCAGTGGTGGGTATATAGAGCGTATCCGGAGGGTGGAGGCGGAGGACACGGGGAAGAGTGGAATCTTTGTCGTAATGCGGAAGCGGAGCGAGTTGCCTGTAATCCAAAAGGGCATAATCAGTCGTTTTCTGGCCAGTGGTGGAGGTATTTCCGAAACTGTTAAGTTTGTAAACTGTTCGCGTGTCGTCTTGGTTAAAGTATACCGTGCACTGTAAAATGGCGCTATTCAAAACCGGTGTCGAGGCAACTGTTGCGCACCACGCGCTATAGATGACAGGGGTTAACAACGGCTGGGGCGATGTGTATGGGCGAATAGATGTGCAACTGTTTAGCAAGTGACCGCGCAGGTGAACTCAGGATCCACCAACCGTGTCTCCTCAACGATCGTTCAGAGAACGTTGCTATCTATGGGTCTCCGCAGTTTGCGCCTAGATTACACAACATTAGTGACTCCTGTTCATCAGCGACGAAATATGGCATTAGCACACCAGTACCGCAACTGAAAGTCCAATGAGTGGCGACAGTAACATTTTAAGATGAACACGTTTTACGCTTCGTCGGACACATGATGCTGATGTACATAGGGTGAAACGTCTGAAAACCAAACACTCTGCACCGAGGGAACATTATGGTCTGGGGAATGTTTGCATGCCATTCCCTGGATGAAGTCGTCATTGTAAAAGGCACAATGTTTCAAAACATTTATGCATCTATTCTCGGGTATCATTCCCCCCCCCCCCCCCACCCCCTCCCCCCACCTCAATGTATGCTGTTTGTTTCTCTTCTGCATGATGCCATCTACTAGGAGGACAATGCAACGCGTTACAGGACTCGAACTTAGGCATGAGTGGTTGGAAGAGGACCAGGATGAGTTCACCGTACTCCTCTGGCCACCAGTGTCCCGGATTTGAGCCCAATGGAGAATCTGTGGGACCGCTTCGATCGGGTTATTCGTGCCGTGGATCCCAGCCGAGAAACCTAGCGCAGAAGGTCACCGCGTTGCAGTCGACATGGTTCTACATTCCTGTCGGTTCCGTCTAGAACTCTCTTCCTGTACGTCTCGCGCTCTGCAAAAAATTTTTATTCAGGCTTTTGACAGACGGTCACATCAGTGTGATCGGACAGTGCAGGAATGACCACAGTAATTTCATTATGAATCTAGGTAATTTGTCGAAGATACTTGATTGCAAGAATTTGTGTGAACTTTTAGTTTTCATTCAGTTTGGTAGGCTTTTCCGTATTGTAGTTCTCAAGGAATCTTACATCGCTTGAAAATTCCATCGTTTGGATGCTAACCATTTATTTCAGCTGTTTTTAAATGTATTTTAGGGGCCTATGTACGTGTGCTACGTTAAGCGCAGCGGAAGTCGCCACTAGGGGGTTCCAGCTGCTTGGCTAGCGAATTGAATTTCAGCCGACTGAGGGTACACCTGTTGCTTTATTGCGCGAAGTACCACGCGAGGGGGGAACAGGTGTCCGTAAGGCCGTGCTGATAATAGCACAGTGCTTCCTCAACGTCCACGCTCTTTAATTTAACCAATTATGACCTCTTACTTAGGAATTACATCTGCATAAATGCAGTTTATGATTCACACATCTGAATCCTATATCAACGTACGTTTGGTGTATCCTGCACGTATGGGAAATCTGTCTCTATTACGAAATGCTGAAATATTCTTTACAGCCAATCCAAGTTCTCTCTCCGCCAATACCCCGCTAGCTACTGTCCAGTGCATGACAGAGTGTACTTACCATAGTGTCACTTATTAGGACTTGTCGTAGATATCAGAAATGAGCTCCCTACACTCGATTTAACTCGCTAGTGTCCTACGACTGCTTCTCCGAATCCGCCGTCTCCGTGTGCTCATTGACTTGACTCGACTGCTCACTGGTCACCTGTGGCTGTTGTTGAGTACATGTGGTCTAGACTCACTCAGGGAGGAGAGGCGAGGGGGTACACGAGTTAGCAAATGTAACTGCGGATCCGCGCTATTTTTTTCATACACTCATAATATTGGTATTATAGTCCTTTCAAGTACAAAAAAAAATGCCCGACCTGTGTAAATTACATATGAAAGCATTGAGCATGACGATTATCACATACTACTATAATGGCTGATCGGTTGTGAGTGATATATAATTAATTTACCTTTAATTTAACTAATTTAACTTTGTCTTTTCTTTCGAAAGAGTAAAACATGGACTTGGTCCACTTTTGCCCTGAACCACTCATATGTGTTAACTTTAATAATAAACTTTTGTTTAAATTAAAGTATAACCCTGCTGCCTCATGAAAATCACTATCCTATGGGGTTTTATCTAGTTATTTCGTACATTTCCAGTCATTTCACTTATTTACATTTCTTTCTTTTTTCCAATGTGTCTGTCAAATAATTATTTGAGAAATAATTCTGTATTAAACATTTGGCTTTAAGGCGACGGTGCACGACCAACCACTTCAGATAAAACGATCGAGCCAAGCCATACATATAATTATAAGGTGCATTGTCCACGCCGACTGCAACGACGAGGCGCTCGTAATGAACACAAAGGAGGCGCAATGCAACTACGGTGTTCTCGTTTGTGAGAGCGCCAGTCATGATCGCTATCCGGCTAGCCTGATTACGTTTATCGAGGTCAACAGCGTTAGTGGCTAACATAGTTACCTGCGTTAAACTGAGGGATGCATAGTCACTGTCCCCGATGATCAGCTCTTAACGCAAACACTGGCTTATGCCCGTGTCACTATTCTAGGCGATAAAGTTGTAGCGGAGATATGCCTATGTTGTCCTATTCCTAATTTGTACCACTACTTTAAAATTCTTGCGTGGTGTGCTACTCGATATTTAGTCAGGTTATCTTGAACGAAGTGCTTCTTGGAGCCAATTGGTAGGTATCAGTTCTGTGTGGTGAAGGACAGATCATCTCAAGACAGCCTTGGTTTTGCTGTAGTTTTCACCTAACTTTTGCGAATGTGGCGAAGAGAATTACAGTTATAAGGTAAGTGAAAACATAAGAATGTATTGATGGGTATATATACACGAAATAACATCAGCTTTTAGAGAGTCTTGAAGCCGTATTCATCGTGGTTTGTTTGCAGGAAATCGAAAAAGGCAAAATGGAAACGTTGCCTACAATGTACCGCTATAAATTTCCAATTTTGTTCAGATGCAGTATAAGAAACTTGCCCGTGTAGGCAGCTTTAAAACGGCCGTTTGGAATTGTTGGTGTTACATGGAATTTAGAACTGATGAAAAATGATTAATTAAATAATCATTTTTTATAACAGTAGGGGTCAATAAAATCAACCGGTCAAAACCGATACCCATGATCTACTTATTAATAACCGGTATTCCAAAAGGTGTTTTTCTTTATTTTTTACTAACAACAGAATAGAAAAACCGAAATATCATTTACTCGTAGAAGCAGTGCTAAAATTTTCCATATTTAAATAAACCTTTTTTTTTAGAAAAGGAGAAATTTTTATTCCTAAAAATTGCATTTTTTCGAAATATTGAGTTGTTGTAGAAAATAGGAAAACGGTCAGCGCTATTTTAGTAACAACGCTGACAGAAACGAGCAAAAAACACGTGGCATAAAGCCGGAACATCACTGCTGAGACATTAATGTCCCTGTTATCATGTAACGTGGCTTGAAGTACGCGTGTACGTGTAGCACGCAAGACTTGCCCCCACCTGGACTATATGGTAGTCTCTCACCGACGTGGCCAGATACTTCTTGTACTACAGGATGGCACCAATTCTAGTCTCTAAATATTTTTACGAAGTGACACAGCAATGAAGTACAATACTTCATTTGCTTTAAAAAATTATTTTTCTCACATTTCTATGACATAATGAAAGAGGAAGGAAATTATGGTAACAGCTATAAACTAAAACCTTAATAATTCTTTCGTAGTATAAAGTAAAAATACAAAGTGTGTGATCTTCTGCCTTTATCTGCCTACAACCATTGTAAACAGACAAATTAACACGTTGGACACAGTTATTTAACCTCAGTTTTCAGCCGTTAGCACTGACTATTCGTAATGCCCAAACAGCAGTATGATTTCCGGTTACAACGTAAGTTTTGAGCAGAATTCCAAAAAATTAGAATCAACTGGTGATTTTTTGTAGTATTCAGCCACTCATCACTTTCGAGAAAAGCAGCGAACTGTTTACTAACTTTTCTTTTGTTTGCCTGTATTTTGACGCCACGTATCCTGAAACAGAGAGAGTCACAATTCTTGAATTTTTGTTCGATTTCTACGTTTATTACAAGATACAACAAGAAAAAAAACGAAAGGTGGATATTTCAGAAACAGGTTATTTTTCTCAGGCCTTCTGCCAATTAAATCAGATATCAGGAGCGACATCCTAATATTGGGAATGGCATTGCGTAAACCACATTTTAAGAGTGTCTTTAGGCTGCAATAAATAATATTTCAATTTAGGCTGCTCTCTCCGGCGTTTCGTTATATCGTTGACGTCATAAATATAATATGTAGCTATTTCAGTCACAAACGACGAAGGATGATAAAAATATCGTCGTCAAGGTTTGAGAATGGCTCGTTGAAGTTTTACAAAGTTTAATTAACTAAGAAAAAATTTTAGAAAATTGCGCGAAGCACCTACCCTGATGAGGCAAAGCATTACGACCAACACTTAAATAGCGTGGTGGTCGATCTCTGGAAGGAAACACAGAAACGCTTCGGTCTGAGATTTATTCTACAAGCCCTTATAGGTTTCTGGAACTATGTGAAAGCAGATGGCTATGCACCGGTCATTTAATTACCGTAAATTACTGGTCGGTGGTTTGCGAGCTCGGAGAAAGTGCCCGATAAAATACCAGATGTGCTCTGTCGGTTTCATATCAGGCGAATTCAAGACCTCAACGCGCGTTCAGTATCGTGTTTCTCAAATAAATGTAGCACTATTTCGGCCTTCGCTCTAGACAGCTCTGTAATAAAATACATTTTACTCTATTTAAGACAATGCTATTCATTTTTTATGTACTACAGCCTTTTCCTCAAATTATAACAATTACTCCGGAAAATTAAGGTATTTCAAAATGTAAAAACAAGTTCCGAGAGACAACATGGTTCTGATGACGGAAACAAACATTGTACTGCAATTTAAATGCACTACACTCAAGAAATTCATGTCGATACTGTATTTAGTCGTCAATCTCTTCCATTCTTACTCCGCACCAATAATCAGTAACTGAAATCGAATTAAGGAGAAATATTATCAAACGCCAGTTACAAGTTAAATATCGTTGAACTGAAGCTATTACAAACTAACAAAACTTTCCATTTACAAGACACGCAAAATTGGTAAGGTCTCAATTAAACTCGGTTACTTTGCAAATATCCCATGTTCCATGGTATAAGACTTTCCTTCATCTCAAAGTACAAGATGATGGACGGCCGACAAAGTATAGCTTAACCCTACACTCGTTACATAACTAGCTTTAAATTATATAGAATTTTACTTACCATAAAATTTTGTAACTCAAAAATTCATAGTGTAATACAAATACCTTTTATATACTGTAAAGCACTTAATGTGAAGAACGTGAAATATTTATAAAACTGCGCGAAACATCACGTCATGTGTGCCTACAACAAAAACTGCGGAAACTGCTTATGGCGGTCTCTAGTGCGCACTACTTCATGCGTATCTAAAATGGTTCAAATGGCTCTGAGCACTATGGGACTTGACTTCTGAGGACATCAGTCCCCTACAACTTAGAACTACTTAAACCTAACTAACCTAAGGACATCACACACACATCCATGTCCGATGCAGGATTCGAACCTGCGACCGTAGCGGTTGTGCGGTTCCATACTGAAGCGTCTGGAACCTCTCGGCCACACGATGCGGATCTAAAATCGGCCACTAGATTAAAGTACCGACCAAAATACATCAAGTGTTCCTGTCCTCTAGGATAGGGCTTACCCAAATTGTGTTCCAAGGGAAGTGAATAAGTGGTCCACAAAAAACTAGTCATAAAATGGTGTTTCCCTTTTTGACAATACTAATTACATTTTAAATTTTATTATGATTTAAAATCGACGTAATGTCTGAATAAACAAGTTTTCTCGTTTTTAAATTTTATGAATCTTATATATGTTACAGCCAAGGTGTTTCATCAGAATGCCAGGATTTTCAAAGTGTTCTGTCAGAGGAAAAGTATGGTAACACTGCTCTATAGACAACACTCTCTACAAATTAATGTTGCAATTTCTGACTTAACATACAGTTAGCGTGAGAAGTGAAAAATTTAAATACTATGAGCTATTTTCACAACTTGTATGTAGAATATTTCAATTATTGCTGTGCAGCGACACGCAATTCATTATACTTGCCAAACAAAAAAAATTAATTCTTGAACGCATTAAAGCTATTATGTACAACAATTGTGGCCCTGACTTTCATCACTACGCTATCACACAACATAACACAAAATTCATATAAAATTATCCCCTCCACACTAATCCAAACAAAACAAACGCGTTTGTAAAACACTTCTCACAAAAATAAAATTTAGGTCAGCACAACTCTTTGCAATTCGGAACAACAATGCAGATTTACTCACCGTGCAGCATTATCACAGCAAATCAAACATATCAGTTCGAACAAAAGAACAGAAACAAATTCAATTTTACATTCGCGTCAGCACAATGACACTGCAATCGTCCGCTCGCAATCATACTGCACTAAGGATTAAGTAATTAGAACAACGCCACGTGCGTAAGAGCTACGTAGTGGCAAAAAATATTTTTTTAATTTTTTATAGGAGTAGTATTTAATTTTAAGCCATTAACAATGTTATGTTTTTTTTTTAATTCTTCGAGTGATTAAATAACGAAATAACATTGGCTGACGACTATGATTATAATTCAGGACATAGGAACAAAGTTTAATTCGAGAGACAGTATTCAATAAGGACAAAAACGCAGTTAATGTTTATTTAAATCGCTGTATTCTCAATTGTAACGTGTATTCATTTACTGAGTGTGAATCTACAAATGTAAGAGGGACCTTGCAAAGGTATCGTAGTTCTTCAGGATATTAGCGTATTGTTGATACATAGAAATATGGTGCCCGGGTCCCCAACTTCGTCAGTAAGGTATTCCACACTTGTTTAATCGTATAATATCTAGCAAAACAATGGTACTGGTATTTGCATACATACAGTTCTCCTGATATTTCCCATTTACAGTTGCTCAGCACTCCATTACACGTCTATTCAAATTCATAGCTGGGTGGGTACCTTCCCACAGCAGCCTGTCCGTTGCACAACAAAACAGTTACTTTGAAAGTTTTACAATGCCCTATTGACCACTCGCAAAATAACTTTTGTTTACAAAATTCCATGACACCAAACAAAATCGGAATATGACAATTCACAAAAACTTGAACTAAAGTATTTCAACGAATTACTTAAACAGTCAATAGATGTCACCACAACTCTGACAAATATCCTATATGCACAACCCATATGTAAAATGCAGGTTTGGAAAACAAAAAAAAAACGTAAATATCCTTAGTAGTGTAAGTTATCCTGCTGGAAGATACTTTCAACATTGGGGAAGACATCAAGCTTGAAGGGACGGATGTGATCTCAGCAATAGCGTTCACGTGGTACGAGGCTGGATAGCACTTTCGATTACTAACGAAGGTCCCACGGAAGCCCAGGTGAAAGTGCTCCATTGGCCTGCATCCGTGATGCGGAGGACGTTTTGAGCAGCTGCTGTGCTGGATGACTGGGTATCCTAACAAGAATCGCCGTAGTGTAAGAATAAATGGGAATCATCTGCCCAAGCAACACGATCCATCGGTCCACTGTCCTGTCTCGATGATTCCGAGCCCACTGCAGTCGTAACTGACGATGTTGTTGGGTCAACAGGGTAACACGTAGTGGTCGTCTGTTACGAAGCCCAAAACAATGTACGCTGCTAGGTATGCTCAGGAACAGATGCACGCGCACCAGAATTACACTCAGTTGTTCCATCTGCCTGTGGTGTTTTACAGAACGGGCAGCCTCCTCTGGTGAGGTGTTCACGTCCTGTGACTTGTCAACCACTCGTGATTTCACCGTATACCGTATCTTATCTTTCTTTTCTTTCTACAAGGTATCAATTTGTTACGTCTTCAATCGTGGAGGAAAATATTTATAAGGCGTGACGTGGCGTATATTTCACATACTCTTAGCAGCTGCTAAAATATGCGTTATCAATCATCAATATCGCTACGTAGGCATATATTTCTGAGTAAAGGTACTAGGTGGGGTTGTAAAAATTTACTTATTTTACGGCTACCTAAAAAATACGCTTGGTTTGATTAAACCTGTAGTAGGTAAATAAATTTTTTTGCAGGGAGAGAGAGAGAGAGAGAAAGAGAGAGAGAGAGAGAGAGAGACGAGAGGGACGATATAATCACCTGAGTAGCTGCACTATTATTCTCAATGTTACGTAAATTCTTTGTTAAACACTGACATCTTATACTGTTAATTATGATTTGAATAATATTTACGCCAGTGGAAACAAGATGTCTTACCAATCAGCGAATTACTCATAAGTAAGTCTTAGCTTCATATTATTATTTATTATCTTTGCGTTCGACGTGTATATCTAATAAAATTTTTCTGTAAAAAATATTTACCTGGTAGCAACATATTTAAAGTTATTTTTTGTTATCATGGGAATTAAGCCCGAAAATCATGTGATTATGTTTCACATAATGGCTTCCAGTCCGCCATTACTACAAAACAATGATAAAACTTGATTTCTAACGATTATATTGTATAGTATTGTTTTTTATGTTAACCGGGGGCGTAGAAACGACGGAGAGGCTCCGTTCCCGCCGTAGCCGCAGTGCTCCACAGCCCCACGACGACTACCGCAGTCCACTTCATCCTCTGCCGCCCGACACCGAACCACTCTTTCAAGGTTATTGTGCGGTTCTGCCACCGGTGAACCCTCCACCTCCCCCCCCCCCTCCCCCCGCAGGGAACGTTTCACACCAGACGAGTGTAACCCCTATGTTTGCGTGGTAGAGTAATGGTGGTGCACGCGTACGTGGAGAACTTGTTTGCGCAGAAATCACAAAGTGACCACTTCATTCATCGAAGTGTTTATCCCACAATTATATAGAAATTATCATGCACTCCTACTCTTCACTATTCTTAGTATTTGTGAGACAAAAATATATTTATTATTAATATTTTTCCATTCAAAACACGTAAAGGTGAGGAGTTTTCTTGGTCCAACAATTTTTCGTCGGTGATAGCACATTTACATACATAAACACGCATATTTTTATTCGTTACTGACGCAGTTCACTTGTGGGTATCGCAAAATTTGACTGCGGTTTGTAGAAGGCTTTACAGGAGACAGTACAGCAGTTCTCTATCCACTTTCCATATATGTTCATAACAGTGGCACAGGCACAGCAGACCAGCTTCGCCGTTTCCTAGATGCCTGTTCCCTGAAGTAAGGCCATAACAATCTGCCCTTCATCTCAACCGTTTATGTCAGAGGTTTTCCCCCTTTTATGGTTTACTACTGGTGGAAAGTTTTCTGAGTCGTCTCTGTTCTGCCTACATACTTCCTTCACCGCATCATGTGCCTTAAATACAACCAGACGGCGTTCAAGTTCATGGTGGGTAGTGGTCATAATGGTTTGGTGTATCAGTGTATTTCAGTACTACTGCGTACCGGAGATGGATAAAAATATGGAAACACCAAAATCGAAGCACAATACCAAGCCTAATAGGATGTATGAAGCTTGCTGGCATTCAAAACCGCTTCCTGTGGTCTCGGAATGGATAAACAAATGTCCTGTGTGGTTTTTTCAAGGGACTGTTATACCATTCTTCGTGTACAACAGTGGCAAGTTCACGTAAAGATGTCGTAGGTGGATAGCAATCACGTACACTTCTCTCCAAAGTAAAACACAGAGGCTGAATAATACTGAGCTCTGCTAAATGGACTGGCAATGGGAGCTGTAACAGTTCATCCTTGTGCTCATAAAACCCATCCTCGACGATGCGAGTTGTTTGAAGAACAGCCTTGTCATCTTGGAACACAGCATTACTATTGGGACGAAGCATTGTATTATATGATGGACCCGATCAGCCAAAATGTCACACAACCCTCGGGAGTAACGTGACCTTGTAAAATAACCACGGAGCCCATGGAATACCAACCAAATCACTCCTTCCATTCTCCCTAGTCCAGGTTTCATGTCATCAGCACCACTTCTCCTGTTACGTGCATTTGCAGAGATGAGTGATTTTGAAATTCCAGCTCAACTTTACAATTCGCGGCTTCTGGAACTACCTTCGTGATGTTTCCGTTTTGACGGGGCTCACTCGTGAGTCACTCATTTCTTCGGTGTTAATTGCAGGTGTCCGTCGCAGTATTCTTCACTAATTGTCTGTCACGATCACTGAACACGCATTTCCGTCCGGGCTGTGGTTTAATGGATGATGTTTCTCCGAATTCCCTGTATGTTGTAAAAATCTTCGATACCGTCCCTCTTAAAACACCTAACACTACGTCTCCCTTTATTAGGGGAGCACCCACCTTAGGAGCACGAAAAATTTGCCTTGTTTCGAATTCACTATCTCCGACATGATGAACTCACAGCTACACACAACACTGTTTTGACCACGGCTGACACTTCCAATGCACTGAGAACATTGCACATGTACCGCTCGTGGTCAAATAAAACAGCGCTACATACTGGCTTGTCTATCATCTGCGTTTACTTCCAAGCATGCATATCTCGTGGTGTTCCCATATTTTTGATCAGCTCCTGCATGATCTGCTGGAAATCCACGTACAATAACAACGACCACACAGTTGTTATCACACCGGAAGGGCCAGAACTTCAAAGTCAGATTTAAACCCTTTGAATATCCAGCAGCCTCGATTTTCCTATTGATGAGAAATTTATAGTTTATCTGACTTCAAATGGTTCAAATGGCTCTGAGCACTATGGGACTTAACTTCTGAGGTCATCAGTCGCCTAGAACTTAGAACTAATTAAACCTAACTAACCTAAGGACATCACACACATCCATGCCCGAGGCAGGATTCGAACCTGCGACCGTAGCGGTAGCTCGGTTCCAGACTGTAGCGCCCAGAACCGCACGGCCACTTCGGCCGGCGTTTATCTGACTCTGTAATTCTCGTCCTTCGTCATTTTGTTGACAACAATGTTTTTCCGTGTATATGACGCTGAAGGATATTGAGGTGGTCGTTCACCTGTTCATTGATAGATTGTTGGCGATCATTGAATTGTCAGAAAGTGTAATTTTAATTTACCATTTCAGGCACTTCAGGTGTAAGGAGGTAGTATTTGGATAGCAATTGCTATTATACGTGGATCTCCGGCAGAATATTGAGGAGTCCTGGCATTTCCAAAGGATACTGTTTTGGCATACATTCAATGTTCACCAACAGGACAGAGAGACACGAGTTTGTGATTTTAAAACTAGACAAGTACTTTCTGACCACATAGTTTTGTTTTATAACTGCAACTTTGCCTGTTTCTCCCGTGAACGACGGACCTCGCCGAGATTGACTTGAGTGCCTTAACGATACAGATAATCTTGCAGTATTTACGGAGGAAGATCGCGAAACAACCGCATATTTTGAGATTTTATTTAGGCACCAGTCTCGGCATCTCAGTAATGCTGCCTTCAGGCCCCGTATGCACTTTACGTATAGATAATCACACTGGGGCCAGCAGTATCTGGATACCGTGAATTCTTTATTCCAGTAGTTCCTCCGAAGACGTGACAACAACTCTTTTAAAGAAACACTAGAATAACGAATTCACCGTACCCAGATACTGATGGCTCCAGCATGCTACTATCGATACATTTGACTGCCAATACATGAAGTGCATAATATGCGGCCTGAAGACAGCATTATTGAGATGACGAAACTGATTGTTTAAATAAAATAAATTTCAAAACGTACGTCGATTTTCCTTGGTAAATATTTGACCAACTGCTGTCCCGTATCTACAATGTATCACAACAGAGGAATATATGTGGAGGAATATGTCGCCCCTCAGGGGGGCGGGGGGGGGGGGGGCAAGAGCCTTTTCAGCAGTTGTTGGGCAGCAATCTACATGTCTGATTGATCTTTCCTTGTAGAGTTAGCCCACAAGACCTCGTTATACCGGTACCGCGAAGAGCTGCAGATACAGCAGAAACCATATCCTTATCTTTCCTGTTGGCATGCAGCTCTTCCGTATGTTTACACTATGATGGTCTTCCCTTGGGTAGAATAATCTCATTCGGATCCCCGAGGGGAGATATTGAGGAGCATGCCTTCAGAAAAAACATTTCTAAGGATTTCTGTTGGAGTGTAGCCTTGTACGGAAGTGAAACGAGAACGACAAGCAGTTCAGACAAGAAAAAAACAAAGGGTATTTTAATGTGGTGCTATGGAAAAGTTCTTAAGATTGAATGGGTAGATTGCGTAAGTAATCAGGAGGTGCTGAATCGAATTGTAGAATAAGACTAAGGGACGAGTACAGAGATCAGGTTCAAAGGGATTTAGGTTGTAGTAGTTGTTCAGAGATGAAGATGCCTTCACGAGAGTGAATGGCGTTTAGAACTGCACCAAAGCAGTGTTCGTACTGAAGACTATAGCCACAACTCTGCATGTCTAAGTACGCCTGATTATTGACTTGAACACGATAAATTAAGTTGTACATCACGTATGTTTGGTATTTAATGTGCTATTTTATGTTGAAGTTTAAATTGTTTTAAAAATTTCGCTATTTTCATATCCTTTGTATAAAGACCTACAACGAAATTTTCTTTTGTGTTTGTGTGGTCCACAGACAAAAGCAATTTGAAATAAGATAAGTAGAATGCCAGTTCACTTTCGAAACGAGCAGCTGTGTGTTGACATTTATTATACGTTGAATGGTGAGTAAATGTAACATCTAAAACTCCTTATTTTTAATTGTCAAGTGTAGTAGCTAAGCAAAGTTTTAATACTACCACAAGAGAGGAAAAGGCAGACGCTGGATACAAACGAATTGTTTGCTTCAAACGGAAAACAGTGGTTAGCTATTCAACGCTCTCTCTTACACTCTAACATTTACTCGCTACATAAAGGAAGCTGAAACTCAGACTTCATATGTGTTTTTCACCTTGTCTTGTGTGGGTGAGCACACAGCGTATGATATGAAAGCGCTTCTTGCTGGGAACAGCACCGCTAACCTTTGATTAGAACTACTAGTTGTTTGAAGTTTACCAATTGGCGTTACAGCGTTGCCACATTTCGCTCTAAGTGAATTTTCTTGGTTACTGTTGGCCGTAAAACAGAATACATTTTTCACTAACACCAGGTGTATTGGTGAATTTCCTTGGTAAATGTTGGCCATGATACAGAATACATTTTTCACTAACACCAAGTGTATTGGGTATAACTTTCCGCTCTGTCTGTCAATAAATACATATTTCAAGCCCTTAATTCCTATTTTATATTTTATTTTTGTAATAAATTAAAAGTATTTACATTATGACTTCGTACTCCCGATATGTTTATGAAATGTTAACAGCAGCACTGCTGGTTCCAACGACTTCTGCTGTGAACCATATGAGTTAGAGATAGGTTATATGAAGTGTAATGAGACCTCGATATAGCTTCAAAATGTGTGCTGAGTGCCCCAAAAACTGAAATTGAAGTCTCCACTTAATATTATGTCATTCTGTTCAGTAGTTAGTACGTTTAATGGAGCACCAAGCTGTTCACGAATACTCACAAACTCACCAGCTGGACCACTGTATATTGTGACTATTAAATTAGAAAGTAAGATACTGAACGTTGAGGATGAGCGATGCTGTCTGGGCAGCAAAATACCCAGTGCTGCCTTAAGCAGAAAGGATATAAAATTCAGATTGTCAGTAGAAAGAGAAAGTTTTTCTGAAAAAGAGAAATATCTTAATAGCGAATAAAAACTGAAGTTTTTGTAAATCTTTTCTGTAGGTATTTGTCTGCCTGTCACCTTTTACAGAAGTGAAAAGTGAGCGATGAACAGTTCAGAAAAAAGGGAACAGAAGCATCTCACATGCCGCCCTATAGAAGAAAGTTGAAGATTAGATGGAAAGTGAGCTAATTAATTCTATAGGTGAAATTTTTAGCATAACTTGAGTAAAAGGTAAGGATTAGTTGAGAGGATACATATCAAGACATCAATATGCTGTAAGTGTGGTAATGGAAGGAAGTGTTGTGGATTGGAATTGTAACTGGAGACCAAGGCTTCAGTGAATGTACCCTGCAATAGCTATGCTGAAACGAAGGGTCTGACACAGGACAGACTAGCGTGGAGGGATAGATTAAACCAGCCACCAAACTCTAGAGCGCAAACTGCAAACTGTGAGTGAATTTCTACTTCCACGGCGCAAGCTATAAAATTCCCATCCCTTCGAGATGTGAGAGTATGAACGTTTTTATATTTCGATATCGTCTACAATCAGCTGGGACCAGCCGCTCTGACTTCAACTTTCAGTGGTTGTACGTACTAACTAACTCTACACATTCTAACGTAAAGTCTACAAAACCGAGTGGAAAACGGTTCATAGCCAACCATCCATACTGCCACACACAATCGCCGGCGATTCATCGGATTACTTAAAAATTTGCACGCGCACTATCTTTAGTTTCAATCAGAGCATACTGTAGATTAATGGACCAAAATTTGTCCCCTATGGATGGAGAATGCACAGACTGCATCCTTCTATAGGAAGAGTAGCAGAAGTATTTGAAAACATACCAAGAACTCAACCACAATGGGGCGTCTTAGGAACCAGTCTTCCACACTGCCAAATAGCAGAGATGCTGAAAACATCGATCATGCGAAACCCATCCGACTCACACTTTTCTCGCATAGGCAATACAAAGCCATAGATCAAATTAATCATGTGGATGCCGCATGTCTTTATTTCCAAAAAAGTATGAGTTAGTGAAGCACTAACGCTTATTAACAAAACACACAATCCAGTCATATCAATGTGACCACCGCCTTTGTTCGACGTAAACGTGCATTAAGTAACCATAGGTGGCAGCACTAACAATGGAGGTTATATAAGACGTGTCAGGTGGAACGCGGGAAACATGCAGTGGTTGACGTAATGTGGAAATGGACCGATTTATGTACCGTCCATAAGGGCATGAACTTTCGCTTTCGGACCAAGGGTAGAAGCATTTCCGAAACGACTAAGTCTCTAAACTTTTCACGGGCGGTCGTTGTTAACATATACCGCGCACGGCAAAATGGCGCTATCCAAAATCGGAGTTGAGGCAAGTGTGGTGCACCACGGGTTATCGATGGCAGCGGTGACCGACGGCTGCGGAGATGCAATGGTTGAGTGACTGACCGAGAAGGGGCTTCCAACAGTGTACTCCCAACGACAGTCCTGCGAATGGGTCTCTGCAGTAGACACAGCCACTGTGACTGCTGTTAATCGGCGACGAAGACAGGAGGTTGCACGCTGCCCTGATACAGCTGGACGTCCACAGAGTGGCGACAGGAGGTCTTTTCAGGTAAGTTGCATTTAATGCTCTATCGGACGGATGGTCGTTGGCGCGTACGATGTGCAACGTCTGGAAGCAAAAATCTTGGAACAATCGTCGGAAGGGTCTACGTCGGAGGGAATACCCTGGGTGATCTCGTTATTCTGGAAGGCACAATGGATCATCACAAGGAAGCATGTGGACCATGTCCACCCCCAGTATGCAGATTGTTTTTCTTCGACAAGACGGCATGTACCAGCAGCAAAATGCAACGTATCACACAGCTCGCTGTGTGCGTGCGTGGTTCGAAGAGCACTATGATGAGTTTACGTACTCCCCTGGCCACCACACTCCCCGGATTTAAACTGAATCAAGAAACTGTGAGACCACCTCGATTGGGATGCACGCGCCACGGATCGTCAACCGAGAAACTTAGCGCAGCTGGCCGTGGTACTAAAGTCGACAGGGCTCCACATCCCTGTGGGTATCTTCCAGAACCTGACAGACTCTCTTCTCGCACGTCTCGCAGCGGTCCGCGCTCCAAAAGATGGCTTTTCAGGATTTTGACAAGTGGTCACATTAATGCGATTGGTTAGTGTTTGTGTACAATTTATGGAAGTAGTTGAGTGCTCTCTGAAACAATGGATGCATTAAAAGTGGGTAATTTGCGCGTCTTCAGTTACCCGCCAGAGTAGACGAGAGCACTAACGTGCTGCTTCGTGGACTCGGGTAGGCGCGCCGGCTCCGGATCGAATCCGCCCAGCGGATTAACGACAAGTGCCGGTGGGCTGGCCAGTCTGGATGTGGTTTTTAGGCGGTTTTCCACATCCCGCTGTGTGAATACCGGGCTGTTCCCCATGTTCCGCCTCAGTTACAAACGTCGCAGAGATTTGAAACACGTTCGCACTATTTCACGATTTACACTGGATGCAGACATCTCGGGTACACTGATTCCCTCCCGGGGGTACGGGTGGCGGCAGGATGGGCACCGGCCACCCCTAAAACTAACATTTCCAAATCCGTTCTAACCACACCGACCCTGCGATCGCTGCGGGGCTGTGGCATATGCGAAAGAAAGAAAGAAAGAAAGAAAGAAAGAATTTGCGCGCCATCAGTTACCGCGTCTCAAGATAGATACTGAGTTTCTAGTTCTTATATCTGACAAACATTATTATACCTCTTAATGAGTAGTTTGTGACAACATTTCAAATATTTAAATGCGATCAGTAATGGCATGAAATACTAAAAATCAAATTTTTGTTGCCCTGGAAAACGGCAACCGCCACCTGCGACCGTTTTAGAGTCTAGTGATATCGACAGTTTCTGCTGTGGTGCTAAGAAAGGCGTGGGTGGAACATGCCCCACCTCTTCCTCGCAAGTCAGGCAAAGCACAGGAGTAGACATTGCGATCGCTTCGTCTACTAGCGTGCTATATTGTGCGAATGCTGTAATGTTTCCTAGCCTGGTTTGGAGCGGAAAGATTCTTGGCTGGGCTTAAATCCGTGGCGAACAGCATCGGCCTGAAGTCCTTCGAGACCCAACGATTCCTGAGCTTTCATAAAGGTCTGAAGTTGTATTGTGCTTATAGCAAGTCACACAAGCCCCTTGGAACAAACGATACTTCCTCAGGATTACTGAGATCCTTGGCACAAAACGAAACCACTCCGCCTGGTGGGCGAGGTATGGGAGACAGGGTAATCTCCTACTTTAGGAACTATGTTATAATTTCAGTTCCAAAAAAAGCGGGTGCGAATATTACCGAACCATTAGGTTGATAATTCATGGTTGCAAAATTATGAAATGAATTATTTACATAAGAATGGAAAAACTGGTAGAAGCCAGACTTGGAGAATATCAGTTTTGATTCTGGGGAAATTAAGTGAAGAGTAACATTACGTTTTGTCTTAGAAGACAGGTTGAAGAATGGCAAACCTTTTATAGTGTTCGTAGGTTTGGAGAAATATTTGGATAATGTTGGCTGGATTGCACTCTTTCAAATTTTCAGGGTGCAGGAATGAAGTCAGGGAACGCAAATTTATCTACAGCTTGTATAGAAACCAGATTTTAATTATGAGAGTAGGAGGATATGAAACGGAAGCAGTAACTGAGAAGGAATGAAACAGGGACATAGCCTACCCTCCACATTATTCGATCTGTACAGTGAGCAAGCAATAAAGAGAAGGAAGGATAAAGTTGGAAAGATTATGGAAGTTCGGGGAGACAAAATAAGAAACTCTGAGGTTTGCCGACGACGTTACGGTTCTGCCAGAGCCAGCACATGAATTGTAAAAACAGCTGAATGGAATGGATGACATTTTGAAAAGATGCAAAGATAATGGAACATAATTTAACTGTATCTGAGAGTGACGAGGGAATTAGATTAGTAAATAAGACACAGAAAGTAGTAGAGGTGTCTTGACATTTGGGCACCCAAATAAGTGACGAAATCAGAAGTAGAGACGACATAAAATTTAGCCTGGCAATATCGAGAAAAGCTTTTCTGAAAAAAAAATATTGTTAATATTTGTTAGAAATTTAAGTATTACGTAGAGTGAAGGTATTTGCCTAGAGACATGTCTGAAGAAGATGGACTGGGGGACAGGAATGGTAGGGGTAACTGCCTTGTAGAATTTTGCGTGGATTATAATGTAATCGACGCTAACATTTCGCATAATAATCATAAAAGAAGGATGTACACGTGGAAAAGAAGGTTTCAGGTTTATTATACAGTGATGAGACAGAGATACTGAAACCAAATTTTCAACAGTTAATTATTTCTAGAGGCAGATATGGTCCCTGATCATAATTTATTGGTTATGAAATGCAGACCAAAACTGAAGTAGTTGCAAATAGGTAGGGAATTAGGAAGGTGGGTCCTGGATAAACTGAAGAAACTGCGTATTGAGAGTTTCAGATGAAGAATTAGGCAACGTTATACTGAAACAGGGGAAAGGAATACAGCAGAAGACGAATGGGTACCTTTGAGAAGTAAAATAGGGAAAGCAGCAAAGGATCACGTAGATGAAAAAGGAAGGGCTAGTAGAAATCCCTTGAATAAATTAGGAGGTATTGAATTTAACTGGAAAAATATATAATATTTAGCAAATAAATTCGCTCTTAATTACTGAGCTCCTTAGGAGAGCCAGTCATGACAAAATTATTCTACCTGATGTGCAAGATTTATGAGGCAGGCGAAATCCCCTCAGACTTCCAGTTCTAAAGAAAGCAGGTGCTGACAGGTATGAACACCATACATCCATCGGTATACCAGGTCATGGATGCCAAATAAAGACGCGAATTATTTACAAAAGAATGGAAGGACGACTGTAAGGAACACCAAATTGGGTTCCGGAGGAATGTAGGACCGTGCAAGGCAATACAGACCGACTGAATGTAGGACCGTGCAAGGCAATACAGACCGACTGTATATCTTTGAAGACAGGTTAAAGAAAGACAAATCTACTCATGCAATATTTGTTGATTTAGAGAATGTATTTGATTGTGTTCACTGGAATAGACTCTTTGAAATTCTGAAAGTAGCACGGATAAAATAGACGAAGTAAAAGTTTATTTACATCTTGACAGAAACCATACTGTAGTTACAAGACTAAAAAAGACGAAAGCCAGAAGTGGTTGAAAAGGGTGCGGTTCAATGCTGTAGCTTATTCCTGATGTTATTTAATCTGTACAAGAAGCAGCAAAGGAAGCCAAGGACAAATTTGGAAAGTTAATTTTTAAAGTTAAGGGAAGGAAAATAAGAACTTTGTGAGGTTTGCTGATGACTTTGTAATTCTGTCAGACACAGTTAAGGACTTGGAACAGCTGCTGAAGGGCATGGACCGTGTTTTGAAAGGAGATTATAAGATAAACATTTATAAAAGTGAAACAAGTGTGATGGAATGTTGTCGAACGAAATCAGACGATGATGAGGGAATTAAATTAATAAATGAGACATAAAAGTAGTAGACGAGGCCTGTTATATGCGCAGCAAAATAACTGATGACGACCGAAGTAGGGAAGATATAAGATGTAGACCGGCAGTAATACGAAAAGCATTTCAGAAAATATCGCTCTACTAAAATACAACTCTCTCTTTACTAACACGAAGTAATGAGAGCTATCGACAAAGAATATCAAACTGATTACGTATTTTTAGATTTCCACAGTTCCTCAAGGCGACTTCTGGTTAAATTGCTTGCTATGGAGTACCATCTTAGTTGTGTGACTGCATTCGAGATTTATTGTCAGGCCCACTGCTGTTCTTGTTCTACATAAACAATTTAGGGGACAATTTGAGTAGCCCTCTTACAGTGCTTACAAATGGTGCTGCCATTTACAATCTTATAATGTCTTCAGATGATCAGTACCAATTGCAAAACGATTTGGGTAATGTATCTGTATGGTGCTAAAAGTGGCAATTGACTATAAATGATGAGAAGTGTGAAGTCATCGACATGTGTGCTAAAAGGAATCTGCTAAATTTCAGTTACACTATAAATCTAAATGCTGTAAATACAACTAAACACTTAGTAATTACAATTACGAATATTTTCAGTTCGAACGATCACACAGATTGTGTTGTGGGGAAAGCAAGCCAAAGACTGCGGTTTATTGGTACAATACTTAAAAAACGGAACAGGTCTACTAACGAGACTACGCTTGTCCGCCCTCTTCTGGAACACTGATGTGTGGTGTGCGACCACATCGGATAGAATTGATGGAGTATATCGAAAACGTTTAAAACAGGCAGCTCGTTTTGTATTATCGCGAGCTAGAGGAGAAAGTACCACGGATATGGTACGCGAATTGGGGTGGTTATCACTGAAGCAAAGGCGTTTTTCGTTTCGGAAAGATATTCTCATGAACTTTCAATCACCAACTTTGTCCTCAGTGAGGGAAAATATTTTGTTGGCGCCCATCTACGTAGGAAGGAATTATGATCACAATAAAGTAAGAGAAATCGGAGCTCGCACCGGAAGATTTAAGTTTTCTTTTTCCCGCGCGCTATTGGAAGTGGACCGTTAGCGAAATGGCTCCAAGATGGTTGCATAAACGCTCTGTCAGGCACTCAATTGAGAAGTACAGAGTAATCATGTAGATATAGATGAAAAAAGGAATTTGCTTACATGGTACGTGAATACAAATGTGAGGAAACCTTTTGTGAGTGTATTCGTTCAGAGTGTAGTCCTGTGTGGAAGAGAAACTTGGACGATAGGCAATTCACACAGAAAGAGAATGCTGAAGATCAGACGAGTAAATCGAACAACAAATGAGGAGGTCCTGAATCTAGCTGAAGATAAAAGAAATTTCTGCCACAACTTGACTAAAACAAGAGATCGGTTGATAGTACACATACTGAGGCGTGATGGAATCGTGCATTTAGTAACGGAGCAAGGTGTGCGGTGCGAAAATTGTAGAGGGAGAACAAGGTTTGAATAAAGTTTGCAGGTCCAAATGGATGTAGGTTGCAGTAGCCATGTACCCGTGAAGAGACGTGCAGAGGGTAGAGGACGTGGAGATCTGCGTAAAACCGGTCGTCTGACTGAAGACGACAAAACAGAAAGACTGTATATGTTGCACAGGTGGCGGTGGCGGTGGCGGTGGCGGGCTTACCCACAGGCGAGACGGCACGGGCAGCGCGGGAGGCCAGCAGTGCTGGTGCCTCGGCTGGTGGCCGCTGGCGGCGCGACGCATGCCTGTGCCGGTGCCGGTGGCGATGCCGCCCCCGCTGGTGCGATACTGCCGGCAGCGAGCGCGCTCCACCCCCGCCGCCTCCGCGCTGTCTGTCGCCGCCGTCCCCTCCGCCCCCACCACGGAGTGCCGCCAACGCTGGCGCCACGGGCTAGCGGCGGACACCCACGCTCCATTGTAACCCTGTCTACACCCTCCTTTTCTGATCCTACAGTGGCTTTCGTTAATTACTGCTCCACATCTGCTTTCTACCTCCCTGCGTTTCGCTGTGAAGTACCTTTTTCTTTAGCTTATATTAAGTACCACGGTACTCGGGCGAAAACTGCGCACTTTTATAGTTTTAAATAATGACAGTATTTGGAATAAGTGCAATCGCTGGGATAAGGATAGCTGCGGGAGTGAGGAGCAAACATCTTTGAGAAAATGGCTCTGAGCACTATGGGACTCAACATTTGAGGTTATCAATCCCGTAGACGTAGAACTATTTGAACCTAACTAACCTAAGGACATCACACACGTCCATGTCCGAGGCATTCGAACCTGCGAACGCAGCAGCCGCGTGGTTCCGGACTGAAGCGCCTAGAACCGCTCGGCCACCGGGACCGGCTGCAAACATCTTTAAAAATGAACAGAATAACGTGAAATAATAATCGTGAATGTATGATACACCCTTGTGTTTAGATTTCTGTGTGTCCAAACTGTACTTTGGATTCGGCATGTTCCTCTAGGCTTGTACGATGTGTAGAGATCAGAGAATGTCAGTAGTGCTACGGAAGCTATATCTCGAAAAACATTTTTCATTACAGTAAGAATGTGGGCTGTAGTAGCGAGAGGTAAATCAGAATTCAAGACGACAATGACAAATATCTTTGTCGTTGCGGAAAGTACAGTTGTATAAAAAAGTCAACTTGTACGATGGACAGAGATACTGAACTACCGCAGTGGTCACGGTTATTATCTATGGCAACGCTGTATACTAGTTATACAGTTAATAAGTACTTTAAAACAAACAAAATCGAATTTGTAAAAAGATGATACGAAAAAGGAATCTCTTAATCATGATTAATAAGTTAGCTTCGTAAAATGTAGATATGAAGATGGGCATCCATGATGACATTTTTCCTGTAATAGTTAAAGGTCTCTTTAATGTTAAAATTTTCTGCAAATGCTAAGTTTCAGCTCAAAATTCGTGTGCAATGTCAGAAGCCGATTGAAAAGCCATTGTAACGATGCCTCATTCATCCTTGTACGATTAGTACGTATTGAGAAAAAAAGATGTTAACCTGAGAAATAATCTACATTATTATTCCCATTTTGCAGATAACGCGTGGGTTAGAATGACTGCTTACGCGTCATGTGTTTTTTGCCTAACTATACCTGTAGAATTGCATCCTCGGGTCCTTAAAGAATCAAGCTTCCACGTATAAAATGGCTTCAAACATGTGATTAGAAGTACGTTAATCTGCATTAATAACGCAAATTGTATCCCCTTCATTATTTGTCGTTGCACACGTGAGACAATTTAGAAAAAGGTTTAAATTATTGAAAAAAGTATCCTAATCATCAGCGCTTTTTATTTGAGCCTTATGATCCACCGGTTTCGATTGTGAACCATCTTCACAGGTCATGAGGCGGAAATATGCCAGGTGAACACATAAATCACTTACTGCTCTGCCTAATAGACTACGTTAACTGTTGCCACGTTCAGCACATCTGTATTAGACTTTTGAGGCGCATGTTGTGTTCTTTTCTTATAATTGTTATGACGTTTTCGATTTTCTATCAGCCACAAAAGAAAACGATTTATGTATTCACCTGATCTATTTTCGCCTTATATCCTATGAACACGGTCCACTCACGAAACCGTAACAAAGGTTCAGTAGAAACAAGTGCTACTTAAGAAGTATTTTTTCAATTACTTGACGGCTGCG
The DNA here is from genome assembly GCF_021461395.2 of Schistocerca americana. Lineage (NCBI taxonomy): Eukaryota > Metazoa > Arthropoda > Insecta > Orthoptera > Acrididae > Schistocerca > Schistocerca americana. The sequence continues at coordinate 293,593,335 of NC_060124.1, forward strand.
GAATGACACCTGACCATTACAGAAAAGTTTTAAATTGAAACTTCCTGGCAGATTAAAACTGTGTGCCCGACCGAGACTCGAACTCGGGACCTTTGCCTTTCGCGGGCAAGTGCTCTACCATCTGAGCTACCGAAGCACGACTCACGCCCGGTACTCACAGCTTTACTTCTGCCAGTATCTCGTCTCCTACCTTCCAAACTTTACAGAAGCTCTCCTGCGAACCTTGCAGAACTAGCAAATTATGTTTAAAATTTGTCGCAGTTCGATAAGTACTGTCATTATCGAGACCTCTATACATATAGTCTGGATAATTTGCACGCCGTTTTAAGGAAAGCTAGTTTTCCACGCATGTCAGTTGTGTAGCGTTATATCTCTTCAGCTATGCGTCGTGCACTCATATAATTTTGCAGGTACACTCAGTGGCACACAGGGTGTACCTAAATTACATTTACAGACATTGAGGATTTGTACTTGCAATAAAGACGGTTAAGTTTAGCATATGAAGTTGTTCTTGATTCGAATCCTGGAATATCTGCTTCGTCTTTTTTGGTGAAGAAATTTATGAAAATTATCTTTCAACTAATATTTAAGTTCTGGGATGCCTTTTGCGTAGATCAAGAGACATGCATCCATTTCAGAATTCAGCTCACCCTTGCTTCAACACTGAAAATTAAACCATCTCCTACCTACGTAAAATCAATAACATTATGTCGGAAAGCTACACCGATTTCTACGTTTGAATAAAACACACAACGTGGCTCGTTAGTTACAACGTACGGCCAAAACTGTTCAACAGATAACACTTTACTTCATTCTGAAACAGGTATCAATATATCAAAAATGTATGCTGGGTGGTTTAAGAGATGTACAGCCATTTAGAGTCAACAACGCATTGCTTCAACGTTGAAAATGATAAAATAGCCTCCTAAGTAAAGTAAATATCATTGTGTTGGAATGCTACATCATTTTCTGCCCTTGAATGAATTACATACAACGTGACTCATTAATTATGTCGTATGACCACAATTGTTTAACAGATAAACACTTTATTCTGCAACAGGTTGCGATATATCAGAAATGACATCTCACTGATTCCAACCACATCTACGAAAGAGACAAGTAAATGTTGTATTTCACTTTCTTTGCTTGAGTCATGGGCAGCCAAGATTACTTCTCTTCTTGTCCTGTGGCAACTTTTTCATATCACAGTAGCATTTGTCCTCCGTTATTTGCAGGATATATTCCAATCTCTGTTTGCCACTCTCCAAAGGCCTTGCCGCTGCCGTAACACCGGCTTCCGTCAGATCACAGAAGTTAAGCGATGTCGGGCTTAGTTAGAACTTAAATGTGTGACCGACCGGGTCTGCCGAACGCTGTTGGCAAGTGGGGTGCATTCAGTCCTTGTGAAGCCAACTGAGCAGCTACATGACTGAGAAGTAGAGCCTCCTGTCAGAAAAACTCGCAACAGCCGGGAAAGTGGTGTGCCGATCACATGCTCTTCCATATCCATATTCAGTGACACCTATGAGCTGAGAATGACATGGCAGTCGATCGGTAACACTGGACCTTCAAGACTTGCCCGGACAGAGAGTTCAGAACCACAGTTTTTACTCTCTGTGTACACCACTAGAATCATGGAAGCCATTTCCTGATGACCTATCATCCCGTCCAGTCTTCTTGTCAGTTTTTTCTACCTATTGCTTTCCTAGTCTATTCCGTAGAAAAGTCTTGATTCCTTAACTTATCAGTCCATGTAATCCTCCTGTAATACCACAACACAAGTGTTTGGATCCTCTTCTTTTTCGGAGTTTCTACAGTCCATGATTCAATTCCCTAAAATGCTGCGCTCTAAACTTAAATTTTTAGAAATTTCTTCCTCAAATGAAGGCCTATGTTCGAAAAAAGATGACTTTTTTAACCAGGAATGCCTTCTTTGCCTGTGCTGCTTTTTATGTCCTCCTCCTTTCGTTCTTCGTGATCAGTGTTGATATTAAGCTTCGCGCTATTCTCATCCTTGCTGGTTCTCATTACTTTCATGTGTCACTTGTTCACTCTCAGTCCACATTCTATACTCATTAGACTTTTCGTTTTTTTCAACATTCCCTGTAATTCTTCCTCACTTTCAGAGAGGGTGACATTTCTCGTATTTACGTAACTGTTTCTTTGGTGTACAGATTTAACAGTAGTGGAGCAAGACTGCATACTATCTTACACGTATTTTTAGTCAGAGAGCTTACTTTCTCGTCTCCCATTCTCATTTTCCTATCTTGGACCTTGTACATACTGTATATTACCTGTCTTTTCCTATAGCGTATACCTATTCTTATGAAAATTTTACACATCTTGCATGAATGGATGGTTTGAAATAACGGTAGTGAAAACAGAAAGTCTCTGTCACGCAGACTGCCTAACCGAGTTGACGCTAGAACTAATAGAAAATGGATGAAAGAAATTAAATATTCGAAGAAATATCTTGTAGCTGGTATGAACACAAGCAGGTGAGTTTAATCACAGAAGAAAGTAAAGCAATGCCCAGTACTGTAAGAATACTCTACGACAAAATTAAGTTTGGTTCTCTGGATATGTAATGGGGATGGACAAGAACAGATTTATCAAACGAATATCAATCATGTTTACGAGATCAACAATGCCAACCACTTGGTGAAAGATCTAAAGAAAGGTTTGAGACCTGTAGGTAACTAATGGTGCACGGAGGAGAGAAGGAAAGAGTAAAGTGAAAGATTGAAAGGCTTTTGGAAAGTGGAAAAGGATATGCAGACCAGCCGGATTTTTTCTAAGTCGTTCCAATGTAGCCGGACTTGTAAGAAGTACAAACAAGGATATGTATACATTCACTGGTATGGAACGGATACAAATCACTAACATCGTAATTAACTAGAAGAGAGTGTTCGTGTGTTTCACATTTTCTAATTATAATAACTGCCAATGTATAATATTGCTCGGGTAATTTAATTGCTTATTGTTTTTTCAGAACAGTTAAAGAGCTGACTCAGACAAAGTTGTTAAGGCTTTCGTGGCCACTTGTTGACAAACTGCCTATTGGTTTTTGTATCGGGTTCTTCGGCCGACGTTCATCTAATGATTTTACTGACATTTCGCCAGCACGAGTGGCTGGCATTGTCAAAGCTTCACCCTCCATTGCCGGTGATGAACTGAAACCATAACCACGGCAATGGAGGCTGAAGCTTTGACAATGCCAGCCACTCGTGCTGGCGCAACGTCAGTAAAATCATTAGATGATCGTCGGCAGAAGAACCCGATACAAAACCCAATAGGCATTTTGTCAACTGACACAGAATTTTTTATTGACGTGTATCATCTAAAATAATACGGTCATAGTGAAGATTGGGCGTGGTATTCATCGAAGTACTCCAGTACAGAGAGAGCTAATGGTCACCTGTTTAGTCTACTATAGTGTGCAGTCAGGGAAGGTCAGTTACATCTGCCGAGTACAAACTTCATTTAACGTTCCAGTCATCGCAAGCACATTGAGACACAATTTCAGCAGAAAATACGCACCATTCCCGCTGCAAAATAAATGCACTTGTTTATGTTATTATACGAGACGCGATTAAATAAGCGCATCGAATGGCCGAGAAGCAATTTCCGCTCCGCTCGACGTGCGATTCAAAGTTTAGTAGGAGGCAATTCAATGCCGAAATACTGCTTCCTAAATTTCCATATTCTATAATTTTTCATGCATTTTCTCACATTTGCATTGACAATTGCCGAATATTAGAAAAAGCAAGTGTAAAACATGATGGAACATTTTGTCCATCTGGAAACATCAATATTCAGGTTGGTTAGTTTAAAAGAGTGGGAAAGGGACCAAACTACGAGGTCATCGGTCCCTTGTTCCCAATAAATGCCACAAGTGTGAGACATATAACACAAAACGGAAAGAAAGGACAGACCACAAGAACGAAGGAAAGGCAACGAACACTAAAATGAACAAAAGAGGACAAGACAACAACAGAGAGGTGCAAGAAACAGAAGAGAGTAAAACAAGGAAACAGATTACAATGGCTGGCTGGCCGACCACGAAAATAAAAAGGAAAAGCCAGCACCCCTGCACGCTAAAAGCAGTACGGTGGAGGACACAGAGGGTCAAAGGATTGGCGCTAAAACTCAGATCGAATGACTAAACCCACCCTCACAGATGAAACGTAAAACCAAATCAGCCGCTTGCCGGGGTGGCCGAGCGGTTCTAAGCGCTACAGTCTGGAACCGAGCGACCACTACGGTCGCAGGTTCGAATCCTGCCTCGGGTATGGATGTGTGTGATGTCCTTAGGTTAGTTATGTTTAAGTAGTTCTAAGTTCTAGCGGACTGATGACCTCAGAAGTTAAGTCCCACAGAGCTCAGAGCAATTTGACCCATTTTTTGAACGAAAGAGTCCAGCAACCGAAGATGAAGTCGCAGGGCAGCCAAAGGACATAACAGAAGAATACGGCCCACTGTCAACCGAGCGCAAGAGGTAACCGTGAGTCTAGCATGCATGGCCAATGAAGTCTGCAGAGAACCACCGAGTCCCTGCGAGACGCCCTCACCGAGGACTTCCACACATTAGTGGTCCCCTTTATGGCTCGCAGTTTGCTGTATGTACTGAGATTTTGCCATTCAGTCTCCCAAAGCTGAAAAACCTTGCGGCGTAATAACGAACGCAGGTCAGTTGCGGAGATGCCCGTCCCCAGAAGTGGTTTCCGTGTAACCGGTTTGGCCAGCCTGTTAGCAAGTTCATTTCCTGGGATTCAATAATCAGGTTTCCATATTATATGGAGAAGAAAATTATGCAAGCAAATGTCCTCTAAGACAAAGAGAATAGGGACGCACAAAGAAGGAACCATCCGAATTGCTCGGAAATAGGTAGAGGTGACGTACATGTACCCATAAACATATGATTTCATTTCCAGAAAAATTGGATGATTTGTTCAAGAGAAAGATCTTCACAAACTGAACAAGTCTACAATCCGTTGGTCTACGAATGGCCCTTATGCAAGCAGTTATTTATTCGGCTTGGCATTGGTTGATAGAGGTGCATCACGACTATCTGAAGGATAACGTGCCAAATTCTCCCCAAATGGCTCGTTAGATCGTCAAAACTCGGACTGAGTGGGGAGCTCTGCCCATAATGCTCCAAACGTTCTCAGTTGAGGAGAGATCCGGCGAACTTGCTGGCCTAGGTAGGATCTGGCAATCACGAAGATAAGAAACAGAAACACTCGCCGTGTGCGTGCGGGCTTTATTTTTCTGAAATGTAAGCACACAATGGCTTCCCTTGAAAGGTAACAAAACGTGGCGTAGAATATCGTTGAGGTGCTATAGGAGTGCCGTGAATGACAACCAAAGGATCCTGTTACGAAAAGAAATGGCATCCCCTATCATCACTCCTTGTTGTCAGGCTGTATGGCGGGAGACAGTGAAGTCGGTGTCCTATTCCTTCCATCAAGACTCAGTTCGAAGCGGGTCTCATCACTGAACACAACTGCACTCCAGTCACTGAGATCCCACGCCGAAGACGTGTCTGGAAACGCCCCGAACAACGGCGGAATACCAACCCGACTGTCGCCCGCCATACGGCCCGACAATCAGTAGTGATGGTTTGGGTCGCCATTTCATTTCATAGCACCTTCCAAACATCATACAAGTTTCCTGTGGAACTTGAGGAAACATTTAATTATGATATCCAATAATAATACACATTAACTCTACTTTATTACGAAGTTCTCTGCTAACACGTATATGAATAAGGAATTATCACAGATTACATTCGACCTTAAAAAATGCAGACAATAGGGAAACTTACAATTAATGACATGGGAAAGTACTAATCTAATACTTGAATGTCCAGGCAAAGACTAAGTAGTAGCGATACTTCTGCCTTTGGAGTAATAAGAATCCTTCCGAAGTTTCACTCCATAGTTAGCTGAGATTACAGTAGATGAGGCATGTCTGAAAGACATGCGGTGAGTGGAAGACAACAGATGGTGTGGTGAGCACCCGTTCCGTGAGAAATTGCACCAGTTTAGTACAAGGAAAATCTGATTGGCTGATGCTGAAAATGGTGGAATATGAAACGAAAGATAAATTCATGTGTAGATGGAGGAACAGTAAGCTTACTAAATGGAAAACTACTCTAGTAAATACACTCCCTGACAAAAAAGTGAAGATCCCTGAAGACATTTTCGGATGTCAATGTAACTTTGTACACGTGCAAACTACACGCAGGTGTGTAAATCATTGGAGTTGCTATTCTCTGCGACAGGTATGGTGCATTAGTGCTGTTTATGTTAAGCTTGGAAGAGTACATAAGGGGCATGAACAGCGTCAGACGTTGAATGATCAGAGTGAAGGACTCATACGAGACAGCCTTATTAGCACCTGACAGAGTGTGAAAGGTGCCTCATTTCCGGTGTCCATTTGTCGAACTGGTCTGATCGAACAATATCCAGATCCGGGGGGGATTTCCTATGTGAATGTGACTCGATCTTGCGCTACGTGTAAACTTGAGGACAGGCATACTTGTCATCAAGGTTCCAGTCAACCACATCTGACCATCACTAAGGAGAATCATCTTGTTGTGCACCAAGCATATTCCAACATCTTCACACTGTGTATGATATCCGAGAAAAGGTACCGGAATCTCTGCAATATTCTATATCATCCAACAACGAAGCCCAGAGATTAGTAGCAGCAGGATTAAGTGAAGACAGAAGGTAGAGGGTGATAACCTGTTCCGTCATATATCCTTCTCCTCTTAGTAGGCAGCAAAGGCCCCGCAAAAGCTTAACATGCTCGTCCACCATCAATAGTGTCACACGCCCTCGGTTCATGAAAAACTGTGGAGGGGTTAGAATTTAATCTAGGACATTGGCGCAAAGACTGGCGATCAGGGACTGCACGCCACCAGTCATACTGTTCCCTCTGCCGTAAATCCAATGAGTCACGGTTGGTACTGATAGACGGAACACGGACAGCACATCGGCACGTCATGGACATCCTGTGTCCTCATGTATCACCTGTCATGCATTAGTATTGTGGTGTCATTTTTCAACAGGTCAGTGAGTCTATCCATGGCACGTGTCTCCGTGAAAAATATCTGTGATTTTGAGGTGTTCTAGTCGATAATAAGATCCTCAGATCCGTTCCGACAGAACATACGTATGACCGGTTCGGACGTGAACTGTGTTTCAGGACCTGTATCCAGGACATCAAGGAACATTTATAACAGCTGTGTGCCAGCGCGCCTCACGAGAGAAGACAGCTACATTATGACTCCCTTCCCAAACCAATAAGTGCATGCATCCAAGCCAGAGAGGACGCACCATCAAACTGGTTGGTTGGTTGCTTCCTGACGCAAGCAAAGATCAAGGTACAAAAACACACAACACCACACGTAAAAAGAAAACGAATGAAAAAAAAAACAGGGTCATCAGTCCCTTTTTCCTGACGCAAGCAAGGATCAAAGTACACAAACTCACACCACACCTAAAAAGAAAAAGAATGAAACGAACAAAACATGTGGTAAACATACACCACAACGAAAAGTAGAAGAAGGTATTAAAACCATAGAACAGATGGTCTGGGCTGGCTGATCACAATAATAAAAAGATGATGAGCCAGCCACTATGAAAAACATTAAAATGTCCACCCCAAAAAGACAAGGCGAGATGAAGACATGTAGACAGAAGACGACCACCAAGACAGACAAGAAAGTGCGACACAGTTAAAATGGAGGGAGTGTGGCGAACTCAGAGAGAAGGCTAAATGCCCACCCTTAGATGGTACGGTAAAAAAAACCTTCACGAATAAAACGTAAAACTAAATCTGCTGTTGAGGCATTGTCAACCATCACCGAAAGTAGGGTGCTTTGAAGGTTAAAAGTCCGCCGCAGAGACGCTAGAAATGGGCAGTCCAGCAATATGTGGATGACAGTCATATGTAAGACACAGTGACACATACGTGGGTCCTCGCGACGTAGGAGGTAGCCATGTGTCAGCCACGTATAGCCAATGTGGAGCTCGCAGAGAACCACAGAGTCGCGGCGTTAGGCCCGCGTAGAGGTCTTTCACATATTCATAATCTCCTTAAGGGCATGCAGTTTGTTGTGTGTACTGCGATTATGCCATTCCGTCTTCCAAAGCTGAAAAACCTTGCGGCGTAATAATGATCGCAGGTCAGTTACAGGGATGCCGATCTCCAGAAGAGGTTTCTGTGTAGCCTGGTTGGCCATCCTGTTGGCAAGTTCATTTCCTGGGATACAAACACCACGGAGCGACTGGACCATATCAGGACGTAGATGGACACGTGGATGGTTGCTACCAAAGGAAGGCGGGGGTAGCACTGGTCGATAGCTTATAGGCTGTTTAAGGAGTCAGTACACAGTATTAACTACTCGCCAGGGCATCACCGGAAGTGCTCAAGAGTACGAGAAATGGCCGCCAGCTCTGCAGTGAAAACACTGCAGCCATCTGGCAAGGAGTGCTGTTCAATATGTCATCCATGAACATATGTGAAGCCAACGTGACCATCAGCCACTGAGCCGTCAGTGTAAGCCACTTCATGGTCCCGGTATATGTCAAGAACAGAGAGGAAGTGACAGTGGAGAGCCGCGGGGTTAGCTGAGTCCTTAGGACCATGTGAAAGGTCCAGGGGAAGCTTCGGCCTATGCGTACAACATGGATGTGTACGCGAATGGACCTCGAGCAAAGGTGGTAAAGGCAAGGACTCCAGACACAAGAGATGGGACGCGAATTGCAAACGTAATCCCTGACCTGGGTCTCTGATGTGGGAGATGAACTGCTGTGGATGGGAAAAGGAGACGGTAATTTGGATCCTCAGGAGAACTACGAATGTGTGTAACGTAACTGGCGAGCAGTTTTGCACGTCGAATCTGCAATGGAGGGACTCCTGCATCCACCAGGACGCTGGTCACCGTTACTCGTCCTAAAAGCAACCGCTGCCAGTCAAACACGACTTTGATCCACTGGGTCGAGTAAACGCAATAATGAGGGCGCCACCGAACCTTAAACCAGGCTCCCCTGGTCAAGGAAGGATTGAGCAATGTCGCTGTAGAGCTGCATCCCAGTTAGTGTGGCTCAGGCAGTATAGGGCATTGAGGTGCTGCCAGGACTTCCACTTCAGCTGACGAATATGAGGAAGCCACGTCAATCTGACGTCGAAAACCAGTCCTAAGAATGGATATGTTTCAGTACCGTAAGTGGATCGTCATTAAGGTAAAGTTCTGGATGAACGGTACGACGCCGACAGACGTGCATGACACACGGCTTCGCGGCTGAGAACTGGGAGCTGTGGGCTAGAGCCCATGATTCTGCCTTGTGGATGGCTCCTTGTAGGCACCGCTTGGCAACACCAGTTCTGGAGCAGCAGTACGAAATGCAAAAGTCGTCTGCATACAGAGAAGGTGAGATCAACGCCCCGACAGCTGCTGCTAGACCGTTAATCTCAAAATTGAGATACATTCAGTATAGAGCCCTATGGACCACATTCTCCTGGATATGGGGGAATTATGGGAGGCACCAACTTGGACATGGAAATTATGGAGCAATAGGAAATTTTGGATAAAAATCGGGAGCGGGCCCCAGAGACCCCATATAATAAGACAAGAATGTGATGTCGCCAGGTCTTGTCGTAAGCTTTTCGTAAATATAAAAAGACGGCAACCAAGTGTTGGCGTCTGGAAAAGGCTGTTCGGATGGCAGACTCGAGGGAAACTAGATTATCAGTGGTAGAGCGACCCTGGCGGAAACCGCCATGGCATGGTGCCAGTAGGCCACTTAACTCCAGGACGCACCCCAACTGCTGATACACCATACGTTCCAGCAGCTTACAAAGAACTTTGATGAGGCTGATGGGCCGATAGCTATCCACATCAAGCGAGTTTTTACCGGGTTAGAGCGCTGGAATGATGGTGCTCTTCCGCCATTGCCATGGAAAGACGCCATCGCACGAGATCCGGTTGAAGATGACGAGGAGATGTCGCTTGTAGTCAGACGAGAGATGTTTGATCATCTGATTGTGGATCCGATCTGGCCCAGGAGCTGTGTCGGGGCAATGTGCAAGGACGCTAAGTAGCTCCCACTCTGTAAATGGAGCATTATAGGGTTCACTGTGAGGTTCAGTGAACGAGAGGGCTTTCCTTTCCATGCACTGTTGGAGGGTGCAAAATGCAAGGGGATAATTCTCTGGTGCGGAGGCCCGAGCAAAGTGCTGAGCAATTGCGTTTGCGTGGGTATACAACAGCTGTCGGGATCTGGTACCCACAAACACGTGTGATATTCGTCCAGACTTGGGAAGGTGACGTATGGCACCCAATGGACCCTTTCCGTAGTTTTATAAACTGGCGAACGCGGGCGCGGAGCTGTTTAAAAGGTATTAGACGCTCTAGGGAAGGGTGCCGCTTATGTCGCTGTGGAGCTCCCTGATGCTCTTTAATGGCCTCAGTGAATTCCGGCGACCACCAAGGTAATGACTTTCGCCAGAGTCACCCTATGAACAAGGGATCGTTTATTCCGCCGCAGAAACGATCGTTCTAGTGACCTGTTCAACTTCCACATCGATGGTACCATGTGAGGGAGATTAAACTGTAACAGCAGAGGTGGAAGCGTCCCAGTATGCCCATTTTGCTAGACGTCCAGGGGAATATTGGTGTGGGAGTGACAGCAAGATGGGAAAGTGGTCACTACCACACAATTCTTTGTGGGCTCTCCAGTGGACAGATGGAAGAAGTCCTGGGATGCAGAGGGATAAATCAATGACCGAGTAAGTGCCATGACAGACATTGCAATGTGTGGTGCCCCCAGTATTTAAGAGGCAGAGGCCGATTTTAGACAGGAAAGTTTCGCCGTCTTTACCTTGCCCAGTAAGCACAGTGCCACCCCACAAGGGGTTATGGGTGTTAAAATCTCCTAAAAGTAGGAAAGGTTTAGGGAGTTGATGAATCACTGCAACCAATGCGTTCAGGGGTACTGCACTATATGGGGGGAGATATACTTCCGGCATCCTCCATATCCTGATAGACACACCTTCAAGAGTGGTTTGAAGGGGCACAGGTTCACTGCATACTGACTTCAGAACATTGACACAAAATCCAGCTGACACTCTATTATAGTCGCTACAGTTCTTGTGATATCCCCTACAGCCACGAAGGGGAGGGATCCACACTGCCAGGAACTAGGTTTCCTGGAGAGTAACGCAGAAAGTAGATGTAAAGCTTAACAGTTGCCATAGCTCAGCCAGGTGATGGAAAAACCGCAGAAATTCCAATGAAGGATGACGTTATACTGGGAAGGCTTGAAGCATGCAAGGAAGCAAGTTACACCCCAGGGTCACCTGCTGCCACCGATTGTGTATTTGTATCCATTCCTATTGTGGATGAGGCATCAGTGAGATCCAGGTCCTCAGGGGTTCTGAGATCTCCATCTTATCTGCAGGTGCAGAATTGGTAGGAAGTGGTGGTGTAGGGGCCACTGGAGGGTCCCTTTTCTTAGCATACTTCTTTGTTTGTTTGCCCTCTCGCTTCTCTTTAGGGGCCTGCTGGCAGGACTTACCAGAGTAGCTTCAGGCACAGAGGAAGACTGTGAAGTGTGTCTGCTGTGGCATTAGTGAAGACCTTGGGAGAGAGGGTCCCAAGGGACCCTTTCAGCATGACAGGAGCTGGAGGAAGCTGTTGCTTCTCCAACTGGGAGGAGGGGACCGATGCCCCTGCATTTGATGGGGCTTGCTCCCAAAGTAGGTACTTTGGGGGGAACAGAAGTAGATTTTCCCTCTACCACCAAGGGGCAGGGTGTATTCTGGAGGCCCAGAGGGCCCACTGTTCGTGTCACATAGTGTGGTATGACTGGTACTTGTGATGGCGATGGTAATGTAGCTGCAGCGTATGTGGACATAAATCGAATGGGGTCTAATTGTTCACATTTACGTTTAGCCTCTTGGTAAATCAACCAGTTAAGGGTCTTGTACTCCACGATTTTCCACTGCTTTTAGAGTATTGTGCAGTCTGCTGAGCATGGGGAGTGCTGCTATCCACAGTTGCCCTGGATGTAGTAGATGTCCACAGTCTCGACATGTGGCATTGGAAGTACATGTGCCTAAATTTCCAGCACTTAAAGCACCACATAGGGGGAGGGACGTATGGTTTAATGTCACAGGGGTAAACCATCATCTTGACCTTTACAGGCAATGAATCACCCTCAAAGGCCAAGTTGGAGGCACCAGCATCCTGTTGTCTTTGGGTCCCCTGTAAACGCGCCATTTGAAGCGAACAGCTCGCCGTTCTTGATTGGCGCGGAGCTCGTCGTCAGACTGCAAGAGGAGGTCGCGATGGAAAATAATCCCCTGGACCATGTTGAGACTTTTATGGGGAGTGATGGAAACAGGAATATCACGTAGCCCGTCGCAAGCGAATAACGCCCGAGATTGTGCTGGGGACGCTATCTGGATCAAGACTGCAACGTTTCTAATCTTGGACAGCACTGTCACTTCCTCAAACTTACTCTCAAGACGTTCAACAAAAAAATGAGGCTTCATAGGTAGAAAGGAGTTCCCATCCATTCTGCTATAGACTAAATACCGAGGCGAATATGGCTCTCTTCTTTCTGTAGCCCTACGTTCCTCCCATGGTGTAGGGAGGGAGGGAAACGATTTAGGATCATATCTGTCAGCATTGTACTCGATCTTGCCTTTCTTAGAAATTTCTGGCACCATACAGTCACGAGCAAGAGATGATTTAGTACACTTCATTGCGGGCTATCTGCCCTGATGCCACGCACTCCGATCAGGGGCTCTCCCCACGGGCACCACTCAGCCATAGCAAAGGCCACCTGGCATGATGGCCGTTTCCGGGACTCCTGACGCCCCAGGAAGACAGGCATCTACTCCTTGGCGTACGAGGGGAGTTAACAGCTCAGGCATCAGCAGTGCAATACCTGTGTTCTCAGGGGGCTACCACCAAATGGGTACGTGACGGCCCCATCACAACGGACTGGCTACCGTGCTGGATACTGGGCAGTGAGAAACCCAACAGCCATGGGGGCGAAAGAGGACAGGAGACAATGGAAGAAGATGACATACCCCCGAAAGTGTCCTCGCCCAAATAATTAAATTACAGGTGGAGATGCAAAGCCATGACAAGAAGTTCAGGTGAACGAATCTTAGAGCACTATGGATAACCCATGCACCACGTAAGGCGTCATTCTCCATATGGCCCGCACTTCTGTAGAATTTGAAAAGTGGCAGGTCACCACCATAAAATGGGACCTGAACTTGTAGGGCAGGAAAGTCTGAGACTCCTTTTTGTCGCCTCTTACGACAGACAGGAATAGCTCGGGCCTATTCTAAACCTTGGACCCGCAGAGGGAGCATTACACTGACAAGTGTGTTCGCTGCGCGGGGTAACCGCACGATCTAGGGCGCCTTGTCCTGGTTCGCGCGGGTTCCCCCGTTGGAGGTTCGAGTCCTCCCTCGGTCATGGGTGTGTGAGTTGTCCTTAGCTGAAGTTAGTTTCAGTTAGACTACGTAGTGTGTAGGCTTAGCGACCGATGACCTCACAAATTTGATCCCATAGGATCTTACCACAAATTTTCAAAATTTTAAAAGTGAGTTCATATTGCCAAGCTCTTGTAAATTTGTCTAGATTTGTAACCACTCAAGTAACATCACATACGCCCGGGTTCCCGGGTTCGATTCCCGGCGAGGTCAGGGATTTTCTCTGCCTCGTGATGACTGGGTGTTGTGTGATGTCCTTGGGTTGTTAGGTTTAAGTAGTTCTAAGTTCTAGAGGACTGATGACCATAGATGTTAAGTCCCATAGTGCTCAGAGCCATTTTTGAACATCACATACCCTCTTTACCATTGAAGTCTCTCTTAATTTCCTCTTTCCCTTCTAGGTACTTCACGTTTATGGCAGGCAGTGAGTGCAATATACATTTGTTATGCGTTAAACACTGGTTACACTGTCTGATTCAACAGAAATAGGGTGGAGACATGGAAGTTCCAAGCTAAGCCCATCCTATACGTAAAAAATGGGCGAAAAGACAATCTCTCTCTCTCTCTCTCTCTCTCTCTCTCTCTCTCTCTCTCTATCTATCTATCTTTTTCTCTCCTTCCTCCTACACACACACACACACACACACACACACACACACACACACACACACACACACACAACTTTAGATACCACGTTTTCCGATGTAAAATTGCAAATCATTCAAGTTGAAAAGGATAAACTTAGAAACACGACGAAAACCACCCGATACTACTGGATATAATGAATAAGGCCACATTGGTATTCTGTGTGATACTTTTCAGTGTCTTCAAAAGAGGTTATAAGCTGAACATAAGAAAAAGCAAAATAAGGGGAATTTAGTGTGGTAAATTTTCCCAGGAGGTACAGGGAAAGTCAGTTTAGACACTAAACGCTGTAGAGGCATTTTACTGTTTCGACAACAGGATAACTGATGATGGCCGAGTTAGAGAGGATATAAAATACAGATTGCCTTAGCAACAAACACGTTTCTGAAAGAGTAGAGTTCATTAAAATTTATTGTTAACTGAAATGCTTTCAAGAACGGCCGGGGAACATACGCAAAAACTAGAAGTCTATATCCGGAACGTTGATCTGTTGTAGAATTTTGGAAGAAGTTTTCTGCTCATTTATTCTGTCATTTCTAGGGATAGAAATCAACATGGCTTCCGAAAGCAACGATCGCGTCAAACCGAATTACCTCGGTTCGTCCATGACACACAGAGGTCTCTGGAATCCTCACCCAGGTTGAAGCCGCATTCCTTACCTTAGGAAATCGTTCCGTACATTTCTACAGGGCCCCCCATTGAACAAATTACGAGATTACGGGATATCTGACAAGCTGTGTGACTGGACTGAATAGAACACAGCATCTCTGTCTCAACGGAGAGAGGGAGAGCTTCAGATATGAAGAGTTTCTAACAATCAACACATGGGTCGGTCGAGAGAAAGAGGAGGAGACGGGAGAGAGGGAGATCTTCAGATGTAACAATAACTTCGTGTGTACCTCAACGGGGTATTATAGGACCATTACTTGGCTGGTTCTAAGCACTATGGGACTTAACATCTGAGGTCATCAGTCCCCTAGAACTTAGAACTACTTAAACCTAACTAGCCTAAGGACATCACACACATCGATGACCGAGGCAGGATTCGAACCCGCGACCATAGCGACCGCGCGGTTCCAGATTGTAGCGCCTAGAACCGCTCGACCACTCCGGCCGGCGGACCATTACTTCGCATAATATATATATAAATAGCCTGATCGATAACGATGTAAATTCCGTAGGGATTTTTATGGGTGATACTGTCGTATACAGAGAAGTCGCGTCGCTAGAAAATCGCACTGAATACAGGAATATCTCCAAAGGATTGAAACTTAGTGCAACATCAAATAAAGTAACGTGCTACGCATGGAAGGGCAATAATATCCTCTACTGCAAGACTGAAGAGCAATCAGTGGCTATAGTTATATCCATAAAATATCCAGGAGAATGAATGGGTAAGGAGGGATTTAAATTGTAACGCCCACACAAAAAAACCACAACTAAGGTCTACATTACTACTCTGCAATTCACATTTAATTACTTTGCAAAGTATTCATAGACCTACTTTCAGGCTACTTCTCGATCGTCGCATTCTTGAATACTACGTGGGAAAAATGAACATCTTAATCTTTCCATGCGAGCGCATATTTATTTTATTTTATTACAATGGTTATTTATCCCTATGTAGGTGTGAGCCACCAAAAATATTTGTTTTAATGATAGCAGTCCCAATAAGCATATTATGTCAGTGACACTATCGTCTACATTTCACAAAAGTACAAAACGAGCTGCCCTACTTTGAACTTTTTCAATGTTCTCTGTCAGTCCTACCTAGTAAGGCCCCGTGTTGCACAGCAATATTCCAGAAGAGGACGGACAACAGTAGTGTAGGAAGTGTCTTTGCTTCTAAGTGTCCTACCAATAAACGTTGTCTTTGGTTCGCTTTCCGCACAGCGCTTTCTGTGTGATGAATCCGATTTGTCAGCAATTGTAGTCCCAAGATATTTAGTTGAACAGGCGACTTTCAAATTTGTGTGACTTAACTTGTAATCGAAATGTAACGGATTTTTTTAGTATTCCTGTGGAGGATGGTTTAGGGTTATTTGCCATTTTTAACAAGATACAGATTTTTTGACTACGTTTCTTTGCAATTAGATTTTCCTTCTGATGATTTTAATGGAAGGTAAATGACAAAGTCATCTGCAAAACATATAAGCAGGGTGCGCAGATTGTCTCTTATTTAATTTACATACCATGGGCAATCAAATGAAAACGATAAAGATGGAAAAAATTGGTAATCTATTCATTATTTCAAAAATAATCGCCGTCGCTGTTAATACACTGATGCCACTGTGACAAAAGATGATCAATGCCTTAATAGAGAAATGTTGTCTACAGATCCGTCATGGTGTTCAGGCGCGCAGCTCTTCGTCCAAAGTAAATCAATTTCCACGGCTGTCTTGCTTCAGGGTTCCAAAGATATAGAAACCGCATGGGTGCATGAACCAAGCGCCTGCTGTGGAGGGCTATACGCAGCAACGTTCGCTAAACGGTTGTTGAAGGGACTCTGTTGATACCTTTGGTTCATCTGTGTGGTCAGTTGCTCAACGGTTGCATATGTATTTGCCCGTTAACATCTCCGCAGCTGTCATTCACATTATCATCCATGGCCCGTTGTGCACCACTGTTGCCTCGGCGCCGAGATTGGATAGCGCCCGGTATACTTTAACCACGGTGTCACGCGAATATTTTACAAACTTAGTCGCTTCGGAAATGCTTCTGGTCTCAGCCCAAAAGCCAATGATACGGCCGCTTTGGGCGTCAGATAATTCGAACAATTTACCCATTACGACAACGACTGTACTGTTTCTATGCGTTCCCCCAAACACGCTTTACATTCCCTCCACTCCTAATGCCACCATCTGCCATCTATGGATGGTCATTGAACATTGACGTCGAACATACGCGGTGGTCACGTTAATATGACAGAACCGCGTACATGCTTGGAGAAGAGTGCATTGCTTGCCATTAATCGACCCATATTGCTTTAGTACTGGATACTTCCGTTCACTGTTTTACACATTTTGACTGTAGTTGTTGTTGTCTTCAGTCCTGAGACTGGTTTGATGCAGCTCTCCATGCTACTCTATCCTGTGCAAGCTTCATCATCTCCCAGTACCTACTGCAACCTACATCCTTCTGAATCTGTTTTGTGTATTCCTGGTCTCCCCCAACGATTTTTACCCTCCACGCTGCCCTCCAACACTAAATTGGTGATCCCTTGATGCCTCAGAACATGTCCTACCAACCGATCCCTTCTTCTAGTCAAGTTGTGGCACAAACTCCTGTTCTCCCCAGTTCTATTCAATACCTCCTCCTTGGGGTCAGGGATTTTCTCTGCCTCGTGATGACTGGGTGTTGTGTGCTGTCCTCAGGTTAGTTAGATTTAAGTAGCTCTAAGTTCTAGGGGACTGATGACCATAGCTATTAAGTCCCATAGTGCTCAGAACCATTTGAACCATTTGAATACCTCCTCATTAGTTATGTGATCTACCCATCTGATCTTCAGCATTCTTCTGTAGTACCACATTTCGAAAGATTCTATTCTCTTCTTGCCCAAACTATTTATCGTCCATGTTTCACTTCCATACAAGGCTACACTCCATACAAATACTTTCAGAAATGACTTCCTGACATTTAAATCTATACTCGATGTTAACAAATTTCTCTTCCTCAGAAACGCTTTCCTTTCCCTTGCCAGTCTACATTTTATATCCTCTCTACTTCGACCATCATCAGTTATTTTGCTCCCCAAATAGTAAAACTTCTTTACTACTTTAAGTGGCTCATTTCCTAATCTAATTCCCTCAGCATCGCCCGACTGAATTCGACTACATTCCATTATCCTCGTTTTCCTTTTGTTGATGTTCATCTTATATCCTCCTTTCAAGACAATGTCCATTCCATTCAACTGCTCTTCCAAGTCCTTTTGACTATGGTTAAAATAGTTAAACAACCGAAACCCATATCACAGGACAGCACTGTTTCACGCATTTCTCCAAATGAATTAGATCAGCTGATGCTGGGGAAACTGAATCAGCAAATGAGACTCTAAAAATAGTGGATGAGTTCTGTTATTTGAGCAACAAAATAGCTCATGACGGCCGATGATTGGAAGACATAAAAAACAGACTGACAATTGCGTGAACTACGATTGGAACTTGTTAATGTCTATATTGAATTTAAGGTATTCGTCGTGGGTGTAACTTTACATGGAAGTGAAACTTGGTAACGATAGGCAATTCAGGTAAGGGGGGAATAGTAGCTTTTCAAAGATATTGAAAAATATTGAAGATTACATAGGTAGATTGAATAACAGTTGAAAATTTAGTGAAGGACATTGGGGAAAAAAAAATGTAAGGCATAACTTGACTAAACGAAGGGGTCATTTGATTGGACACTTCCAGAGTTATCAAGAAATTGTCAGTTTGGTAATGGAAGGAAATTTAGAGGGTATAAATTGTAGAGGGGGACAAACGATTGAACAGAGTAAGCAGATGGATGTAGGATGCGGTATCTGTATAGACATAGGGAGGCTTGCATGGGATAATCCAGCATGGAGAGCTGCACCATGGGATGGGAGAGAGAGAGAGAGAGAGAGAGAGAGAGAGAGAGAGAGAGAGAGAGAGAGAGAGAGAGAGGGG
Organism: Schistocerca americana; assembly: GCF_021461395.2. NCBI lineage: Eukaryota > Metazoa > Arthropoda > Insecta > Orthoptera > Acrididae > Schistocerca > Schistocerca americana. The sequence goes on from NC_060124.1 coordinate 293,612,150, forward strand.
GGGGGGGGGGAGGGAGGGAGGGAGGGAGGGAGGGAGAGAGGGAGGATCCGTTTGAGTTGTCCTGTCGACAAAACCTTTAACTTCGTGTGAGTAAGGAGTCAGGTGCGTTTATAAAAACTGTTTCCTGAATCCGTGCTGACTATTTGTCAATACATAATATTCATCCAGGAGGAAGAGATTTGCGTTTAATGTGCTGTTGAGAACGAGGTCATTAGAGACGGAGCACAAGCTCGGATTAGGGAAGGATGGAGATGGAAATCAACCGTGCCCTTTCAATAGAATCACCCCGGCATTTCCTTAAGCCATTTGGGGAAATCACGGAAAATATAAATCACGATCGCCAGACGTGGATTTGACTTGTCGTCCTCTCGAGTGCAAGTTCATTGAGCTAACCACTGCTATATCGCATTCGGTAGTTTTTTTTTCGAGCTCTTTCATAATTTTCGAACACACTATATGTTATAAAATCCTCAAGTCACTTTATCAGTCTGAAATTTTTCCTTTCTTGTATATTCGTGTGACGTGTGCGACTTTCCAGCCCGTAGGTACGGACCTATCGTCGAGCAAACTGTTTTATACTACCGTTAAAACTGAGCTATTTAATCATCATACACACGGAGGAACCTAACTGGTATAAAAACTGGACCGGGAGACTTGCCTTTATTGGGCGACTAAGTTGTTTCGCTACAAACAGGGTATCTACTCGTAAGTTACCCATTTTGTCAGGTGTTCTCGATTAGAGTTCTGGAGTATTTACTAGTTCTTCCTAGCAAAAGTAGTTTTAACCGTATTTAGTAACTTCGCTTTGGTGACACTGTTATCGGTAATATTACCATTTCTATCGCACCGTAAAGGTAATGACTGTGTCTTTGTATACTTCACGTACGACCAGACTATCTCTGGATTTGCTGCCAGATTTCGAGAGTTTAGATGTACAAACAACTAAAAGCAAGTCCCAAGGTGGAGAGTCTGTAAACCATCGCCAGTCTTGGATATTTGCATTCTTTAAAATAAGTCATGCCTTTTTTGTTGCTTCTGGAACAGCTTCCTCATTTCTGTTTGGTGTGCCATGGGGTTTCTGTACCAGCTCTTATTTATTTACTTGATACGAAACTCTAATGTGCCATCAATAATATTTCTTTGAATGTGAGCCACATCCGGTTTATGCTTCCTTTGTTATGAAGAGCACCAAGAGTATTTTTACCTATTTTTAGATACATTTTGCATTTCTTTTTTTGTGAATTTGGCCGTTACGTTTTCAGTCTCGCTACAACGACCTTCTGGTCACCAATTCCTGTTATCAGTCGCGAAGCTCCTTTTTGCTCAAGACTGTTTGTTATCGTTACCATTTACACTTCATGTGTGTTTCTGAACCATTTGCTCAAAATTTGGGAGACAGCATCTAGAAAAATTTTGGACGAGACTTTATGACTACCGCCGCCTTAAAACATGTATTGTCGTCGACATGTGAAGAACAGACAAATGTCATCAGCTATGAAAACTGTGTGAGTCAGATACGTGGTCGAAACGAGATCACAACCGAGCTAGGCCGCGCACTGGCAAGCACACTGGACTTGCATTCGGGAGAACGACGGTTCAATCCCGCGTCCGACCATCCTGATTTAGTTTTTCGGTGATTTCCCTAAATCGCTCCAGGCAAATTCCGGGATGGTTCGTTTGAAAGGGCACGGCCGACTTCCTTCCCCGTCCTTTCTTAATCCGATGAGACCGGTCACCTTGCTGTCTGGTCTCCTCCCCCAAACAACCCAGCCCGAGACCACAGTTTTCCTTGAACCATTCTACGAATCGATAGAAGGCATCGATTATTAGTTTATCCTGGTTATAGACGGTAACCTATACCGATAATAAACCACAAAAGCATTCTACGCTCCAAATACAATCTCTCTTCTGTACTCGATGTGTCGGAACAAGGCCGAGCGGTTCTGGGTGCTTCAGTCTGCAACCGCGGGACCGCTACGGTCGCAGGTTCGATCCTGCGTCGGGCATGGGTGTGTGTGATGTCCATAGGTCAGTTAAGTTTAAGTAATTCTAAGTTCTAGGGGACTGATGAGCTCAGATGTTAAGTCCCATAATGTTCAGAGCCATTTCAACCATTTATCTGAGAAAACAAGATGGGGCCACATCGAATATAAGAAAATGTGATTTTATTTTTGTGTGTGGGTAACGATGGTTATTAATCGGAGTTATAAAGCTATCGACGCACTTATTTTTATCGCCAGTTGCCTCTCCAACGAATATAGTACTAGATGTACAACTAATGATTGTAAACCGATTCTTACCAGAGGAATGATAAATATTCAGAGATATGAAAGGAACGATCATTGGAAGCAAAAAAGCCTAGTAAACATCGGCCCCAAAATGCATATCTTAAGAGCTACGGGCATTTATTCAAGTTTGATAGTGTGAAGCAAATCTCTTCCTATGCAAGCTCTTTGTTTCCCATGCTCTGAGACGAGGTAATATGGACCAAAACAAGAAAAAAATTCTGGTAAACATGGACTCTAAAATACAAACCTTAAAAAACTACGAGAACTTGTTTCAGAGGAAGAGATGTGTTTCACAATACCGAAAATGAACAAGTACTCATAGCTCTAAAGCTATGCGCCTTAGAACACAAGTCTATTGGACATTTTTTTGTTATGTGGTCTACACTACAGCCACTGAAAGTTTAGAAAGCAAAGAGATTGCAGCAGAAGGAATTTATTTCGCAGCATCGAAACGGAAGAAATGCTCGCAGTTCTGAAGAAACGCCATTTAGGGCCCACGTTTTCTTGACCTTTTTGCTTCGAGTGATCGTGCTCGTCGTAACCCTGAACATTGTCCGTTCCTTGCGGGATACCCCGCACAAGAAATACCTTCATGTGGATGGAGCCGGTTAATACAGTCTTCTGAGAGTCTTAAACGACCGTGACTGTTTCAAAACTTGAACGCCATAACAACAGTTCAATGACTTCGCCATTCGATGATTGTTTTCCTAATGTAAGATATATTAACGATTTCAAATCTTCAATTAAAGCAATTATGGTAATTTGAGAGCATCCAAATAACATGATTTTGTTAATTAAAATCTGCATTACAGGTGGTATTACAAATCTTCACTCCATGGATACGAATTAGACGTAATTCATTTCGAAAAATTTTCCGTCAGTTGTGAAATATTGCATGAATGGAACATATTTTGAATTCCATCTTCAACAGCAAGCAGATGTTTCTTAGGAACCGAGAAAACGGCAGAAGACTCTCCGTTGCGAGCAATTATATTATCTGCGAGATGAGCAGCATTCAGATTAAGAGAAAGACGAGCTAATTTCTGAGAGTGGCTGATGAAATGAGCTGATTAAAACACTCCAGACGTCAAAGATCTCTTCTGCAGGCAGCGGCGATTGGTCTTACGCCTGTAGATGCACCCTCATCAGGAAGAGCTCTAATGCCCTCTCAGTACTAGTTTAATTAGAATATCTCTGTGTTTTGTATACTAGGCTCAGAAATATTTTGTTTAAGTCACAAGCCGTACATATTAAGTCTGTAGTAGCAAAAA